>NC_083873.1:60536986-60836986 GCF_032452875.1 Bos javanicus
CTTCATTTTTTTGAGTTGAGTTTTAAGCCAGCGTTTTCACTCTCCTCTTTCACCTTCATCAAGAGGCTCTTTAGTTCCTCTTTCTGCCATAAGGGTGGTGTCATCCTGGAGGAAACTTCTTCGTGTTGAGGATGGGGTGGAGTGGAGTGACGGAAGTCCTCTGTCTCATCCTTTTTTCTGCTGGTCTTTACTGGTCCCTAAGTGTGTATGCTTTTGCAAATGAAAGTCAGGAACACTCCTTTGGTTTTTCTTTAAGCTGGTCACATCCTTCCCCTGAAGCAATGGGAGAAGAAAGGTCTAACTGCTTGAATGGAGGGGAGGAGGAGGGACACATGGACTGTGACCATGTGAAATGGTGCAGCCAATTTGAAAAACAATTTTGCAGTTTCTCAAAAGGTTAAATGTAGAGTTACCATGTGACCCAGCAATTCTCCTGTGTGTGCACCCAAGAGAAGTAAAAATGTAGGTCCATACAAAAATAAATGTTCATACCAGCATTATTCGTAATAGCCAATAGTGAAAATAAAAATGCCATCAGCTGATGAATGGATAAATAAAATACTTTATATTCATACAACAGAATATTATGTAGCAATAAAAATAAATGGTGTGCTGGTACTTGCTGCAACATGAATGAAACTTGGAAGCATTATACGAAGTGAAAAAAGCTTGACATGTAAAACCAAGTATTGTCTGATTCCATTTATATGCATGTCCAGAATAGGAAAATCTATAGAGACATAAAGTGTATTAGTGGTTGCCTAGGTCTGAGGGGAAGGGATTGGAGAGGAAAGGGGAATGGCTGCTAATAGGGCTGGGGTTTGTTTTGAAGGTGATGAATGTTTTAAAATTGATTGCGGTGTTAGTTACATAACCTTCTGAATATACAAGAAATCATTGAATTGTACACTTTAAAAGGGTCAGTTGTATGGTATGTGATTTATACCCCAATATATCTGCTAAAAAAGTGAGCCAGTTGAAAAAATTCTGGTTGTTCCCCACCAAATGATGTGTTTTCCAACTACACGCACATCATACACATTACAGATATTTCAAAAATTGGAAGCAGATCCTACATACAGGTAATCCTACTTTCCCTCCTAAATGTGTATTAGGCTTGTACTTTGATCAAAGTACCGTGGTGGATGCTGTGGAAATACAAAGATGGATAAGGCATGTCCCTTTCTTTGAGAAGCTTACAATATGATTGCTTCCATCCGCTTGGCTTCTAGCTGCTGTGACTTGCAGGTGGTATCAATTATTCTTTTCACCTGTCCAAATTAACATCACAAACTTTAGTGACTTGAGAGCAGCAGTTAAAATAATCCAGATGATAGAAGAATTCTGTAAGAAGTCGTACTAAAAAGATTTAAATTTTTCAGTCAGTAAAGACAAATGTGGAGAAGGTTAAGTTACCTTGAACTGAAATGTATGCTCCAAATCTAAGAATTCTCAACTTTGGAACCTTTGAAGAATCCCTGTTGCAACCTCCATTCATTAAGCTAGACTCTGGGGGTAAGACACAGGTATAAGTAGGTCTTTAAAATGTCTCCCTTGATTCTAATATGCACATTGGAAACTATAGGCTTAGATGCTTGGTTTGCTGTGAATAAGGAAAAGCGCTACAGTATAAAGGGGAGGGGCACCTACCATGGGGAATGCCTTACCCACCAAAGAGTATGTGTTGAAGGTAGGCAGTCATACTCTGTGTGACTTGCCTGGGTGAAGTGGTGATGTAAATATATAACATGGCTCCCAACATCAAGTTTGTGATAAAGAACTGTCTGAGGGACATAAGTGTTTCCGAAGCAAGAAATAGAACTTTGGATTAGAAACCAGAAGAGGCCATCATCAGTCCAAGAAAAGGTTAAGCCAAAAAAAAAAAAAAAAGTTGAAGGATGTTCAAGGAGAATTGAAGAGGAGGAAGTAAAAGAAGCAGAAACTTCAGGAGTTAGCTCTTTGAATGCTGCCTGATGACTATGTGTGATCCATGATAATCTGTCTGGGTCAAACGTGTAAGTGTTATATGCCTGAATTAGGTCTACGAAAATTTGTAGGCTATAATTAAGGGCAATTAGAGATATTTGAGACCTAGCAACACTTTTTGGGCTTAGATCGTGAAAGGCAACAACACTATTCCTTAAAATAGTCAATCTTCACTCTTAAAAAACCAAAATATTGGCCTGAATGGCTTGCCCTCTAGTCTGGTGCAGTGGTTCCAATGTTCTAAAGTATTACTTTTAATTTCCCATTTTTTAAAAAAGGATTTATTGAGAAGATGAGAAGGGGAAGAGAATTAAGACTGGTAGTCTTTGTCCACCATTTGATAGAAGCAGGGACAAAGGTTTCTGTGTTTGCTCAAGGCTCTATGCCGAACAGGATGCCCTGTAGACATCATGGCTTTTTGCAAAGCATTATTTCTTTAGTAGCAGTGGAATTAAATACAGAATGTCAACCTCCATATGATTGTGGTCTTGGCATTGGAGTTAGAGTCCTGGCACTAGAAGCTATTTCCTGGTACAGGAACCTGGAGAAACTGCTTTCCTGTTATGTTTCAACTGTTCGATTCATCTATCTTCTCTTCTGAAGGACCCATAGAAGCAGTCTAGCTCAGTTGTGGTGAAACCCCACCCAGGCCTTTTAGACTGATAGGCAGAGTTTCCCCTGGCAGATAGGCGGCCTGCAAAGCGAGAGCAGAGCATGCATGGGAAGAGTTCAAGAAAGGGTCTAGTTAGAGTGCTATGGAGGACTCTGGAGATCAACTGGGGAGCCCCCAGCGCATTTTTTGAAAAAAAGAAAGAAGGATTTTCTATTATTTTACTTTGTTTTTTTACTTATTTATTTATTGGATGTGCTGCGGGGCATGTGGGATCTTAGTTCCCTGGGACAACCAGGGGTCAAACCTGTGCTCACTGCAGTGGGAGTATGAATTCTTAACCACTGACTACCAGGGAACTCCCAGCGTTTGGTTTAGAATCAAATCAGCATTTACTCAGCATCTCTGAAATAACTCTAAACTGAACATCTGAAGCTATCTTACAGGGGAGCCATTTGATAGTTCATTTCTTTCTTTGACTGAATTTTAGAGTACATTTTTACCTGTTCTAATTCCTTGTGGGACTGAGTCCTTGTACTTTGGGAAAAAAAAGTACAAAAAAGTATTTGAGGTTTTAAAACCCATGAGCTGGGAAAGATAAGGAGTCCTAAAATTTTAGTTCTGTTAACACTTCATAAAAGAAGATTGTAGATTTTGCAAAAGAAAATGTTTTATCTCCCCCTCGGGAAAGAGAAAGTTTTATTTTATTACTTATTAATTTTTTTAAATTGGAGGATAATTGCTTGACAATGTTGTGTTGGTTTCTGCTCTACAACAACATGAATAAGCCATAAGTATGTATATATCCTCTTTTTCTTGAGCCTCCCTCCCCCCACCCCCGAAAATGGTTTTTTTGGTTGGTTTGATTTTGATAGAATAGATTATTGATATTAAAGTTAGAGAAATGGGTGAGATTTTGATATGAGACACTAGGCTTGTGTTATTTGTTCTGATATCTCTTTGTTTGGCTACTGGTCAAATCTCTGAGCTGGAAAAATAAAGTTAAGAGTTTGGAATTGTATCAGTTTTGTTCTTACTTTTACATGTTGACCCTATATGATTAAAGCAGTTGCACATTCAGTTTATTTTCTGAAAGTTTGTTACAGATATAACCAAAATTCTGCAGATCTGTAAATAAATTATATCTAACCGTACATAACCTGAGTTACATTCTTGGGTGAATCATATCAACATTGGCAGAATGTTTAAATAAACATTCTAGAGAAGGTTAAACAGAGGTTAAACAGTTTATTCTCCCCTTCATACCAAGTTCTTTAGACATTTGAATTCTTCCCTAAAGTTTTTAATTTTACTCAGTGAAAATTTTAAGAATAAAAAATTTCAAGATTGATCTGAATAAAAACGATTAATATTCTTTGATATGAAAGCATATTAATTTTTCACTAATCACTCAATTGAAACAAATCCTTAAAAACAATCACTGCCCCCCTACCAAAGTCACAATGTGAAAAATGCTAAAGAGATTTTCTCACTATAACATCACAGGAGTTTCAGCTTTTAATAAAGTTTATGGACAGAGTGGCCACTGGGGTAAAAGAGTTAAATTAGAGTTAGGATGTTGGAATTCCTTTGTGTTTCTAGTGAGGCCCAGCATCCTTAACTTCTTTCTGTAGTAGACTTTATCCCTTTGAACACAGGGGTTGACACACAACCTCTTGGCCCCAGTGCCTGGTCCAAAATAGACATGTGATCCAATCTGGACCAATTTCAGCCCTTTCCTGAAATTTTTTAGCTTGGAGCTAAAAATAAATGATTCTTTTGGGATGTAAAGTCCATCACCATGGGCTGCCATAAACCTCTTTGTCTGGAGAGCTCTTGGAGTGTGAGAGAATGAGAGTGACAGGCAAATAAAAATGGAGAAAAACAGAAATGGATGTAGTCACAGGAGAACTGGGAAAAATGGAAGACACTAGAGTTACTGACGTCCAAATTGCTGCAAGGTATGAGGGTTAGGAACACCAGAAGACTGTTGTATTGAGAAAGAGAAACATCATATATCCTTTATATTCGGAATCTAAAAAGAAATGATACCAATGAACTTATTTACACAGCAGAAATAGGCTCACAGACAGAGAAAGAGCTTATGGTTGTGGAGGGCAGGGTTGGAGGAAGGGATAGTTAGGGAGTTTGGAATGTACACACTGTTATATTTAAAGTGGATAACCAACAAGGACCTACTGTATAGCACAGGAAACTCTACTCAATGTTATGTGGCAGCTTGGATGGGAGGGGAGTTTGGGGGAGAATGAATACATGTATATGTACGGCTGAATCCCTTCACTGTTCACTAGAAACTATCACAACATTGTTAATCAGCTATTGGGTGCGTGTGTCCTTAGTCACTCAATCATGTCCGACTCTTGCAACCTTACGGACATTATGGAGCCCTCCAGGCTCCTCTGTCTATGGGATTCTACAGGCAAGAATACTGGAGTGGGTTGCCATTTCCTTCTCCAGGGGAATCTTCCCTACAGGAATCAAACCTGCATCTCCTGCATTGCAGGCAGATTCTTTACCTCTGAGCCATTGTGGAAAATAAGAAGGAAAAAAAGAAGAAGACTGATGTGTTTATTATTTGGATGCTACTGAAGATGTCCATCCACTAAATCACTCAGCATACTCTTTGTAAGGGAATTTATTTCCTATTCCTTCTGTTTCCTTGTGGAGAGAAATTCCTACTATCACAGCCTTGGCCTCTCTTGCCACTTCTTACTGTTGCCCACAGCAAAAGAAGGACTTGGTTTAATTGGCAGTGTGGAAGAAGAAACTGGGGCTTCCCTGGTGGCTCAGACTGTAAAGCGACTGCCTGTAATGCGGGAGACCTGAGTTCAATCCCTGGGTCAGGAAGATCCCCTGGAGAAGCAAATGGCAACCCATTCCAGTATTCTTGCTTGAAAAATTCTGTGGATGGAGAAGCCTGATAGGCTATAGTCCATGGGTCGCAAAGAGTAGGACTCAACTGAGCAACTTCACTGGTTCACTGGAAGAAGAAACTGGGTATGCTCAGCTAACCTCTTACCTTTGTCTGTTTTTGACGGAACTGCCTGCAGTTGAACAAGAGAAGTGAACTGCCTGCAAGAGAAGTGAACAAATCAGTTCAATCACTCAGTCGTGTTCCTCTCTTTGTGACCCTATGGACTGCAGCATACCAGGCTTCCCTGTCCATCACCAACTCCTGGAGTTTACTCAAATTCATGTCCATTGAGTTGGTGATGCCATCCAGCCACCTCATCCTCTGTCGTCCCCTTCTCCTCCTGCCCTAAATCTTTCCCAGCATCAGGGTCTTTTGAAATCAGTCAGCTCTTCGCATCAGGTGACCAAAGTGTTGGAGTTTCAGCTTCAGCATCAGTCCTTCCAAAGAATATTCAGGACTGATTTCTTTAGGATGGACTGGTTGGATCTCCTTGCAGTCCAAGGGACTCTCAAGAGTCTTCTCCAACACCACAGTTCAAAAGCACCAATTCTTCGGCCTAGTATCAGGTATTAAGTTTTGCAGATCACATTGGGACTAGAATCACGTGTAAGTCTAGCTGCGCAGCTTCAGAAAGTGGCCAAACGGGTCACACTGGCGATTGTCCAGGAGCAGCCGTTCTTCTTCACCTGTGAAAGCTGTTGCTTTATTCCTTGGCAGGAATTTTGAAATGCAACTCTCCTTACCAGAAGGCAAAGTAATGGAAACTGGAGTTTGTGTTGTATATGGGGATTGGAGGATTGGGATGGGGGAAAAAATATTTTGTAACTTAATTGAGATAATGCTGGTAAAATGATAAGCATAATGCTTGAATAAGTTCTCAATAAATGTTAGCTGTAATGATAGTTAGCTCCTTACCTAAAAAGAAGAGCATATATAGGTGTGACATCGTACTGGATTGCATTGCCTATGTGTGTGCTAAGTCACTACAGCCATGTCCAGCTCTTTGTGACCCCATGGACTGTAGCCCACCAGGCTCCTCTGACAATGGGATTCTCCAGGCAAGAATACTGGAGTGGGTTGCCATGCCCTCTTCCAGGGCACCTTCCTGGCCCAGGAATCAAACCCACATCTCTTCCATCTTCTGCACTGGCTGGCACGTTTTTTTTTTTTTTTACCACTAGCACCATCTGGAAGCCCACTATGTTGCATTGTGCGCCCCCCTCCCCCCTGCCAAGTATGTCCAAATCCTACCCTTTAGTACCTGTGAATATGGCCTTATTAGGAAAAAGGTTATTCACAGAGGCAATGAAGTGTTGGTGAGAGCATGCTGGATTCAGGGTGGGTCTTAAATCCATTGACAGTTGTTCATTTAAGATAAATGAGAGAGAGAGAGAGAGGCAAGTGAAGATGAAGCAGAGGCTGCAGTTGTGCTGTCACCAACCAAGGAACAATAAGAACCCCTAAGAAGGTAGAGACAAGAACAGAGTCTTGCCTAGGCCCTCAGAGGGAGAGTGCCTTCCTGATGCCTTGATTTTGGGCTTCTGGCCTCCAGAATTGTGAAAGAATAAATTCTCGTTGTTGTAAGGCCCCACATTTGTGGTAATTTGCTACAGCAGCCCTAGGAAACCAGTGCAAATGTTAAACCAAGAAAAAGGATGTGACAAGTTACAACAGAAGGGTACAGATTGGACGCAGCAGCTGGAGGAGACGTATTTGAATCACCTGGAGGAGGTGTAACGCACCTTCTTTCCAGGGAGGAGAGGACCAGCAGGGGAGCAGGTGCTGCTTCAAAAATCACTACCTTTTCGTTGGGAGTCCACGGGGCCCTACTGGGCTGGCTCCGAATAAAAGTAGGAGAAGCAGAAGTACAAATAATAATTGTGGTGTACTGGATGGAGAGCAGATAATTATCACCTTAAAGACATGCCACTCTATATTTTGTTGCCTGGGCAACGTAGGCAAGGGAAAATAAATTATCTATATTCAACCATTTCCATAATAAAAATGTTAAGATATTGGCTCTAGTATTAATTATCAAGGTTTCTCAGTGCCTGTTGAGAGAAATGGCTCAGCCATTTTTAGAGTTATGTTGTTTACTGAGATGTTGAAAAAAAAAATGTCTATGTGATGTATAATGCAGAACAAATGCCGGTTTTTGATCTCTTGATCTGATCCCTGGGTGCTTTTCCATTTCTCACCCTTATCTTTTATCCGTGATCATCATCCTCAGCTACTTTCTTTTTAAAAATAGCATTAAGAAAATAGTAATATGAGTAATTCACATCCATTTCAAAACAATTAGAAGACACAGAGAAGTCAAATGGAAACAAAATGTAAATGACTCACAATCACATCAGTCAAAGATTGTCATTGTTAACACATTGGTGCATATCCTCACAGATTTTTTTCTATGCAAGCAAAAGTCTATAGTTTCAAGAATTTGATCATAATATACATATTATTTGAAAATTTGCTTTTCTCTCTAACTATATATTGTAAGCATCGGATATGTCAGTAAGTAGAGAACTATCTCAATTATATTAATGGCTATGTGTTGTCCCACTTTAATAATTTATTATAATTTACTTAATAACTCTACTTTTATTGGATATGTCACAATTATTCACTATCCCATGCAACACTGAAATGAGTCTTCTTTATGCACTGAGTGCCTGTCCAGTGATTTCCTTACAATGGTTCCGTGGTGCTAAAATGGGTATGTCAACAGTGTTTATATTGGTTTTACTCTCTCACCAGGGAGAATGTCTGTCCCCTACAATCTGACAAAAGTAACTATCAATCTATTTAGCATTTGTCAATCTGATAGGCAAAGCAAGTGGAATTTTATTATAATATGTATTTCTGTGATTATTACTGATTTCTAAAAAATGTTATGACCCTCGTTTCTCAGTTCAGGTGTGCAGAAGGCACTGCTTCTTTATTTCTCTGTGCTCAGCCTATTTTCTCAGTCTCTGGGGCCTCATTCCACCGGGCAGATGGGAACTTAGTCCACACACTTTTCCTTGGGATCACAGTTGAACTCCAGGAGACTAACTGTGAAGATGTTAGGTATGAGTACTGGCGTGAGTTTTGGGGGTATCCAGCTGACTGGATGGAGAAGGCGATGGCACCCCACTCCAGTACTCTTGCCTGGAAAATCCCATGGATGGAGGAGCCTGGTAGGCTGCAGTCCATGGGGTCGCTAAGAGTCGGACACAACTGAGCGACTTCACTTTCACTTTTCACTTTCATGCATTGGAGAAGGAAATGGCAACCCACTCCAGTGTTCTTGCCTGGAGAATCCCAGGGACTAGGGAGCCTGGTGGGCTGCCATCTATGGGGTCGCACAGAGTCGGACACGACTGAAGCGACTTAGCAGCAGCAGCAGCAGCTGACTGGGGATGCCACTTCTCTCTAGTATCTGTTGGGATGAGATTGCTATATTTTTACTTAGTCTTTGGTCATCAGTCCCTATGGATCAGACAAAAAGATATCAAGGTGTCCCTTACTCCCATGCAGGAGGAGATTTCAGTTCTGACACCCCACTCTGCCATTTCTGAGGCCCCCTTTGGGACACAGGCATTGTGCTGCCCTGTGACAAACTGGCGTGTGAGAGGGATCATGAGGCTGTTGGAGGCTCCACCTGCCTGCCTAGTCACACCACCACTTCCCTGAAGCCGTCAGTATGGAACTCTGAGCTGTTGAGATGCTGGGAAGGAAGGGGAAAGGGAGGAAGTAAAATGCCCATTTAAAAACACCTGCTAGACAGAGCGAGACATCATATGCTATCCCTTATATGGGGAATCTAAAAAGAAATGAAACAAATTAACTTATTTATAAAACAGAAACAGACTCACAGACTTAGAGAAAGAACTTTTGGTTACCAGGGGGAGAAAGATGAGGGAAGGGATAGTTAGGGAGTTTGAGATGGACATGTATGCACTGCTATATTTAAAATGGATAATCAATAAGAACCTAATGTACAGCTCAGGGAACTCTGCTTAATGTTGTGTGGCAACCTGGATGGGAGGGGAGTTTGAGGGAGAATAGGCACATGACTAAGTATGGCTGAGTCCCTTTATTGTCCATCGGAAACTCTCACAACATTATTAATTGCCTATACTCCAATATAAAATAAAAAACATTTAAAAAACACCTGGTAATATTTCAGAGTGTTATCCATTTACGTTATTGGCCATTTGTACTCATCCTTTTGTGAAATGCCTCTTCTTATTCTTTGCTCAGGCCAGTTCCTCTCAACTTTCCCAAAGCACCATACTCTCATGTACTTCCAAGTCTCTTCGTGCATACTTTTTCTTCTGGCTATTCCTTGTTTCAGTGATATGCATTATCATAGGTCTTTCTATTTCCCTCTAAGAAACATATATTATGCTATATGTTTAACATACATGTACACATGTTTAACATGTATGTACACTGTACATATGCTATATGTTTAACATACACTGTTAAACTTATATGCTGTATGTTTAACATACACTGTTAAACTTATATGCTGTATGTTTAACATATAATAATAAATAACATTTATTATTGCATATTTATTTGTTTGTGGGCAGTGTAGGCAATGTGCTTAGTCGCTCAGTCATGTCTGACTCTTTGTGACCCCCTGAACTGCAGCCTGCCAGGCTCTTCTGTCCATGGGGATTCTCCAGACAGGAACACTGGAGTGGGCTGCCATGCCCTTCTCCAGGAGTGTAGGCAATGAAACCTGCTAAAACAATGATGCTTCTCTTTGAAATTCTATATTCCTAGAAGAAAAGGATTGTGTCACAGAATTTTTTTTTCCATTCTGAACATATTCTAAAAACAGATTTAGAAATACAGGAATAATTGAAACTCTTGGTGAATACACTTACCTAAAATGAGGATAAATAAACCATAGTGGTTTAATGTGCAGACTCTAGAATCAGAAAGAACTGAGTGAAGCTGGAATTTATTATCTATTAGCTGTTATGACTTTGGCAAATTATTGATCCTTCTAAACCTCAGTTCTCGCATCTGTAAAACACAACATTATGATGACTCTGTATGGAGTTGCTATAAAGTACAGTGATGCCACTTAGTAAGCAAACAACAAATACAGCTGATTTTTACTAATAACCATTCTTTGGTAGAGAACAGTCTTCTGCTTGATATTGATGGGCAGCATTGCAAACTATTTAAATCAAGTAATTTCTGCTAGAGAATTAAGCTAGAGAAGCAAACAAAAGGGACTGATATCATTGATGAGTGAAAAGGATTGATTATTCGATACCCTGCGTGTTCTTGTTTAGTCACTGAGTCATGTCTGACTCTTTCTGACCCATGGACTGTAGCCTGCCAGGTTCCTCTGTCCACGGAATTTCCCAGGCAAGAATGCTGGAATGGTTGCCATTTCCTTCTTCAGGGGATCTTCCCAATACAGGGACCTTCTGGATCCAGGGATCGAACCTGGGTATCCTGCATTGACAGGCAGATTTTTTATCACTGACCCTCCAGGGAAGCCCATGCTACGTGTTAGGCTGATAAAAATACTGTATTCTGTGAACCAGTACATGATGGGTTAGGAAGTGAGCACTACATGAATTTAAGGCAGGACTTGTGAATGCAAATGTCGTAGAGGCCACACAGCTACTACCAATGAATGAAGCAGGCAAGTGTGAAAGGGGAGGAGTGACAGGGACTGTGGCAAGTGGGAGAGCCACGCCCCTCCCAGGGGCAGCCATTACTGCGCTTTGGCTTTGACCATGCAGGAATGCAGAGTCAGCCACATCTTATAAGTTTTTAAAAGAGAAGTTGGAAATCCAGAGCACTTTTTTTTTCCCCTCTCATGGGTCTCCCTAATTTCTAGAATTTGGCAACTAATTCAAGCATTGTTTTAAAACACTGTGTGGGCCAAAAAACCATGTCTGCAGGCCAGAGCTGAATCACTGGTCACCAGTCTGTAACCTTTGATTTGAGATATCATCAACATTTTTAAGAAACACATAGGAATGTGGCAATTTTAGAGTTTAAAGGGATGAAAAATCATGACACAAACTTGGTCCAATGTAAAGTGAACTCTTTAATGTCCCATCTAGTCAATTGGTATTAAACATAGGTTAATTTTAAAATAAAACCTCATACAGTATATTTTAACTCCTTTCATCCTTTAGCGAACGCTGCACGGAGGTTCAGCTGGATCTGTTTTCAATCTTGACCTCCTGTTGGAACAGCCCAGGGAGTTCCTAAGTAAACTTCATTCTCCTAACAGGCCTCTGCATGATATTAGCTAGAGAAAGCCCTGTAGCTCAACAGGCAGATGGCAGTAAGAAATTAACTTGAACTTCAGCAAGGCTGCGGTTTCCATGGGAACAGAGGAAGCAGCCATACTGCCTGGCATTTGAGCTGAATAGGAAACAGGCTCCCCATCAGCACAGTTTTAGAAAGGACTGTACTATTCTACCATTCTCTGCAGAGATGTTTAGTATTCCCTCCTAAAGTGCTTTAACTTTAGTTAGTAACAGGATTATAAATGATACTCAGGTACATGCTTAAATACACTTAAGTGTCTGTGAGTATCAGATCTGAGAAAGACAGTATAAGGATTTAACTGCTGAAATCTGAAAACCATTAAAAGCGTTGGCATTCTCCAGCACAAAAACTATATTCTTTGCTAAGTGAGCCCATCACAAGCAGAAATCACTGTTTCCATCTTCATTTCCTATAAAGAATAGATGTTCAAATCAATGTGATTTTTCTGTCAATGTTTTCTTTTAGGGACACAAGATATCATTAATACATATTTTGTCTGAACTTCCAGGCACTCAATTAATATGTGAGGAATAAGTAACTCTGGAGAGTACTATGCATTTTGGAATTAATGACTGAAGAGAGTTCATTTCACTTCTGTCTGTCTCACATCCAGAAGTGGATTAACTGGGAGGCTGAGGGAGTTTAAGCTTTGTGTTCCCTCTTTCACATTGGCCTCTTCCAAGACCCTGAGATGAGCCTTCAGAATGTTTACATGGTCATATATTTTTGTAACATTTATAAAAGAGATCTTAACTGCAATAGTTAGGGCTTGTGTCACTTTCCACGGAGACTTCCACTCCATTGAGTGCTAAGGAAATGGCTGCAGGTATTTGGGGATCTGGGTAAAGAGCAGTTGAGTTGGGGGTACACTAAATATGGATTTAGTGGGATATGTTTATGTGGGTGGGCAGTTGTTCTGGTATAGGGACAACTTCCAGTAATATTTCTGCTGCCCACTCTGCCAATCACTCAGCATCGTGATACAAAGGGATTGAGAGAGAGATGACACGTCCCGTGGTGCCTGGCACCCTGGGATGTGGGTGTAGGGGAGAAACAAGATGGAAACAGAGCTAGGAGTTGGTCTGTGGAAAATTCTTTCCATCATCAGACTCATAAAGTTATAGATGGAGGATTTGGTTCTCAATGACTTCTAGGCAAACTGGATGTTCTAACCTATCAGAAGTAGTTTTGCTAATGCAGCATATACAATTATAAGCACACTGTACATTTTTTTAGAGTTATTATTTTTTATTTTTGGCTGTGCTGGGTCTTTGTTGCTGTGTGGGCTTTATCTGGTTGCAGCAAGTGGGGCTACTCTCTGCTTGCGGTGCTCAGGCTTCTCATTGCCATGCCTTCTCCTGTGGAGCATGGGCTCTAGGGTGCATGGGCTTCAGTAGTTCGGCTTGTGGGCTTTAGAGCACAGGCTCAGTAGTTGTGGCTCTTGGGCTTAGTTGCTCCCTGCCATGTGGGGTTTTTCTGGATCGGGGATCAAACTCATGACTCCTGCGTTGGCAGATGGATTCTTTACCACTGAGCCACTTGGGAAGCCCCTACATGGTACATTTTTCTTCTTCTTCTTTTTTTTTTTTGAGAACAGAGACTTCCACACCTTTATTCTTTAAAAAAAAAAAAAACTTTTTATTTTGTATTGGGGTATAACTGATTAACAATGTTGTGATAATTTCAGGTGAGCAGTGAAGGGACTCTGCCATACATATACATGTATCTATTTCCCCCCAAACTCCCATCCCATCCAGGCCGCCCCATAACATTGAGAAGAGTTCCATGTGTTATATAGTAGGTCCTTTTTGGTTATCATTTCAATTATAGCATTACCAGAATCTCTATGATTAAAATTTCCAGCTGAATTAACATGAAATACTGATGACAAATGTAATATAAAACTCAATATATAGCTACCACAGGAATGTTGATGGGAAAATTGTTAATAAGAACTGTCAATTGGAAGAGTATTTAAGTCATTTTATTTTTAAAGGCAAAATTTACAGAATAGAATGCACAAGTCTGAAGTGTTTACCTCATTCACTTCTGTTTAGGTAACTTTATAACCACCACCCATGAAGATGCAAAACATTTCCATCACCCCAAAAGAAAAATTTAATTTCTAATATATTCATGTTTAAGACATTAATATAGCTACAAACAAGAATATTTTGCTAAAAGAAAGCAATGTGCAACACAAGTAAACTCTTAGTGATAAAATTATCTTTACTAAAATTAAAAATTCTATACAAAGATGAGAAAAATGGTAGGAAGTCACCCAGAACATCAGTCACAAAGACAAAGAGATGGAAAATACAAGAGAAAAGATGAGACATGGAGGACCACTAAGAGAAACAACTCCAACAAAAGTCCTCGAAGAAGAAAATGGAAGGGAAGAAACTTTAAAAGAAATGAGGAAGTTTAGATTAGAAGGATGTCATGACCCCAGATTTTGGAGAGTTATCCAGTACCCAGAAAATCAACAGTTCAGAAGTGCTAGGTCACTAGCACCTTTTTTTTACTCACATTTCTCTTATGACATCCCCTTAGAATTTTGTGAAACAAGTGCACCTGAAAAATTAAAAAAGAATATGTTAGAAAAGTATTTGACTTCACTATGGATTGGTTTAAACTATTTGTCCTAGATAACATTTATCCATTGCCATTCATTCATTTACTCAGCACTCACTTGATACTAAGCCACAACAGTGCCAGTTTCAAAGAGCTGATTCCTACAATACATCTAACCACAGGACAACATTATATATGTAGAGCTATGCAGAGGTATAAAGAAGCAGCTATTTCAGTGTTTTTCCATCATTATTAAATAATGTATTTTTAAAAGAAATATACTACTTTATCCTGGACACATTATACTTTCTGGATCTGATGATTCACATACTTCATTACTTCTATAGGATTCTAGCCATTCTCTTTTGGCTCTCCTCCATTCTGTTCTTCTAGGAACTGTTTTATGGAATATTCATATTCTCTTAGCACCTTTTCCTATTTTCCTACGTTTCGTTCCGTATAATTTCTAAAGATTCTTCTTCTACACTTTTTTTTTTTTTTTGGCTAAGCTGCCTCGAGGCATGTGGGATTTAGTTCCCCAACCAGGGACTGAATCTGTGTCCCCTGCATTCGAAGCACAGAGTCTAAACTGCTGGACCACCAGGGAATTCCCCTAAAGATCCATATTCTAGTTCACAAATTCTCTTTTCACTGTGTCTCATCTGTACTGTAACACATCTTTTGAGTTTTACATTTACAACTTTATTTTTCTGGTTGTTCTGGGGAGCCTAATCAGTTCTTTGTTGAGTCTCTTGAGTTTTGTTTAGATTGCATGGTTTTTGCATGCATTTTGTACTTTTAGATGGTAAGCTCCATTTCAGCAGAGTTTGTCTGGGGGATCCTGTGAGCCTTGGAAGGAGGGCATATCTTCTGGAAGGATTTTACATTTGCATCTTCTAGGTACCCAAAAGGTCCTGGACCTAATTCTAAGTTAATTTCTAAGCATGGGAGGTCACAGATCATGTGTAAGTTGTCCAAAAAGTGGATCAGGTCTTTGTTTACACATTCTCAGGGGAGGTTCACCCACCTCCCACCCAGAGGCGAGGTCAAGACAAAGGAGCTTCCTTATTGTCTCCTTCTATGGCGATGGTGATAGTGGAATATTTTCTGGTCTGTATTTCCTCTGCAGGAGTATTTCACGTGTGTGTGTGTGTATGTGAGAATGTGTGTGTTGCTACTCAGTTTCATTTTTTTTTTTTTTTTTTACATAGCATAGATCCAGGGCCTGGAAATATAGGAGTAAAACCCCAGCCCTAGGATTCTGAGTCTAGCAACCCACTAGACTAGTCTAGCAACCGCTGGAAACCACAGTTACTAGGTCTCTCCACAGAACAGTTGAGAGCTAATTCACAAGCTCACTGCTCTAGTTTTCTGCTTCTTCTCCATTTTGCATTCCTGAGAACTTCTTTTGAGCTCAACCATTCATGTAAAAAATTAAAAAAATATTTTGTGTGGCATTTATATGAGTTTTGTAATGAGCGAGAAAGTTAGCCTGTCATAATCTGAAAAATTAAAATTGTTATTCACATTATTTTAAAATGGCTTTCAAAATCAAACTATGATGAATTTGGACTATTTTTCAAAACCCTTTACAAAGATTCTCATATCTATTTTGTTACATTGAGAATCACTACATTATGGGAACACAGAAGAAGAGATGACTAGTTTTTGACGTGGTGGCTAAGAAAGTCATCAAAAAGGTGACACTTAAGTCAGATCTTGGAGGATGAGATGTTTAGTACATTTATTTACCATCAACCATAGTTCAATTCACAATGAAATTTAGTTAGTCTTTGTCCAATTGATTGATCATATTATATACATTAATAAGGATAGGAAATGGCAACCCACTCCAGTATACTTGCATGGAGGATCCCATGGACAGAGGAGTCTGGCAGGCTACAGTCCATAGGGTTGCAAAGAGTTGAATATGGCTGAAGTGACTGAGTATGCAAATGCGCTTATATTTATAGGTATATTTTTTAATACATAGTATTATCAAAGCTATTATTAACCCCTGGTTACTAAGTGCTAAGCAAAGAAACAGATGCTTTATCAAGAAAACTGAGACTCCAGGAAGTGAAATAGCATTTTCACCTACATAACATGTGGCATCTATGAAATGTGCCCTTCAGGGAGCTAAACTGACCAAGGGCCCCAGTTGCTGTGCTCTGAAGTCCACCGCCATATTAGCATTCAACAGCACGTCCCACTGGGCTGCCCCCAGCCAATTACTAAATTCAGCAGGGATACAGCAGGGACTCTAAGGCAGGCTTGTTCTGGGGCACCCATGACTCTTTTGGAAGCTGACTTTGGTTCATGAATCTTCCAATGGCCTCGCTGAAAGGCAGCTATGACAATTCTTCTACCTGACCTTCCTTTCCCTCTCTTCTCTCAGGTCAGACTTGTACTGTGCTCTGACTGCTTTTCTATCATTTTCTCTCACAGTCATTTCCCTAATAAAATTCTTGTACTTTTAATTCCATCTTAGTGTCTGCTTCTCAGAAGACCCAGACTGTCATACTAAGGTCAGCCTCAAAACCCATGCTCTTACAAAGAATAACTAAAAATGCATTAAGTATCTAAATGTAAGAATGACGACTATAAAACTATTAGGAGAAAACACAGGCATAAATCTTTGTGACCTTGGATTAGGCAATGCTTCTTAGATATGACACTAAAAGCACAAACAACCAAAGAGAAAAAATAGATGCATTGGCCTTTGTCAAAATTTAAAAAAATTTTGTGCTTTCAAGGACAGCTTCAAGAAAGTGAAATATTAACACACAGAATGGAAGAAAATATTTGCAAATCATATGGCTAATAAGGGGCTCCTACTTAAAATATATAAGGAGCTCATAACTCAATAGTAAAAAGAGAAATGACTCAATTTACAAAAGGACAAAGATCTGAATAGACATTTCTTCTGAGAAGATGTCCAAATGGCCATTATGTACAAGAAAAGATGCTTAACATCATTAGTCATCAGTTCAGTTGAGTCACTCAGTCGTGTCCAACTTTTCGAGACCCCATGAATCACAGCATGCCAGACCCCATGAATCACAGCATGCCAGGCCTCCCTGTCTATCACCAACTCCTGGAGTTCACTCAAACTCACATTCATCGAGTCGGTGATGCCATCCAGCCATCTCATCCTCTGTCGTCCCCTTCTCCTCCTGCCCTCAATCCCTCCCAGCATCAGGCTCTTGTCCAATGAGTCAGCTCTTCACATGAGGTGGCCAAAGCACAGGAGTTTCAGCTTCAGCATCAGTCCTTCCAAAGAACACTGAAGACTGATCTCCTTCAGAATGGACTGGTTGGATCTCCTTGCAGTCCGAGGGACTCTCAAGAGTCTTCTCCAACACCACAGTTCAAAAGCATCAATCTTCGGCACTCAGCTTTCTTCACAGTCCAACACTCACATCCATACATGACCACTGGAAAAACCATAGCCTTGACTAGATGGACCTTTGTTGGCAAAGTAATGTCTCTGCTTTTTAATATGCTATCTAGGTTGGTCATAACTTTCCTTCCAAGGCGTAAGCGTCTTTTAATTTCATGGCTGCTATCACCATCTGCAGTGATTTTGGAGCCCCAAAAATAAAGTCTGACACTGTTTCCACTGTTTCCCCATCTATTTCCCATGAAGTGATGGGACCGGATGCCATGATCTTCGTTTTCTGAATGTTGAGCTTTAAGCCAACTCTTTCACTCTCCTTTTTCACTTTCATCAAGAAGCTTTCAATTCCTCTTCACTTTCTGCCATAAGGGTGGTGTCATCTGCATATCTGAGGTTATTGATATTTCTCCCCGCACTCTTGATTCCAGCTTGTGCTTCTTCCAGTCCAGCATTTCTCATGATGTACTCCAAATAGAAGTTAAATAAGCAGGGTGACAATATACAGCCTTGATGTACTCCTTTTCCTATTTGGAGCCAGTCTGTTGTTCCATGTCCAGTTCTAACTGTTGCTTCCTGACCTGCATACAGATTGTAGGTCAGGTGGTCTGGATTCCCATCTCTTTCAGAAAATTGTCCACAGTTTATTGTGATCCACACAGTCAAAGGCTTTGGCATAGTCAATAAAGCAGAAATAGATGTTTTTCTGGAATTCTCTTGCTTTTTCCATGATCCAGCGGATGTTGGCAATTTGATCTCTGGTTCCTCTGCCTTTTCTAAAACCAGCTTGAACATCTGGAAGTTCACGGTTCACGTATGGCTGAAGCCTAGCTTGGAGAATTTTGAGCATTACTTTACTAGTGTGTGAGATGAGTGCAATTGTGTGGTAGTTTGAGCATTCTTTGGCATTGCCTTGCTTTGGGATTGGAATGAAAACTGACCTTTTCCAGTCCTGTGGCCACTGCTGAGTTTTCCAAATTTGTTGGCATATTGAGTGCAGCACTTTCACAGCATCATCTTCCAGGATTTGCAATAGCTCAACTGGAATTCCATCACCTCCACTAGCTTTGTTCATAGTGATGCTTTCTAAGGCCCACTTGACTTCACATTCCAGGATGTCTGGCTCTAGGTGAGTGATTACACCATCATGATTATCTTGGTCGTGATTTAGTCATCAGGGAAATGCAAATTAAAACCACAGTGAGATACCACTTCACATCATTTAGAGTCTCTGTAATCAAAAAGTTGGAAAATGAAAAGTGTTAGCAAGGAGGTAGAAAAAGTGCAACCCTTTTTTACACTTCTGGTGGGAATGTAAAATGGTGTAGCTACTTTGGAAAACAGTCAGTAGTTTACCAAAAAGTTTAAACACAGAGTTATCAAATAACCCAGCAATTCTGCTTCCTGGCGTATGCCCAAGAGAAATGAAAACATATGTCCACACAAAAACTTGTACATGAATGTTTATAGAAGCATTATTAATAATAACCAAAACATGGAAACAACCCAAGGGCCTATCAACTGATGAATGGATATACAAAATATGGTATAGCCATACAATGGCGTAGTATTAGGTTGGTGCAAAAGTAATTGCAGTTTTGCATTGTTGAACTTTGCCGTTTGACATTGTAATACCTTCTTGACTAAATGTGATTATGTTATACATAATTTTAATGTGCATTTCTTGCATTATGGACTTCCTTTGTGGCTCAGGTGGTAAAGAATCCACTTGCAGTGTGAAAGACCTGAGTTTGATCCCTGAGAAGATCCCTTGGGAAGATCCCCTGGAGAAGGGAAAGGCCACCCACTCCAGTATTCTGGCCTGGAGAATTCCATGGACTGTATAGTCCATGGGGTCCCAAAGAGTCAGACACGACTGAGCAACTTTCACTTTCTTGCATTATGTTTTTTTTTTTTTTTTGCTAATGACATTACTTGCTGTTTATTTTATATTTATTTTAGACTATGGAGAGGATGTTAGACAAAAAGCGAATTTGAGTAATCTTTTTATTCAATTTCCAAATAGGTCATAAAGCAGCAGATACAACTTGCAACATCAACAACGCATTTGGCCCAGCAACTGCTAACAAGCAGTGGTTCCAGAAGTCTTGCCAAGGAGGTGAGAGCCTTGAAGATGAGGAGTGCAGTGGTCAGCCATGGGAAGTTGACAATGACCAATTAATTGAGCTGATCATCCAAGCTGATCCTCTTGCAACTACATGAAAAGTTGTCGAAGAACTCAACATTGACCATTCCATGGTTGTTCGGCATTTGAGGTAAACTGGAAAGGTGAAAAAGCTTGATAAGTGGGTGCCTCATGAGCTGACTGCAAATCAAAAAAAATCACAGTTTTGAAGTGTCGTCTTCTCTTATTCTATGCAACAACAACAAACCATTTCATCATTAGATTGTGAAGTGTGACAAAAAGTGTATTTTATACAACTAGTGACCACCAGCTTAGCGGTTGGACCAAGAAGAAGCTCCAAAGCACTTCCCAAAGCCGAACTTGCACCAAAAAAAGGTCAAGGTCGCTGGTGGTCTAGTACCCATCTGATCCTCTACAGCTTTCTGAATCCTGGCGAAACCATTACATCTGAGACGTATGCTCAGCAAATTGAAAAGATACACCAAAAACTGCAATGCTTGCAGCCAGCATTGGTCAACAGAAAGAGCTCTATTCTTTTCCGTGACAACGACTAACCACATGTCGCACAACCAATGCTTCGAAAGTTGAACCAATTGGGCAATGAAGTTTTGCCTCGTCTGCCATATTCACCTGGCTTCTTGTTAACTGACTATTACTACTTCAAGCATCTCAGCAACTTTTTGCAGGGAAAATGCTTCCACAACCAACAGGAGGCAGAAAATGCTTTCCAAGAGTTCCTGGAATCCTGAAACACGAACTTTTTATGGTACGGGAATAAAACAACTTATTTCTTGTTGGCAAAAATGTGTCGATTGTAATCATTCCCATTTTGATTAATAAAGATGTGTTTTAGCCTAGTTATAATGATTTAAAATTCATGGTCTGAAACCCCAACTACTTTTTCATCAACCTAATATTTGTCCGTATAAAGGAATGAAGTACTGATACATGCTGCCACATGGATGAACCCTGAAAACATTCTGCCAAGTGAAAGAAGCCACACATAGAGGACCACATAATGTATGATTCCATTTATTTGAAATTTCCAAAATAATCTATATTATAGGGACAGAAAGTGGATTAGTGGTTGCCATGTCTTGGGAACATGGGAGGTTAGGGATATGACTGCTAAAGGGTATGCAGTTTCTTTTTGGAGGGATTAAAATGCTCCAAAATTAATGTGGTGATGGTTGCACAACTCTGTGAATATACCTAAAAAACATTGAACTATACACTCTAAGTGGGTGGATTGTATGTGAATGATACTTTAAGAAATCTGTTCCCCCATCAAAATCCATGCTCTTCAAATACCTTATATCCCTAATTTGGCATTTATTATACAGTATATTTTCTTACAGTTTTTTTTTCTGATCAAATGTTGCTTCACATCCCCAAAATAGTGGCAATGATTTCTGAATTGTAGGGTTTCTTCCAGATTAGTTTTCTTCATTATATTTTTCAGATTTTTTTTTTTGACTGGAACATATTACTTTTATATATGAAAAATAGACTATACAGAAATGAAATCCCTTTGTGGATTCATTTGATGCTAGTACAATCTCTTACACATAATAGGTGCTTAGCAATGATTTTTAAGTATTATTGATGATGGAACTAGGTTTGAATTCTATTATAGTTTTAAGTCCTTAAAGTCCTTTGGTAACTTATGTGACTTTGTTTTTGGTAATAGAGTTCAGGAAAAACAAATGTTACTTTGTGATTATAAACCTTAAAAGACTTAAAAAGTATTTGCACTGAAAGAAAAAAAAAATATGCTTTAGTTTGAATACCAATTGTGATAGCAGATACTTCAGACATATGGTGGGTTTACTCCTAATGCTTGTTTTCCATGGATTCAGCTACGTCATTTGGGTCATCGGGCTTTCCCAACTCCTAGTCACTCCATGCAGTGGCAACTGCCTAAAGGGGCATTTCGTAGAAATGTGCTGGATCATTTTCTCAATTATTCACTTCACCATGTTTCTTCATGGAGACAAGGTCACCTTCTGACTGTATTTTACTAACCCTTTTCCTCTGCTTGCCATCTTCACTCTTTTTTATAATTTCTCCTCCCTCTCATTCTTTCTGGTTAGCTGGCTTGTGCTGAGCACTAATTACATGCCAGGCACGGTTTTGGTTCTTTCACATTCAGAACTCCTGTTTGCTCCTCACAATGATTTGCTGAAATGTTGCCATGTCAACCTCATTTGAGATGAGGAAACTGAGGCACGTATTGTAAGCGGCAGAGCCTGGACTGGGACTGGTAAGGCGGCTTGGTGTGCAGTTAAGAGTAGATCTGGCGCCAGGCTGTCTGGGCTTGAATCAGGGCTTCACTGCTCACCAGCTGTGCGGCACCCCTCTCTGTCCCCTGTTTTTTTCCTAGGAATGGTAATAGTCTATCTCACAGGGTTGGAATAGGGAATGAATTAGTCAATTATTTGTAATGCACTTAAAACAGTGCCTGGCACAATTCAAGCACCATATAAGTGTTCTAAAAGTAAATAAACTGAAGCCTGTCTGACTCCAAAGCCAGTAACAGTGGAATTTCAGGCCTGCTTTTTTGTTTCATCCCCCTATTACAACAGCAGAATTGGACAAAGATGAAACTTGGGACTCTGAACAGGGAAGACACTTAGCTGCTGAGACACCCATGGACTTCTTGCTCTGTCCACTGTGGTCTGACACCCTGCTTCTCACCCGTCTCTCCCATGCTGTTTTTTCCACCTGATTCTTTCCTCAACACACTCCAGTCACACTGTCTTCTGTAGGCCTATGACCTCCACCAAACTTATTTCTATCTGAAGGCCTTTGCACCTATCTGGAAATGTTTTTCCAGTTTTTTGCATGGCTAACATCTTTCTCATTCATGTCACCTCATCATGTCATCTTGACAGAAAAACTTTCCTTGGTCATCAGTCGGGTTCTCTTGCATAACAGAAGGCATGCTCAAATAAAGGTGGCTGAGAAGAGTTTATTGAGACCATCAGGGACTTCCCTGGTGGTCCAGTGGCTAAGACTTCGTGCTCCAAATGCAAGGGGCCAGGGTTTCATCCCTGGTCAGGGAACTAGATCCCATATACTGCAACTAAAGAGCTCACATGACCCCAACCAAGAAGATCGAAGATCTTGCCTGCTGGAACTAAGACCCCCACTCAGCTAAATAAGTAAAAGAGACAATTATCAGGGAGCGGGCAGGCCAGACACCAGAATGAAATGGGGAGTGGGCCTGGGGAAGTGCGGTGCAACAAGAGGAGACAGGGGACTGTCAGAGAACTCAAGGAGGGGCCCCAGCCTTGCAACCTTCCTCAGAGTGGAGCAGAGCAGCCAATCCCCTAGCCTTCTGCAGTAAGAGGTACCTAAAACATCCCCACGGCCCTCTCCTCCAGCCTGCTGACCTCCTGCCCTCCCTCCCATTATCAGAGCCTGGACCCACAGGTCAGCCTCCCAGGTGAAGGTGGAGAGGCAATCTGAAGTTAGCAATATCCTCTTCCCAGGTCATAGTTTATCTTCTCCTATCTGTTTAGCATGTATTACTCTCCACCATTATCTTCTTTTTTATCCAATTTCCTGTAGAATGTAATTATTTTGAGCGCCAAGACTTCTCAGTTCTTCCTCTCCCCACCTCTCCCCTCCCTTCCCTTCTCTTTTTTCATCTTTGTGGTCCCGACACATAGTAGGTGCACAATAAAGATGAGTTAAATCAATCAACACAGGTAGCTCGCCTAGAGAGACAAAGGTTTATAAAGGGTCGTTTATCTTCTTTATCTTACAGAAAGATCAGGCGACTGAACATCCCTGGCACGAGGTCAGAGGGCTGCCCCTCTTTCCCCCCACTTCCGTAGCTAGGGTTGGCGCGGGGTGCGGCAGGTGCGGGCGGCCACTGCCCGGCTGCGGCAGCGCGGGCTCCCCCGGGGACGCGTGCGCCGCGCTGCCCGCGCGTCTGCCAGGTGCCGCCCGACTTGCTGGCCCCTCCGCAGCCGGCGGGGCGCGGGGACGTGCGGGGCGGCTGGCCGAATCTCTCTCCGGGTCGCGTTGCGGGCAGGGGAGGGAGATACTCAGCGCTCACTCTCGGTTATTTTTAGTCGGTGGCTGACACCCCCGCCCGGGAGGGGGTGGTGCGGAGCCCGCAGAGGTGGGGGTGGGGTGGGGTGGAGAGGGAGCTCCCAGCACCCGGGCGCTCGCTCTCGCGGGGACACACAGCGCGGCCGAGCCGGGCGGCGCGGGGAACAGCTGCGGCGGCGTGGTCGGCGGCAGCGCGGCGCTCCTCC
This sequence comes from Bos javanicus, assembly GCF_032452875.1. Lineage (NCBI taxonomy): Eukaryota > Metazoa > Chordata > Mammalia > Artiodactyla > Bovidae > Bos > Bos javanicus. Next base: position 60,561,200 of record NC_083873.1, read on the forward strand.
GGGACCTGCGCCGCGCGGGGGCGGGGCGGGCCGGGGAGGAGAGCGGGCGGGCGGGAAGGGGCGGGGAGCGCGCTCCTGCGGCGGCGGCGGCGGCGGCGGCGGCCGTCCTCATCCCGGCGGCCCGGCGCTCGAGTGGACGCGGGGCTTCGCAAATGGCTTGTCCCGTTCTCGGTCTGGAAGCCCTCCAGCCCCTGCAGCCCGAGCCGCCCCCCGAGCCCGCCTTCTCCGAGGCGCAGAAGTGGATCGAGGTAGGTACCCCGCGGCGGGCGGGCGGGCGGCCTGGTATGGGCAGCCCGGAGCCGCCGACCCGCACACGCCAGGACGACAGGTCTGGTCTCGCCTCCCCCACCCCTCGCTTTCTTTTGCCGGCTGCTCCCGGTCAGCCGGCAGGGCCTCAAGCGAGCTGCGACCCCCGGACGCTTTGGCGCTGGAGTCTCGGGCGAGGGTGGGCGCGTAGGGAGGACACTGCGGTCTAGCTGTGCGTGTCGGGGGCGGGAAGCGGTGCCCTGCGCTTCCATCCCTCCTGCCCGCCAGTCGCGCAAATCTCAGCTCCTGCCGCTTCCAGGCGCTGCCCGGGGAAGCGCAGTGAGAGCAGAAGCGCCGCAGAGGCGCGGCAGGCGGGAGCCCCCGGAGTCCTTGTGGACGTCGCATTTCGGGAGTCCTGCTCCGCGTCCTACATCCGCCCCGAGCCCCCCTCCCCGTTCTTCCGGAGCGGAGTTGTTAATGTCTCACGGAATCGCACACCCACCGGAGCCTCTGGTTGTATTCCTGGCACCGGGTCAGGTGTGAGGCTGGCACAGCACAGAGGGCCCGGGAGCCTGCAAGACCCACCTGCGAATGCACCATTTGCATAGACGTTGCCCATTCATTGGCAGTCCCCTCTCCATCCCAGAGGTGCCGGTTCCTGGCCCCGTTGGCATATTTCACTTCTTAAATGTCTCGGTGGCAGGCCAGGGAAATCACTGGAGCTCTCGGCTGGCTCAGTCCAGGAAGCGCTCGCTGGGCGATCCTGATTCTCGATGTCTATCTGTAGACGCAGCTTGGTGGCCCCGCGCTCCCGAAATGCCGTGTCTGCGGGGCTTAGGACGCTTGGAGGGCGCGAGGGGGTAAAGGTGACCCCCTATGATCTATGCAGTGAGCCTCTGTTTCGGCAGGCAGCCTTTCTTGAAGCTTAGTGGGAGGCTAATTTGACCCTGTTTTCCTCAGGGACGGGCAGCTCACCCTCCCTGGTAGTTCAAAGGAAGAACTGTACCGCTAAGTCATGATCCGGTAATGGTGAAGCCTGTTATTACTCAAACGGTCACTTAGAGACACCCCCCCTGTGGCACGCACGTCTCGATACTGTTGTACAAATTGAAATCTGCTGAACTGCCTGGGGAAACCACTTAATGCTGCTCTAATGCCCCAGCTAGAGGCCTGCACCTTACCAGGTTAACCTGCTTCAAGGAAGCAAGAGTGTTAGGCAGAGTTTGCTGCTGCAGCTGCTAAGTCGCTTCGGTCAGAGTTTAGAAAGACCTATTTAAAAATAGGGTTAAAACAAACCAACAAAAACAGAAGAATAAACTCAAAGCTCTGTTGCTATAAGCCCCAATCATGTCTCTCATAATTTGATGGCTCATGACCAGATGAGAAAAAGACTGTGACTTTTGTCTGTGATATGTGGCTGGCACGGCTTGGCCTGTGACAGGTGCTTTCTCTGTGCTTCACACTTGGATTCATAGGACATGCAGGAAGCATTTGTAGTCACGGGCTTGGCTGAGAGTTGGAGAATTGTGTTTTTCTTGTTCTTGAACTTTAAAATTCTCAGGAGAGATTTTTGATGTGGATGGTGATGAAGGGAAGGATAAGAGCAGAACACTTTACAGTACTTGAAGGCAAGTGGTTTATGCCCAGTTTCCTTAATTGTAACACGGATGTACTGTACTTGAAAAAAAAATGTATTTTGGTATAGTTACACACAGGAGAGTGTATACTTCTTAAGTGCACACCTCCGTGAATTTTGACCTAGGTATATAGTAGTACTATGCTGTTGTTTAGTTGCTCAGTCATGTCCATCTCTTTGCAACCCCATGGACTCTAGCCCACCAGGCTCCTCTGTCCATGGGATTTCCCAGGCAGGAATACTGGAGTGGGTTGTCATTTCCTTCTCCAGGAAATCTTCCTGACCCAGGGATCGAACCTGCGCTGCATCGGCAGGTGGATTCTTTTTTTTTTTTTTTTAAAGAGTACTATTTATTATTTTTTTTAAATTTTATTTTATTTTTAAACTTTACAATATTGTATTAGTTTTGCCAAATATTCTTTACCACCGAGCCACCAGGGAAGCCCATATAGTACTATAGCCCCTCACCTAGGTCATGATCTAAAACATTTTCCGTCCAGGTCACAGTCTGTTTTTAAGTGGTGGTATATTTCAAGCTAAATATTATGCAGTGCAGAATATCTGCTTTTGTCCTGGTTCCATAGATTTTTTAAAAAGAAGGGCTTCCTTAAGAAAGCTGAGCCCCATTGGGCCCTATAGACAGTTGGGCATTGTTCTTGATGCTTTACCAGATCTACCAACTCAAGAATGTGAAAGCCACAGCAGGCAGTGCGTGGCTTTAGGATGAAGCAGCCGTGGCTCTGTGCATGTGCATTATTGAAGTGGCCTATCTCCTTTCAATCGCGGAGTTGGGTTTCAAGGAAAGGAGAGCTTCCCCTCCCAGGCTGTGTAAAAAGGTGTTTGCTCCAGAGAGGTAGAGACCGCCCTTCTTCCTTGCCGGAGGTTCCTCTTTAAATGTAAATGCCCTGTCTGCAAAGCGGGGGGAACCCAGCGGCAGTAACAGATGGTTCTGCGCCCAGTTGCCCAGTGAACAAAGATTCCTCAGCTAATATAGCAATAATGTAGTACTTAGTGTGAGCTGAATTCCCAGGGGGACTGTTATCTCGAGACAATTGCATCTCCTTTAGGGGCCCCATTGTCTTTGGCAACACCCTCATTGGTAGGGCTTTGTTTTTCACTTTTGTTCAGCTGGTGATTAAGTTTCCCACAGGCTTTTTTTTTTTCTTTTGAGTAGTCAGGAATTTCACCTTTTCAAAAAAATGTTCCCTTGGGTGTAGCAGGTTAATAAACTTTGCAGCTTGTCTCTTCTCTTCAGTCCCTGGTCTTCCTTAAGTCAAGGATTGGCTTGAAAACTGTTCATTCTTAATAAAGGCTCAGGGAACAAGCTCCAGGAGATAACTTGTTAGTGAGGAATTTCTCGGCCTGCAGCCTTGGCTATTTGAGGGCTGTGTTACTGGGCAGGAAACGGTGGCCTGGGAACCATGCCCCAACCTCACCCCACCCCTAGCCTTGGCTGGCAAAGGTGAAGGCCTCGATGGAGGTCATAGGCCCGGGGGAGGGGTGGGGTGGGGTGGGGGTGGGGTGGGGTGGGGGTGGGGTGGTGGGAAGTGGGAATAGTTCCCTAACACTTCCAGTGACTTTTTATAGCTGTCGGAGCAGGCTACGTGTCTTAATGTGGCAATGGGGAGACTCCTGAAGGAAACAGCAAACTTCAAGCATTAACTCTGGCTACCAGCAGGCAGGGGTCTAAATTCCTTGCACATTCCTTTTCTAGCAGAGCGTCCTAAGCAAAGCGGCAGCAAATGCAGCACAGTGGTCAGAGGTCAGGCTCTGGGGCTGGGCAGCCTAGGTTAGCATCCTGGGTGTACTGCCTTCCAGCTGTGTGACATTGGACAAGGCTGTGTTTCCTCTCCTTTTGGTTCTAAATCGTTTCTTTGAAAGCTAGCTCTAGAAAAATAACAGAGATATTGTTGAAAGCGGCTGTAAAACAGGGATACTAATAATAGATTACCTATCTGAAAGGAGTGCTGTGAGAATGAAGTAAGTTAATAACATTTAAGATGCTTAGACTAGTACCCGGCTTTTAGGAAGTGCTGCATAAGTAAATGGCACCCCACTCCAGTACTCTTGCCTGGAAAATCCCACGGATGGAGGAGCCTGGTAGGCTGTAGTCCATGGGGTCGCTAAGAGTTGGACACGACTGAGTGACTTCCCTTTCACTTTTCACTTTCATGCATTGGAGAAGGAAATGGCAACCCACTCCAGTGTTCTTGCCTGGAGAATCCCAGGGACGGGGGAGCCTGGTGGGCTTCCGTCTATGAGGTCGCACAGAGTCGGACACGACTGAAGCGACTTAGCAGTAGCAGTAGCAGCATAAGTAAAAGTTATTATTATTATTGCCATGATATCACTACTGCTATTAATATCAGTACTATCATTACTATGAGAATACTACTACCATCACCACTGCTACCTTTATTAATGCTACTGTTATTGCTGTTACTGTTGTTCCTATTGTTAACAACAACTGCAATTGAGTTTGAAAGAAAATCTTCAGAACCCTGAGTTTTTAGTGTAAAAAATAGAGTTCAGTTATCTACCCATCTCATTCTATTGTCTTACCTTATGAACGCCAGATACCTGGTCTCAAAGTTAAGTAGGTGCTGTGTGTTATTCTAACTTGTGCTAAGAGAGATTGAGGCTTCAGAGGAGAACCAGTAACATCTACTGATAAGATGACCCTGATAGTCCAATGAGGCTTAGAAAGTTATTCCTCAGTATTATGTTGACTATTTAAGTTTAATGCCTTTAAAGTCTTTGTTATTAGACTCCAAGCAGGATGCTCAGTTTTCCTCCTCTTGAAGACAATCCAACGTTAAATCGTTATGCAAATGGCAGTTGTCTGAATAGTCATCTCCAGTATAGCAGTGTTTTGTTCATTGAAGTTGTGTCAGCGCCCTCTAGAAAAAGAATAAGTCCCCCATTTATTTTCCTTCCTGCTTCCTCACTTCTTTTTCCTCTTTCTCCCACTGCCCCCCACCCCCAACGCCCATGATGGTATTTGTTAAGTTACAGGGCTTTGTTAGCAGGTAGATGATTTGAATTTTCTTAGTTCCCCTCCTGACCTTTGCCTCTCTGCCCACAACAATATTTATCTGTTATAATCTGTAGTTATTCTCTGCAATGCCAGATACTTACTGGAGAAACAGATGTCGCTTCAACTTGGTTTCAGTTGTGATCTGGAGCAAGTTGCCAGGCAATTTAAGGAGGGGTAATTTCAACCCAACTCAGCCTTACTTCTTAACTTGAGATGTTTCTGGACTCCTTTAACTTTAATCATGACATGCCTGTGGGGCTTGGTGCTGAATATAATCTCATTTGTGACCTAATCCATATTTCACGTAAGTAGGAACTAGGGCTGAAAGGGATCAGTTCTTCATTTTGGGTCATTTCCCCCTGCTGATACAGAATTGTTTTCTAATTCAACTGGGACCTGATTTTGAAGATTAAAAGCACTGAGGGTACCTTAGCTCTCCAAGACTGAAAACTGTTGTGTTGTTTGGCAGTGGGAGAATTTATGTGTAGCCTTTGAGAGAATGTAGCATTTGGTAGCCAGTAACATGACATTGGGGTCGCTAAGAGTCGGACACAACTGAGCGACTTCACTTTCACTTTTCACTTTCATGCATTGGAAAAGGAAATGGCAACCCACTCCAGTGTTCTTGCCTGGAGAATCTCAGGGACGGAGGAGCCTGGTGGGCTGCCGTCTATGGGGTCACACAGAGTCGGACACGACTGAAGCGACTTAGCAGCTTAGCAGCAGCAGCAACATGACATTTGGGATGTGATGACCAATGAACATATGTCACAAGTTATACAGTGCTTCTAATTCTCCTTCTCTGTTGGGACTTGATGACTCTTACATCCTTTTACTACAACAAAGATTTAACATGGCATATGGTTCTCTACTTGGCCCGGAGAGCTAGGTAAGAGGAAGGAAAACTTTTCTGGCTAGATCAGGAAAAGAGTAGTGGTTGGAATAGATATGGAAATGAGAGCAGGCAGCATCATTGTCACAATGACATTTAAATAGTCTGGCCTGTTTGTATACAAGGGCTGCTATGACACAGTGCTGTCACATGGCAGGAGAACAGTGAGGTCCCACAGATTTGGGGAAAGGGGAAGTGGAGTGGGAGGCGGAGCTGGCTTTTCTGGCCCCAGCATCTCCCTGGAAACCAAGTTTGTATCAGGCAAGTTCCGAATGAGCAGACTGAGCTCTGGCCACCAAGAAGGGGTAGGATGGGGCCTGTGTCCCCAGGAACTGGTTCTCTGGGCCCGCGGCTCTCTACTGATGTATGACAATGGAACCATGATGCAGACATCTGGCCAGTGATTCTGTGGCAGTCAGTGCCAGGTGGGGCCAGGCAGCCCCTGGAAATTGGCCTGGCAGCTTCTCTTTTTGCTTTGGACTATTCTGAAACTTAAAAATGTCATAGCTAGGGCTAACATGATAATGATGGTGGTGAAACCGATGCTCATGATGATAAAAGTTGATATTTTTTGAGTGCTTACTCTATGTCAGGGACAGGGTAAAAAAGTCAAGGTAGGCATTAGTCTCTTCTAAGTAAGTACTGTTATTATCCCCACTTAAAGGTGAGAAAATATCTTGCCCAAAGTAACAAGTAAGTGGCAAACTAGAACTTTAATTGAAGCATCTTTTTTTAATATCTACAAGTATATGCACCCAGATACCCAAAATCTGCAGTTGAAGACATTGAGGCTTCCAGGAATTGCCTTGTCTTGCCTAGGTTCACCTCTTCAGGAAGTTCTGGTTAGAGTTAGGATTCAAAACTCAGGCTGTCTGACATTGTAGTCCTTATTCTCTTTCTAAAATATTTTTTAATTGAAATATGGTTGATTTACAATGTTGTGTTTCAGTTGTACAGTAACATGTTTCAGTTATACATATGCATGTTCTTTTTTTACATTCTCTTCTATTATTGGTTATTACAAGATATTGAGTATAGTTGCCTGTGCTGTACAGGTCCTTGTTGGTTATCTAGTTTATATATAGCAGTGTATATATTTTAATCCCAAACTCCTAGTTTACCCTTCTCTCCCACTTTGATAACCGTAAGTTTGTTTTCTGTGTCTGTGAGTCTATTTCTGTTTAGTAAATAATTTCATTTGTATCCTTTCTTTCAGTTCAGTTCAGTTCAGTCGCTCAGTCGTGTCCAACTCTTTGTGACCCCATGAATCGCAGCATGCAAGGCCTCCCTGTCCATCACCAACTCCTGGAGTTTACCTAAACTCATGTCCATCAAGTCGGTGATGTCATCCAAGCATCTCATCCTCTGTCATCCCCTTCTCCTCCTGCCCCTAATCCCTCCCAGCATCAGGGTCTTTTTCAATGAGTCAACTCTTCACATGAGGTGGCCAAAGTATTGGAGTTTCAACATCAGTCCTTCCAATGAACACCCAGGACTGGTCTCCTTTAGGATGCACTGGTTGGATCTCCTTGCAGTCCAAGGGATTCTCAAGCATCTTCTCCAACACCACAGTTCTAAAGCTTAGATTCTACATATCAGTGATATATGGTATATGTCTTATTTGGCTTACTTCACTTAGTATGATAATTTCTAGGTCCGTCCATGTTGCTAAAAGTGGCATTATTTCATTCTTTTTATGACTGACTAATAGTCCACCATGTGTATGTATATATAAGTATGTGTGTGTATACATATATACATACATATGCACACATATTATTTGTCTTCTCTATCGATGGACACTTAGGCTGTTTCCATGTCTTGCCTGTTATAAATAGTACTGCTGTGAACACTGGGGATGCACGTATCTTTTCAAATATGTTTTTCTCTAGGTAGATGCCCAGGAGTGGGATTGTAGGCTCATATCCTTTATATTGCTTTCTACGTTTAGGACCATGTGTGAAAATTCCTGTAAGGACTGAGTTTCCTGTTCCTCTGACTGTGCAGAGGTCCTCCCACCCCTGTTATTTTTTTTTTTTTTTTTGAGTCATGATGTGGATTTCAGAAACTGCAGCTCCCTAGTTTGCTTATCTTCATTGTTCACACCTTTCCACTACCAGGACTGAGGGGCTGTCCTTGCTGGCTCGGACCTTATGTTGGGTGAAGGAGGGGGTGGGAAACCAAGTCGGTGGTGCTACCACAGCCCTCGGGCAAAAGGAATCAGGCTCCATGCCTTTGCTGGCTGCCTTCAACCTCACTTTGCTAAGGTGGAAAGGGGCGTTGGAATTGTCTGCAGTGCACGGCTGCTAGACTCTGGTTTCTGTCTCCTGTTGTTACAGCCTCCAGGCACTCCATTGAACTTTTATTAGGGCAAGTGGCTAATAGGTAAGTGATGTATTTAAATTCTTTTTTTAAAGCTTGCTGATTCATTAACATGTGATTTCTTAAGAGGATAGATATTCTAGAATAGACTTATTGGAAAAGACCTGATGCTGGGGAAGATTGAGAGCAAGAAGAGAAGGGGGCGACAGGGGATGAGATGGTTGGATGGCACCACTGACTCGATGGAAATGAGTTTGAGCAAACTCTGGGAGATGGTGAAGGAGGGGGAAGCCTGGTGTGCTGCAGTCCCTGGGGTTGCAGAGAGTCGGACACGACTGAGTGACTGAACAGTAACATGATGTTAGGGACCATGGCTGTCTTGTTACGGTTTTTACCTCCAATGGCTGTTCCATCTGGCGATGAATGCATAGTCCATGTGTGCTTTAGCGTATTCTAATGGAGCAGGTGAGCAGGTGCATTATTCCATACTTTCCCTTCCCCAGAGAGTTGGAGTAAAGACCTGATACCCATGGGATCTGTTCTGTGCTCCAAATACGGGCACAAAGGGCTCTCTCTTCACCGTGCTGATGTGTTGAAGCACCATTGGCGTGTCTGTCTGAGGCTTTACCAGGCTCCTTCACTCTCACCTGAGAGTTCTTCCATCTGGACAGGAGCTCACCTGGGAGCAGTTTTGTTGTTGAGTTCAGCCAACAGGCAGGAGCTTCCAAGAGAGGAGCGTGGCAACCTCTCCTGCAGCTGTCCCAGACAATTCTCAAGAACTGAAGGGTCTGACTAAGCAGTTCTGTGACTTCTGGGCGTCTTGGCTTGTCACCTACATTCCATTTTAACCCAGGTCATTTTGGCCTTTATTTTCCTGATTAAGGACTGGATCACTTAACAGTGGTTGATTTTTGACTAAACTACTCTCATTGGACCTAGATTTTTTTTTTTTTCAAGGTCAGTTCACTCTTTTGTGATTTAGAAAACCATGCAATACAATTTATAGTACTTCCCCGCATCTGTTCCTAAGGATGTGTGTGTGTGTTTACTTTTGAAGCAAATGAAAGGTATCAGGGTCTTTTGGTGGGGGGAGGATAAGAGGGAAAAAGGATGACTTCAATGCAGTCAAATGAGGAAGGGATAATAGAACTTTGTTTTTAAGTAATTCAGAAATATAAAAATAGCCTCAATTAGAGGGTTACTAGATGATACAGGAAAAAAAATAGTCCTTAAAAAAAAAATAATGGAACATTGGAAAGACTTCTGCCTGGACACGGGGAGATGTCATATCTCTCTCTGCAAGGCAGAATGATGTCATGGAGTTCAGTTCTGCTGTGGTAAAATTCCATGTTTGCAGTGTTGAAAACAACACTCCCAAAGAGATGTCCCCATGCAGCTAGCTAACCCTGATGGTGTGGCCATAGAGTCTTGGAGAATTATGTTTGGCATAAGGGGAAAAACCAAGGGGAAGTAGTCATACAACATGCACCTAAGGAATATCTTGGCTGATACCTTTTCACACTAAACTTATACTATCAACAAAACTGTATCCTTTTATCTATGCTGGGACCTTAAGGATAAAATATTGGTTAGACTGAGAAAGCTCCGTGTTTCCATGGCTCTGCATTCTGACTGTGACATTTACAGCCATTGTCGGAGGCAACTCAGTCTCCTGGTCAACCTTAGCAGTTAGGGATGTACCCCACCCGTCTATCCCTAAATAGCCCATTAGGAGACCATGCAAGAATAGACCTGCACTTGTTTTTCTTTTTAATAAAGGTCAAGGGCAGACGGGCTTGTGGCTTTTTTATTTTTACATCCCAATACTGTTATAAAAAAGTCCTCAGCCTTATTTTTTACCTAGTGGGACACTAAGTGAGGAATTGAATTTATTTATTGTGGAGTAGATGGCTCTCTTTTCCTCTCCTAAGAAGTATTTTTAAAAATAGTATTGAAAGAATTATTTTATTCTAATAGGAAACTTGAATGAAGGCTGGGATAGGTTCAGTCAGATGGTTTAAAATATGAACATAATTATTTGGGATACATGGTGGTCACTCATAAGTTGGTGCGTGTGAGCTCAGTCGTGTCCAACTTTTTGAGACCCCCCTCAAGGACTGTAGCTCACCAGGCTCCTCTCTCCATGGGATTTCCCAGGCAAGAATACTGGAGTGGGTTGCCATTTCCTTCTCCAGGGAATCCTCCCGACCCAGGGATTCAACCCCCGTTCCCTGTATTGGCAGGTGGATACTTTACCACTGAGTCACCAGGGAAGCCCTTCACTTGTAAGTTTGCTTCAGTGTGAATACTAAAAATAAGCATTAATGGTGAAGATAAGCATTAATGTGTGAAAGTGTTTTAAGCGGATTTTAAAATTCATTTCCTGAAAAGTATTAGCTAAGCTTTAACCATGCACCAGGCGTCATGCTGAGAACCAAGGTTAGATGGTGGACGAAGTAAGCATGATTCCTGTCCACAGGAAATACCCATTGTAGTAGACGTGGTGGGCATTGAGCTTAACAGTAAATTCATAACAACAAATTGGGATAATTGTTATGATAGCAAAGAATGAGGGATTTAAGAGAAAATAACTTTAAGCAGGCAAGGGCTCATAGTGAAAGTAATGTTTAAGCTATGACCATTGATGGATGCTTAGAGGGGAATTAGATTGATGCTAATTTATTGAGATAAGGGCTTACATGCTTTTATGCTCTTACAGTTCTCCAAGTGTGTTGAAGGCTTGTGTGCAGGAGAGCAGGTGGAGAAGGGAGCTGAGTCATAAGTGCTTGAATATTCTTGCAGGCCACTCAGAATAGGGTTTGCATGATGGTCGACTGGAGCGCTTAGGATCAAGGCACAGTAAATCAGGAGACCCTCTTCTAGAAGAAATGGCAGAGAGAACTTTGGGATTTGCATTTGAACGTGGTCTCTGGGATTAAAATTCTTCCACAGAATAGGGTCTGTGGAACCTGCACTCTGGTCTGAGGTGAGAAGGGACTGGAGGAAACCTGCCTACTTTTAGTGAGTAAGCAGAGCAATTCTGCGTGAGACTTTGGGCGGTGGCCCACAGATGTCCTCTGTTTTGGGAACTTGTCCCCGAAATTCCTCTCAAAGAAGGTGCTTTATAAACTAATAAAGTTGCATGTCATCTGGGAGCCCCAGTAGTTGTAAACCCTGTGACTTAGATTTCTTTTAACACTCAAACCCGTCATCTCCAGACCCTGCCCCTCCTCCTTCCATATGCTCCAGCCTGGCTGCTGGAGATGCACCATCACAGCACCTTTCCAGGAAGCAGGGTGGAGAAAGGGAGAATGAAGAGCGCATCCTTCCCATATAAGGTGCCTTTCCGACAATTCTTTCCGACACTTCTACTTCCATTTTATTGCCTGGGATTTCAGTAATATGTCCTCTCTTGATTGCTGGGGAAGATGGGTATTCCCAGGTAATAATCTGGGTTCTGTTCCTCAGGAGAAAGGGGAGAATGGTGGTTCAGGTAGGGGTACCCTGGAATGCCCCTTCTCCACTTCTCCAGGGACAAATCCTTCTAAGACAGGGCTTAACTATGACTGCTTCTGAGACAGACTCCCTGATTCCTCTAAGCCCACTAATCCTCTGTGCATACCTGACATTTAGAATTCACCTCTGTTAGAAACGTCATATTTCATTATAACAAATATCTTGTTGCTTGGGGTCTGCCTACTTTGCTAAACCCCAGAGCTCTTGTGGCCATGGTGTGGGTCCTGGTGACCATTCCATTCCTCCTTGGTTTATCCGCTCTGCTCCCTGATAGGGCCCCAGAGCCGCATTCGCCACTGCCCGAGAGATTTCTCAGTGAGTCTGTGCCCAGCTATGATTGCCTGATTGGCACTTGGACTCTGCTGTGGCAGAGAAAATAGACGCTGTTGCTGCCCTGATGGGAAGCAAAGTGTTTTTTTTTTAAAAAAAGACTGATTAAAAAAAGCCGTTTACCCAATAGTTGCCTGGAGACAGTCAGTGATTGGACACTTGGAAAAGTGATTCCACTCTTGGCTCTTGGGTAGGTGATATCAGTTGAAGGAATTATTTAGGAGGCCACCCTTCCCCTCAGGTTGGACCAGGGCAGGGCTGTGCTCATTGCACTTCGCGTTCCTGTCGGCGGGGCTGGAGAGCAAACGGCTGTCTCCTTTCTTGAAATAAACATGCTTGCTTCCCAGCATTCTGTCCCAGGACTCTCACCTCCTCCTCGTGTCCCCACCTCAACCAGTCAGGCAGCCTCCTCTCTTTCCCCTGTTGTAGGATCTAGGTAGAGAAATAGCATGGAGGAATTTTATGATAGTGGTCATCTGGTTAAGTTCCTGTTGGATAGATATTTTAAATGGAGCATGCCCCCCACAGAAACGAATGACCAGCAGCTGACACTAATCAGTGACTATGACTGTGAGCATTCATTGTCATGACCCAATGGAAACACTGAGAAATGGCATCCTCTCTGCCTTTCCTACAGAAAATGAAAAAAGGAGCTTGTGGAGCTGAATGTTATCAACCAACAGATGTGGTTGCCGCCTGTTTCCTCAGGAACCTTGCAAGATGTCATAAATCGGAGGGGTGGGTGACAAGTAGAGGCCTGATTCATCATGTTGCAAGAGTTGACGGAATATGATAATGTAAAGTGATAAAGTAGATAGTTCAGTGCCAAATAAATATAATAGTTAATACAACACACTTGTACAGCACATCATAGGGCAGTGCTCGTCTGGGTGCTTGGGTTATAATATATAATGTAATATGATATAGCATAATATAATATAACATATAACCTAGCACTGTGCCTGGCACATAAGGGGCTTCTCAGGTAAGCACCATTTTATGCCCATTTTACATGACAGGAAAACTGGAACACAGGAATGTTACTGACTTGCCTGAAGTCACATAGTTAATAAGTGGCAGAGCTGGGATTTGAGCCCAGGCAGTTTTGTTCCAGAGCTTGAGCTTGGGCTGGTGACTGCTGTGCTTTAGAAGTAAAAGCAACCATCTGCTTGCTTAGATCCCAACCATCTAAGCAAGCAGATGACCTGCCCTCCCCTGTCTTCCTCATTCCCTTAGCAGCTGTTTAGTGAGCATTTTCTGTGTGCATCATACTGTTGGTTGCTGGGAAACAGGTCCACCTCTGTGACTCCCAAGCGCATTCTGTGAAACTGGAGCCCTTTCGTTGCTTTTAAAAAGATAAATTTTGGCAGTAGAGTGGTTAGGACTGTGATGAAAAACCATTACAGGAGCAGAATAAACCATGTCCGATGGGTGGAACTATTTTTACTTCCTTTCTCTTTACCAGTCTCTTTTCCCTTGGTTGAGATCTGGCTCCCTGTCTATATTTAGTGGTCCTAGATCAGAAATTATTATTAACAGGAGGAAGAAAAGCATGTGTGGTTAGTATGTATCTCTGCCAGGCATTGTGCTGGGTATTCTATATTTGTCATTGTATTTAGTCCTTGGGTAACACAGATAGCCATTGCCCGCCGACTCAGTTCAAGGGTGTCTGCTGTGACTCTTCCAGTATGTTTCATTAGTGTTAAGGCTGGCAGGCAAATGGGGTCAGGACTCTGATCTGATGTGGCTCCAGGGCCCTCAGACAATGCCCGTTGCAGTGGTACTTCTCTTGGCTCAGCCTTTTGGTACTTCCTGGGTGCAGCTCCACTCTCAGCCCTCTTACCCGGCATGGGGCCCTGGTGTTCTGAGCAAATACAATTGGCTGTGCTATAGTTTATATGTGTGAATTACTGCATATGCAGTTGGGAAATAGGAAGTGATGCTTACAAGATACAGGTTGCAACGGTTCATGTGAGATTTTCCTAGCTCCTTAGTTTTTGGCATTACCCATTAGCAGTAATTGAAAGCAAAGAAGACTAGTGTTAAGTGAACCAGGGAGGCAATGGTACCTTGTTCTCTGGGCTCCATTTGGCTTTGCGTTTATTAAAACGTTTGATTTTCCCAGACCTTTCTGTGTTTTATCTTATCTTCATAATGCAGTAGCTTCAGTCTTTGCTCACACCCTTTCCATCCTGCCTCTTGACCCCATCCTCCTTTCTGGTACAAGTCCCACATTTATTCTATAACAGGAAGTAGAAAACATCTTTTTATATGTGCTAGTAATTCTCAGCTTCTTATTGTTTTTGTTAGTCTGGTTACAAAGTTGAATGGGACTTGAGCCTTCTGCCCCAACTCTAAATTTTCCATCAGCCTTGTTATTTTTTTACTGTGTGATTTTGCAATATATGAGGTTTTTGGTTGTTTGTCTTACTTTGGGACATTATTCATTCATTTTCAGGAATTACTTTGTTTTATAGTGGAAATATTTGGATTTTAATGTTTTGTGCAGTCTTACTTTCTCTACTCACATGCTCAGATCAGAGACAGAAATGTGTAAAACAACAGCTGGACGATTCTTGATGCTGGAATTTAGAATCTTGGGTCATAAGGAAACTTTTAAAGGGGTTTTACATTTCCTACCTACCATCAGACGACCTTAGACAACATTCCCCAGAGAAGCTCCTCCTGTTTTTGGAGAAGGGGTGAAATAGTGCAGTTTTTCCCCTGAGGCTCTTTCTTTGAGATTTTGTGTGTTCGTAGTACTTCAGGTGCCTTTCCAGGTGGCTCACTGGTGAAGAATCCACCTGCCAATGTGGGAGATGCAGGAGATGTGGGTTCGATCCCTGAGTCGAGAAGATCCCCTGGAGAGTGTGTGTGTGTGTGTGTTCAGAAAAGGAACAGGAGGTCGTGTGGACATAGAGAGGGCTGGGCCTCCTCCAGTGTATGGGACCTCAGCCTGCTTCTGTGAGGAAGTGCTGCTAAGCTGAGACCTAAAGGATGAGTAGGGACTGACCAGACAACAAGGTGCAGGAGACTGTGTTCCAGGTGGAGGCTGGGGGATGGAGAAGACTCCAAAGAAAGAGCCCTGGGAGGCGGGAGTATGGGGAGCCGGGGCTGAGGAGGTGCAGGATGAAGGCCGTGGGGGTAGGGCCGCTCAACCTGGCACAGAATGTGGGCTCCTCAGGGCTGCTGCCTCTCTCTTGGAGGCCAGGGATCAGATTTTCTGTAAACATCCTCAAATTATCATAGTTCATGACAGTAATTTATACTTACTGCTGACTGGCCCTATTCTGAGCATTTAGCTTCTCAACCATCCCGTAAGCTAGGTGCAAACTCTTTTTCCTCTTACTTTATAGAGAAATAAGTAAATTGTTGAAGATCACACACTCATTAGATGGTGGGGCTGATCTTCAGACCCAGGCAGTCTGACTGCTTCATCTGTGCTTGTAAGCACCACGCAATGGGCTGTGATCCAGTCTCTTCACCAAGGGCAACCTTAAGGGATACTGGTGGTTGGGGGCAGTAGTGAAGAGGTGGGGCAAGTGGGAGTGTGGATGATGACTCAATGCTGGAGGCCTGTGTTGGCTTTGAACATGTTTTCAGTAATTTTAAAGAAACTTGCCAAGTGAATCTCTTCATCTAATATACTGCCTGATAGTTGCTGCCACCTGGAAGGGAGAGTTATTTTATCCAGATGAGGCCTCAGGCATCTCCCCAACCCTACATTCTAATGCATTTTTTTGTGGTCTTGGTTCCTAGGTGGCCTGACGGACCCTGATAAACCACTGACTTTTAACTTCCACCAGGAGTTGTGAATTGTATAATGTGTCAAAAAATTTTCTTATTCATGTGTTCTTTTTATGAGTGTGTTTAGTAATTTTTTTCATTCATTCTTTTGTGTGTTTTAGTTCGTAAAATGAAACTAACTATCTGTTGCAACCAACAGAAATTCAACCTAAAGTGGCTTTAGGGAAAAAAAAGATGGTTTGTTGACCTACTGACAGCCTGGAGGTAGATTCCTACTTCACACGAGGTTGATTCAGTGGCTCTATGGTATCAGTAAGGACAAGGATTCTCTCAGCTTTCAACTGTGCTGTACATTGCATGGCTTTATGCTCAGGCTTTGTGTAAGTATCTATGCCTGCTCTCCTCCATCCCAAAAAGTCCAGGTTTTTCTCCTTGCGGGCTTGGCTGGGCAAGAGCAATTCCAGTCCTCCTGTTCTATTTACACCCTCTGGGCAGAGAGCGGAGACACGTCCCTCTTTCATAATCACCTGGGGAATAGATAAATTGATTAGCTTAAGCCAATCAGGGTCCACCTTGGCCCATCCCTACTAAGGGATGGTATGTCCATCCCCACCACTGGCTGCTACCCAGCATTGAAGTGGTGAATTCCCTAAAGGAAAATCTGGGGGAAGTAGATGATAAGAAGGTAGATGTGAGTTTGAGCAAGCTCTGGGAGATAGTGAAGGACAGGGAAGCCAACAAATGTTACCAACATTTTGGTAACTGACAAATGTTACCAACATTTTAATTAAAATTCAGTAGTATATAGGAGTGCATTCATGGGAGCAAGACTAGAGAAAAGCAAGGAAATAGTTAAAAAACACTCAGAACAGTGGCTCCTTCTTGGAGCTGAGCTTGGGATTATAATCTACATTGGTTAAAAAAGGCATTAACAGATTGTTTAGAAGACTAGATTAGGGTCAGTTTTAGAGATATCACTGTCAGGTGGCCAACTCAGCACCTAGTTGGTTCTATGAGGTGTAAAGATGTGATTGAGTGAAACACTGGTTTTGAAGTGTTGATTAAAAAGTAATGTAACTCATGCAACTCAATAGTAAAACCACAAACAATCTGATTAAAAAATGGGCAGAGGAACCGAATAGACGTTTTTCCATTTTTCTAAAGAGGACATAGAGATGGCCAACAACTACATGCAAAGATGCTCAGCATCCCTCACTGTTAGGGAAATGTGTCAAAACCACCATGAGACATCACCTCATGCTTGTTAGATGGCTGTCCTCAAAAAGATGGTAAAGAACGTGTTGGTGAGGACGTAGGGAAAAGGGATCCCTTACGCACTGTGGGCAGGCATGTACATTGGTGTAGCAGCTATGGAAAACAGTATGGAGGTTCCTCAAAAAATTAAACATAGAGATACCATATGATTTAGCAATTCCACTTCTGGGTACTTTTCCAAAGAAAATAAGAACTCTGATTCAAAAAGATATATACACCTGTATGTGCATTACAGCATTATTTACAGTAGCTAAGATATGGAAACAACCTATTAATAAGTGTCAAGAGATGAATGAATAAAAAAGATGTGATCTATACACACACACACAGACACACGCACACACACACACAGAGCGAATTCTAATCAGCCATAAAAAAAGAAAATCTCTCCATTTGTGACAACCATGAAGGAAACTTGCAGGTATTATGCCAAGTGAAATAAGTCAGAGACAGACAAATCTTGTTATGATCTAACTTATATGTGGCATCTTAAAAAAAAGTTGAACTGATAACAATGGAGACTAGAAAAGTGGTTGCCAGGGGTTGAGGGTGGGGGAAATATGGAGAGGTTGGTAACAGGGCACAAACCTTCAGGTGTAAGATGAATGTCTACTGTGTGACATAGTGACTGTAGTTGATAACACTGTGTTGTTAAGATTTGCTAAGAGAGAACTTAATGTTCTCACCAGAAAAAAATCCTATATATATAATATACATAAACATATATATATATAAATATATGAGGTGACAGAATGTGTTAATGAACTAGATGGAATCCTCTTATAATATGTATATGTATGAGATCATCATGACAGACATTGAAAATATCTTGTCATTTTGTCAATTATGCCTTAAGAAAGCTGAAAAAAAATAACATAAAATGGTCCAACCTGGGTCCTTCAGTTCTCCTTTCCATTCAGTAAACACTGACTGTTTTACTGAATTATATAAAAGAGGCGCTTTTAACAAATTTTAGAAATGAGATCATCCAACACCGTAAGCTGATCTCAATTTCATATTCCTCAGGTAAGGCTGTATTCTGTGGAGCCTGAAGCCTAGAAATAGCAAAACCACACAGTTGCTGCTTGCCGGAGAATGCTCGCCTGTGCCTGTGCACGCACTCCCCAGGCATGTGGGCTGCTAAAAGCGGGTCTGGCGGCTGTCGCCCACTGATCCTCTGGCTGAGTGACCCAGATTGGCACAGCGCAACTGGATCCTGGGCAGAGCCTGTACGGGAAAGAGGAGGGTAAAAATAAAAACCACTTGGACAGTGTAGGTGGAGTCAGGATGCTTGAAGTTCACTGGTTACTTTGCTCCACCTTGGTTAGATTTTCTTTTTTTTTTTTTTTTGAGGAATAGCAGTGGTCACAGGGATGGTTTTCTAGGTTTCTTAAATAGTAAAATAGTTTCATATAGCACAGCAAAACACAGTCTAAGATGCTTTTTCTATATGTAGAAAATACATTTTTTGAGTTTAGAATGTCTTACCTGTAACATGAGATTTTTATTTATTCCACTTCCATGGTGGCTCAGACAGTAAAGAATCTGCCCGTGATGTGGGAGACATGGGTTTGATTCCTGGGTCAGGAAGATCCCCTGGAGGAGGGCATGGCAACCCATTCCAGTATTCTTGCCTGGAGAATTCCATGGACAGAGGAGCCTGGCGGGCTATTGTCCATGGGGTCGCAAAGAGTCGGGCATGATTGAGTGACTAAGCACATTCAAGTCTTTAATAAACCTTATTTCCAAAGGCATCTCTT
Source organism: Bos javanicus (assembly GCF_032452875.1). NCBI lineage: Eukaryota > Metazoa > Chordata > Mammalia > Artiodactyla > Bovidae > Bos > Bos javanicus. The sequence goes on from NC_083873.1 coordinate 60,579,961, forward strand.
TTATGGAATTTCTCTCTGAAATAAGACCTCTGTCTTTCCCTCTTTGATAATTGAGTGAAATGAGCTTGTCATGTAGGGTTTTGTTTTACACATGATTTTCTTTGTTATGAAGAGTAAGTGTTTATGTATGGTGTCAATTATTCAGTGAGAATAATTTTTCAATCCTGTCATTTTTTTGGATTTTGACATTTCTATTTTAAAGTGTGGATTTGCTAATTTTTGAAGCTCTGGTCCTCATTAGTGGAAATTTTGAGTTTTTTATTTTTGGCATTTGACCAAGATGATTTTTTAAAGTGAAGAAGCAGTTTCTATGTCACATTTTCATCAGTTTCTGATAGCTTTGAACTGTGTGATATTTTTTTTCTCTCCTGAATGCTTTGTTTTTTTATGTAAGCATCTCTTTGTGATCTACAGATTGAAAATTAAATCCCCCAATGAGCATTGCTTTGTAATGCAATATATGAGTATTAAATATTGATATTTAAAATATATGGAGAATGTGAGTATAAACTATTTCAAAAATAAAAAATAATCTCATACCCTAATAGAGACATATTTCCAAAAAAATTTTTTTTTTTAAATTTTGGCAATGTTTATATCATGATGCTAGTTTGGAATAAGAGTTCTAAGAATTTTATTACATATCATTTATTAAGTTAATAATTATTTTAAAATCTAAGAGACTAATAATGCCTATGAGTATCTTTTGGGAGTGGTAGAAATATTCTAGAATTAGATGGTGGTGATGGTTGCCCATTTATTTATAATACTTAGTGAAAATACTAAAACATTCTGAATTATACATTATACATACATTAAAAGAGAGAGTTTTATATTAAATCTGTTAAGAGCTCATAATGTTCCCAGTCCTCAAGACATGTAAAAAGACACATGAAATTCAGGTATATATTAGTTGACTCTTGGTACAATAGTGCAGTGTGACACATGAATCACCCACCAAAACTCACAGAGGCAGAGAGCAGTAGTTTTTGTTTTTTCCAGCTTATGGACCCAAGGGTGTACTGGATTAGTTCTGCTTGAGGCTCTGGGTTGACTGCACTTGAGTCCAGCCTGTGGATTGGGTTCAGATCTGCTTCGTGTGTGTGTATTCTCCTTGGCCCAGAGGCTACCCGGGAGATGCCTCCATGGCAAGTGAGTGACAGGTGCACCAGGGCGCAGCCAAATCATGCAGCAGATTTAAAGTCTCCACTTGCATCACATCTACTCACATTCCCCTGCCAAAGCAAGTGATGTGGCCAAGGCAGTGGGACAGGGCAAGGCATTCTTCTCACAAGGGGAGGGGAGAGGATGGGAGGGGAGGGAAGGGAGTATTCTTCAAGCAATACTCCAGTTGGTCATGAAGTGTTTGTGGTTCCTGGTAGCTGCAAAAGAAGAAGAGAACATTTCTCCCTGGATCAGGATCAGTGTCTTTGAGAAGATGAGCATAGGGTTGAGTCTTGATAAGTGAGCCTGTGTTGTCAACTGGATGGGGAAGGTGAGGGTGAGGAGAGATGAGAGCAAGGGCTGCAGAAGGGTCGTTTAGATCACGAGAACAGCTTGAGCAGAGGCATGGAGGTTTGCAGGAGCAGGGTATGTCCAGGAAGCAGCAGGGCCCCAGAGAACAGCATTTGGAAAGGACTTCTGGGAGAAAATACTGGGTCCTACCCATGAAGACCTGTGTGCCATGCCTAAGGGTTTGGTGTTGGAATTAAAAGGGCTGGACTCTGGAATCACAGCCTGAGTTCAACACTTGGCCATTCCATTTTGCTAGCTCTGTGACTGTGGGGAACTTACTTAGCATCTCTGGGCCTTAGTTCATCATCTGTAAAATGGTAAAGACTGTTTTCAGTGCCTGCCTCATGAACTGTTAGGATTAAAAAGTTAACACATAAGCACCTGCAAAAGTGCTTGGCATTTAATCGAGTGCTTAATAGATGTTGGCAGCTATTAGTATTTTAAAGTGGAGTTTAGATTTTGTTTGTGAGCAAGGAGGAATAACCAAAAGTAAGGAAGAGACAGCTGGTGGCTCAGATGGTAAAGAATCTGCCTGCAATGCAGGAGACCCAGGTTTGATCCCTGGGTTGGAAAGATCACGTGGGAAAGGGAATGGCAACCCACTCTCATATTCTTTCCTGGAGAATTCCTGGACAGAGGAGCCTGGCAGGCTACAGTTCATGGGGTTGCAAAAGAGTCAGATAGTTCTGAGCGAGTGGGAGGATAAGTTTGGTGGCAAGGAAGGGAATGATCACGGTGATTGGTACTGAAGCAGGGAATCCAGAGGGTTGTTGCAGGAATACAGATAAGTGATCATGGCAGCAAAGTGGGTGTGAATATGAGAGACATTAAGGATGTAACATGGATGAGATTAGATGAGAGAAACGGAGAACTTGAGAGCAACTCCCAAATTTATGGCTTGATCAACTGTGTGGTAGGGAACACAGGAGGAAGAGTGATGTGAGGAGAAAGGATGAGCTCAAGCTTTAATGTGTTATTGGAGGAGCCTATAAGATAGTCAAGAATGTTTAAGGAACAGTGTTCTTTGGCTGTAAGAGGATAGTGTGAATTATTTTAAGTGACTGCAGTGATCTAAGGCTTAGTGAGAAGTATAAAAGCTGGGAGAGGGAGCGTAGATGGTAATTTTGTGGTGCTTGATGGTGAAGAAAGGAGACAGCTGTAAACAGCAGGGGGAGAGGCATACAAGATTCTAGTAGGATTTGTTTTGTTCTGTATGTGAGGATGGGAGAGACTTGAACATATTAAATGACTTTGAGAGAGGTGGAGGGGAGATATTGATTATATCACAGTGAGAAGGAATGACTGAGAAAACAAGATTCCTGAGAAGGAAGGAAATTTAGATGAGATGTAGGTAGGATAAAGACACTTCTAGATACTTGTCAAGAAAACTGTTCGAAGTTTTGTGATGATGTATTAGTTATTTATTGCTGCATAACAAATTAACTCCGAACTTCACAGTTTAAGTCAACAAATATTTATCATTTCTCCAGTTTCTGTGAGTCAGAAATTTAGGAAGGTTAGGTGGGTGGTTCATTGGAGAAGGAAATGGCAACCCATTCCAGTGTACTTGCCTGGAGAATCCCAGGGACAGGGGAGCCTGGTGGGTTGCTGTCTCTGGGGTCGCACAGAGTTGGACACGACTGAAGCGACTTAGCAGCAGCAGCAGGTGGGTGGTCTCACAGTCTCTTTTGAGGTTACAAACCAGATGTTGGCTTGGGGTGTAATCATCTGAAGGCTTGCCTGGGGCTAGAAGATCCTCTTCTTTTTTTTAGGTCTTTATTGAGTTTGCTACAGTATTGCTTCTGTTTTTTTTTTTGACCCTGGGGCATGTGGGACCTTAGTTCCCTGACCAGGGATTGAACCTGCTCCCCCTGCATTGGAAAGTGAAATCTTAACCACTGGATTAACCACCTTAACCACCAGGAGATCCCCAAAGATTCTCTTCTAAGACAGTCCATTTATGTGAGCAGGAGCTTTAGGTCTTTGCTGGCTGTAGGCAGGAGGTCTTAGTTCCTTGCCAGGCAGGCCTCTCTGTAGGGCCGCTTGAGTGTCCTTGTGACACCTCATATCCTCCCTGAGTGAGCGATTTAAGAGAGTCAGGATGATGCCATAATCCTATTGTGACCTGGCCACAGACTTCACAGGTTTCCATATCTGCCAAATTGTATTCCTTAGGAGTGAGTCAGTAAGTGTAACCCACACTCAAATGGAGGGGAATTAGGCTTCACTTTTTGAAGGGAGGAGCATCAAAGAATTTTTAACCACCGTAAGTTGTTATAGAATCGACATGTACTTCTAACTGTAATTGATCATGTATCATGATTTATATATAAGGAATTCAGTAGGAGGTATTCTGACATATAATCATTTAACCTAATCCAATCTATTTGGATAGACAGTGAGTATAAGATGGTCTCTCGATATATTTTCCAAAATGGATCAAGTCTTTTAAACTATAAAAGTGTAAACAATAGCAACAATAAACAATACAGGGATAAAGGAGCCTCTGAGCCAAGACTCTCACCTTTTACAGATGATTACTCATGATATGGATCATTTATACCTAAACCCATGTTGCTCAAAATTTTGCTTGATTTGAAGCTTTTTGTTCCAACAAAATCTTCCAGAGATTTTTGGTTTTCTCAAATTGTTTTTTTTTTTTAAATCAGCATGCAATAATAATTACTGCCTCCCTGTTAGCAGAGAGCTTGAACTCAGCAGTTCTCAGCTCTGGCTGCACATTGGAATCACTTGGGAGCTTTTGATTTAAAATAATCTGGATCAGGGCCTGGGCACTGTTATTTCATAAAAGTTTCCCCCGAGTAACTCCAGTGTGCAGCCAGGGTGGAGAACCTAGCAGATGACAAAACAAGCAAGAGTCTGTTGCACAGGGCAATATTGGCAGATGTAAGATTTCAAGCATATTTTAATCATTATTTCTGTGGGGGTGTGTGAAGGGATGTGCATCCGGGGAATATAGTTATAGTTTCTGCCAACAACATCATTCCTAGTTCGTGTGATGGAATAAAATAATCAGTATTTCATGATGGACTCTAAAGAAGAGTATGAAATTCCAGGTACCCGAGCACATTTGACAACGGTTTCTTTTAGGAGAATCTTTGTTTTTTCTGCGTCAAAGCACAGATGTCCGAGAGTGTAAGCTCATATTATAGTCTTCTTTATGTGAATACATTCATTAATTAAAAATTTTGAGCACCTACAATGTGCTAGGTATTCCCAGGCACTGAATGCCCAAGGAAGAATAAGACATAGATTCTTACTTCAAATGAGTGACTCTTCCTCTCAGTGTAGGAAATATGCAGGTCTGCAAATAAGAGGAAACAAAGGTAAGAAAAGTTAACTGTTTCTAAAACACCATAGCACCAACCAGTCAGTACAGCCCAGTTACAGTGATGCCGGTCACAGATCGTTGCTTCAGTGCCTCCTGGCTGCCCTGAATATAGGTAACAGAAAGTAGAATATTTTAAATAAAAGTGAAAGGCACCTGATCATGTCTGACTCTGCACCCCTATGGACTGTAGCCCTCCAGGCTTCTCTGGCCATGGAATTCTCCAGGCAAGAACGCTAGAGTGGGTAGCCATTCCCTTCTCCAGGGGATCTTCCCGACCCAGGGAACGAACCTCAGTCTCCTGCAGTACAGGTAGATTCTTTACCATCCAGGCCATTAGGGAAGCCTGTAATACTTTAAATACCCAAAGACAAATGCAAACAAGAGGGAGCAGAGAGAATGGAACACTTTTATAATTCCACATTGCGATTTCCCTCATAGAGAAAAGAGAACGAGTATGGTTGGTTGCACCCACCTTCATCCTGTCCAGTATGCACCCTTTGCCAAGTGAGTTCGCTTCTTCTTACTAAAGAGGTGGAGTCTATTTCCCTACCCTGTGGATTGGGGAAGGCCTTTGACTTGCTTTGGGGACTAGAATGTGGCAGAAGTGATGTATCAGTTCCAAGCTTAGCTGTAAAATGCCTTGAGGAACTCAACTTGCTCTTGCTCCTCTGCCATTGCTGTGACTAGATGCCTGAGGCAGCCTGCAAGAAGATGAATGACCACAGACACAGCCAAGTTGCCCCAGTTGTCCCAGACGTGGCTATATCCTCGGTCAGCAAACAGCCAGCACCTCTAGCAGGGTTCCTCAGCAGCGGCACTGTTGGCATTTGGAGCTAATTTTTTGTTGTTGGGGCATGTCCATTTTAGGACGTTTAACATCTTGCCGGGCCTCTACCCACTAGATGCTGGTAACACCCACCTCCCTCCAGTTGTGACAAGCAAAAATGTCTCCAGACGTTCCAGGTATCCCCCTAGGAGAGAAAACTACCCCTGATTGAGAACCACTGCCCTAGACTTATGAGGGTGTCCATCCAAGATCTGCAGAACTACCTAGATGGTGACCCCAGGTACATGAGCAATAAATGCTTATTGTTGTTTGCCACTGAGATTTGTGGTTGTTATATAGTATTATTGTGAACTAGGTAGCTAATACAATGAGTGAAAACATGGAAACGTGAAAATGGGAGGTAGAACTGGATAATAACAAGTAGTCCAAAGTGGTGAAAGCATGAAGAATGGGTTTGTAGTAGAATGGGTTAGTGTGAGGTACATGCAAGACTGAAAACCTGGGTTAGGGGTTGTATCCATGGAGACTTTAGGCGCCTTGGTGTGAAATGTGAACATGATTATTCATGGGCAAGGAAGAGCTGTGAGAAATTTTATGTTGTTGTTGTTCAGTTGCTCAGTTGTGTCCAGCTCTTTGTGACTCCATGAACTGCAGCACACCAGGCTTCTCTGTCCTTCACCAACTCCCGGAGCTTGCTCAAACTCATGTCCATTGAGTCAGTCATGCCATCCAACCATCTCATCCTCTGTCATCCCCTTCTCCTGCCTTCAATCTTTCTCAGGATCAGGGTCTTTTCCAGTGAATTGGCTCTTCCCATCAGATGGCCGAAGTATTGGAGCTTCAGCTTTAGCACCAGTTCTTTCAAAGAATATTCAGCATTAATTTCCTTTAGGATTGGCTGGTTTGATTTCTTTGCAGTCCAAGGAGCTTTCAATAGTCTTCTCCAACACCACAATTCACAAGCATCAGTTCTTTGGTGCTCAGCCTTCTTTATGGTCCAACTCTCACATCCATGCATGACTACTGGAAAAAACCATAGCTTTGACTACACAGACCTTTGTTGGTAAAGTAATGTCTCTGCTTTTTAATACGCTGACTAGGTTGGTGATAGCTTTTCTTCCAAGGAGCAAGTGTCTTTTAATTTCCTGGCTGCAGTCACTGTTCATAGTGATTTTGGAGCCCAAGAAAATAAAGTCTTTCCCTGTTTCCATTGTTTCCCCATCTGTATGCCATAAAGTGATGGGACCAGATGCCATGATCTTAGTTTTTTGAATGTTGAGTTTTAAGCCAGCTTTTTCACTGTCCTCTTTCATCTTCATTAAGAGGCTCTTTAATTCCTCTTCGCTTTCTGCCATAAGGGTGGTGTCATCTGCATATCTGAGGTTATTGACATTTCTCCCTCAATCTTGATTCCAGCTCGTGCTTCATCCAGGCTAGCATTTCTCATGATATACTCTGTATATAAGTTAAATAAACAGGGTGACAATATGCAGCCTTAATGTGCTCCTTTCCCAATTTTGAACTAGTCAGTCATTCCATGTCCAGTTCTAACTGTTTCTTCTTGATCTGCATACAGATTTCTCAGGAGGCAGGTAAAGTGGTCTGGTATTCCTATCTCTGTAAGAATTTCCCAGTTTGTTGTGATCCACAAAGTCAAAGGCTTTATTTAGCATAGTCAGTGAAGCAGAAGTAGATGTTTTTCTGGAATTCTCTTGCTTTTTCTGTGATTCAGTGGATGTTGGCAATTTGATCTCTGTTTCCTCTGCCTTTTCTAAATCCAGCTTGTACAGCTGGAAGTTGTCAGTTCACGTGCTGTTGAAACCTAGCTTGGACGATTTTGAGCATGAATTTGCTAGCATGTGAAATGAGCGCAGTTGTGTGGTAGTTTGAATATTCTTTGGCATTGCCCTTCTTTGCGATTGGAATGAAAACTGACCTTTTCCAGTCCTATGGCCACTGCTGAGTCCAAATTTGCTGACATATTGAGTTTTATGTATGTATGTATTATTTATTTTGGGGCTTCCCTGGTGGCTCAGAGGTAAAGAATCCACCTGCTAGTTCAGGAGATATGGGAAACTTGGGTTTGATCCCTGAGTTGGGAAGATCCCCTGGATAGAGAAATGGCCACCCACTCCAGGATTCTTGCCTGGGAAATCCCATGGACAGAGGAGCCTGGCGGGCTATAGTCCATGGGATTATAGAGTCAGACATGACTTAGTAACTAAAGAACAGCCTTATTTATTCATAATGCTGAATGAAGAGAACAGAATAATTTGTCTGTACTTTAGGCAGTCATAGGTAGAGTGAATTGGAGGTGGGAGGGAAGGTTTTGCAGTAGTTCAATGATGGGTATAGAAGGCCTGAATTAGGGAATAATTGTAGGTTTGAAAAGGATGGTTGCCAGAGACATAATTGATACAGTTTGGGAACCAGTACATTGCTGCCTTTGCACATTTGGTTTCCTTCATGTGAAATGTCCCCTTTCCTCTGGGGATCCTCTACTCAATATTCAGGATTCAGCAAGAAAGTCTTTTTAGTGACATCTTCCATGTTTCATGAAGGTAGTGCTTTTCTATCTCTTACCACTGTTTCCTTCCCGTCGTAGGACTGTGTTAACCTTTTTTAGCATTGAATTTTTCATCTTTCAAACAAAGTAGTTGTAAGTCTGTTTCTTGAATATTATCAACTGCTAATTCCCTCACTGTGTGTGTGTGAGTTACTCAGTCGTGTCCAACTCTTTGCAACCCCACAGACTGTAGCCCGCCAGCCTCCTCTGTCCATGGGGTTCTCCAGTAAGAATACTGGAGGGGCTTGCCATTCCCTTCTCCAGAGGATCTTCCCGACCCAGGAATTGACCCTGGTCTCCTGCTTTGCAGGCAGATTCTTTACCATTTGAGCTACAGGGAAGTCCTTAATAATTCCTTTATTAAGCACCTGCTTTTTATTTGGCACCGTGGTAGTATCTTGGGAGACAGCTGTGAATTCAAGAGGTGTATACTTTCCTGGAGCTTATAGTCTGTCCAGTGGAGCAATACACAGATGAACAAGCAATCATAGTATGTGCTGTGATGAGGGGAGTAAGGAAGAGTGTGGGGGAACTTAATCCGGAACAAAGGGTGCCAGTGAAGGCCTCCTGGATGAAAGAAATGGCAAAGAGGTAGAATTTGGTAGGGGAAGAGTTAAACCAGAAAACTGTGGTTTTTATAGCCTTAGGTTGAGAGGAAACATAGCACATATGAGAAACAGAAGAAAACTCAGCAAAGCTTCACCATGAAGGGTCTTGTCAGTTATGATCAGAGATGTGCTGGGCAAAAATGACATTGATTGATTTTTAACCCTGGCTGTACATCAGACCTAAATCAAATCCCTTATGATTATATAGTGGAAGTGAGAAATAGATTTAAGGGCCTAGATCTGATAGATAGAGTGCCTGATGAACTATGGAATGAGGTTCGTGACATTTTACAGGAGACAGGGATCAAGACCATCTCCGTGGAAAAGAAATGCAGAAAAGCAAAATGGCTGTCTGGGGAGGCCTTACAAATAGCTGTGAAAAGAAGAGAAGCGAAAAGCAAAGGAGCAAAGGAAAGATATAAGCATCTGAATGCAGAGTTCCAAAGAATAGCAAGAAGAGATAAGAAAGTCTTCTTCAGCGATCAATGCAAAGAAATAGAGGAAAACAACAGAATGGGAAAGACTAGAGATCTCTTCAAGAAAATTAGAGATGCCAAGGGAACATTTCATGCAAAGATGGGCACAATAAAGGACAGAAATGGTATGGACCTAACAGAAGCAGAAGATATTAAGAAGAGATGGCAAGAATACACAGAAGAACTGTACAAAAAAGATCTTCACTACCCAGATAATCACGATGGTATGATCACTGACCTAGAGCCAGACATCCTGGAATGTGAAGTCAAGTGAGCCTTAGAAAGCATCACTACGAACAAAGCTAGTGGAGGTGATGGAATTCCAGTTGAGTTATTTCAAATCCTAAAAGATGATGCTATAAAAGTGCTGCACTCAATATGCCAGCAAATTTGGAAAACTCAGCAGTGGCCACAGGACTGGAAAAGGTCCGTTTTCATTCCAATCCCAAAGAAAGGCAGTGCCAAAGAATGCTCAAACTACCTCACAATTGCACTTATCTCACACGCTAGTAAAGTAATGCTCAAAATTCTCCAAGCCAGGCTTCAGCAATACGTGAACCGTGAACTTCCTGATGCTCAAGCTGGTTTTAGAAAAGGCAGAGGAACCAGAGATCAAATTGCCAATATCCACTGGATCATGGAAAAAGCAAGAGAGTTCCAGAAAAACATCTATTTCTGTTTTATTGACTATGCCAAAGCCTTTGACTATGTGGATCACAATAAACTGTGGAAAATTCTGAAAGAGATGGGAATCCCAGACCACCTGACCTGCCTCTTGAGAAATTTATATGCAGGTCAGGAAGCAACAGTTAGAACTGGACATGGAACAACAGACTGGTTCCAGATAGGAAAAGGAGTACGTCAAGGCTGTATATTGTCACCCTGCTTATTTAACTTATATGCAGAGTACATCATGAGAAACACTGGACTGGAAGAAACACAAGCTGGAATCAAGATTGCCAGGAGAAATATCAATGACCTCAGATATGCAGATGATACCACCCTTATGGCAGAAAGTGAAGAGGAACTAAAAAGCCTCTTGATGAAAGTGAAAGTGGAGAGTGAAAAAGTTGGCTTAAAGCTCAACATTCAGAAAACGAAGATCATGGCATCTGGTCCCATCACTTCATGGGAAATAGATGGGGAAACAGTGGAAACAGTGTCAGACTTTATTTTTTTGGGCTCCAAAATCACTGCAGATGGTGACTGCAGCCATGAAATTAAAAGATGCTTACTCCTTGGAAGGAAAGTTATGGCCAACCTAGATAGCATATTGAAAAGCAGAGACATTACTTTGCCAACAAAGGTCCGTCTAGTCAAGGCTACGGTTTTTCCTGTGGTCATGTATGGATGTGAGAGTTGGACTGTGAAGAAGGCTGAGCGCCAAAGAATTGATGCCTTTGAACTGTGGTGTTGGAGAAGACTCTTGAGAGTCCCTCGGACTGCAAGGAGATCCAACCAGTCCATCTCAAGGAGATCAGCCCTTTCTTTGGAAGGAATGATGCTAAAGCTGAAACTCCAGTACTTTGGCCACCTCATGCGAAGAGTTGACTCATTGGAAAAGACTCTGATGCTGGGAGGGATTGGGGGCAGGAGGAGAAGGGGACAACAGAGGATGAGATGGCTGGATGGCATTGCTGACTCGATGGATGTGAGTCTGGGTGAACTCCGGGAGTTGGTGATGGGCTGGGAGGCCTGGCGTGCTGTGATTCATAGGGTCGCAAAAAGTCGGACACGACTGAGCGACTAAACTGAACTGAACTGTACATCAGAACCATTGATTGATTTTTAACCCTGGCTGTAGATCAGAACCACTTAATGGAACTTTTAATAACATGGGTACCTGAATCTTACTCCAAACCACTGAATCATTATGACCAGAGTATGTGGCTTATATGTGTCTGCATATATATTTAAAGCTCCCTGATACGTGGGCAGCCTTGATTACTCTAGGCCTACAGTAGAGAGAAAGGACTGGAGGAAGGGCATGATTGGGTCAGGGAAAACAAGGAGGTATCAAGGGATCTTGGCGGGTAATAATGGTGTGAATGGGATTGAAGAAGACATGTACAGAGTAAGAAATATTGAGGAATTAAACCAATAGAACTTAAGATTGATTGGTTGTTGAGGGATGGAGGAGTTTGGTTCAAGGATGACTCCCAGGCCTCTAGCATGATCATGGAGACGTAGGTAGTGTGTTTTACTGATATAGGAAATGTTGGAGGAACAGGTTTCATAAAGAAGATAAGGCTTTTAGCTTTATTTGAGTTTGAGATGCTCAGTAAAACTTCCATATAGCATTGTCCACTAGATAATTGGTTATGAGAATCTGGAGTTCGGGAGAAACAACTAGCCTGGAGATGAAAGAACAGTAGGTCATCACTGTCTGATGATCTACATCATTGGAGCCTTATGACAGTGGGTGAAATTGACTAGGGAGTATGTGAGAAGGAAAAAGGGAACTGGGAAGAACTGCAGTATTTAAGAGATGAGTAGAAAAGGAACCTACTAAAAAACAGATAGGAAAGTAAGGAATGTTGGTGGACAGCTAAGAGGCTGGAGTCTTGGGTGTTCATGGAAGACAAGTTTTCAAGAAGGAAGGGATGAACACCGTTGTCAAATGCTGCCAAGAAGGCAGAAAATGAACTGAAAACTGACCACTGGCTTTGGCTGCTGAAGGCTGTTGGCGATCTTGGCTGGAGCCGGTTCAGTGGAGTGGTGGGGTAGAAACCAGACTGTGGGGGGTGAGCAGTGAAAGGGAGGTAAGAAAGTGTGGACAGTGAAAGGGCCTTCACATTAGGTTCTGCTTTCTTGGTTCTCATGGAGTCCTTTGCACTATAATTTTAAATAGGTGGAAGAATGGATAATGGTGGAGGAAGGGGCTAAGGTGATGCAAAATTTTTAGCTTGGTTGATTGATCACATGGTAATGGCATTTGTTGAGATTTGCAGCAAAGCAGGAAGAACAGCCTGAGTTGGGTTTTGTGTTTTAGGTGTGCCAGGGGTAGATCCTAGGTGGGATTTTGGATTTAGGTTGGTGGATTTTGGATTTTGGATGGTGGATTTAGGTGTTGAATTATGATGCTCTTTTTCTGATTATTCTGTGAGTAGAACATTATCTTCAAAATCCAGTTTAAATACAACCAGGGATATTGGTTAACTTGGCAGATAACCAAAATTAGATTTTCCCTTAACTTTATAAGCTTGGGGGAATGTAATAGAACTTACATTAAAAAACAATAAAAAATATAGGAATTTAAGATAAAAGAAATAAAAAATATCTTCCTAGGTGTAAGTGAACTAGAATTGATGCAAGGGAGAACACATCTTCTTTGGATGAGCAGGTAGGACTACTCCTGTTATGGTATTTTCAAGTTGAAAATGTGACTTTCAATGTATTTAATGTCTCTGTTCTTTGAAGTTGGGAAAATTCGGTTGTATTCTGGACCAATGTAGAATTGTGATCTGGCTGTGTTCCACTTGGGCAGGCTTTGTTTCCTTAATGAATGTACTTCCTTCATCTGTTAGTGATAAGGCAAGTGAAGAATTCTTATCTGCATATATGGATTGAACATCTGTTTCTGTTCTACTGTTTCAGCTAGCCTTCTTTGCTAGGAAATTAATGCAGATAAGGAAGTCCTGTCTTATGTAAAGCCACTTTAGATTGAGAGCACCTTATATGGATTAAATTGATAATTCAGATCTTTTACTGATATTTCAGGTGATGCAGAAATCATTGTCATGGGTTCCCTAAATGTTGCGATAAATTAAGGAAACATAATTTTGTGGATAATGACTCCCAAGAGTAATCTATGGGTGTTCAAAATTGTCAGAGTGCTGTAACACATTTTATTCTGCCTATAAACAGTGTTCCAGAAAGGAGAGCAAAAAAAAATCACCATGGAAACTTGGTAGAATGTGCTCATTTGTTTTTCTGAAAGGAAAATTCTAAAACTAGATAATGAAGTATAAAAGAGCAATGCAGACCATGTAGCTGGCTTCCAGGAAGTGAACTCAAAAAAGAATGGATTTGATGCCCTGTGTGGGTCAGTGTTATTTATGATCTCATTTCCCTTTTCTCATGAAAAAAGGCTCTAAAAAGGTCCAACAAATAGCCTGTTGAGTTTTTCTTTGTAGTAGAACCTTTTTAGAGACACTTGCAAAGGGGCAAGGATGAATGGCGAACTATAAGAGTTGGTAGAGGAAGACCCTTGAGGTTCCATTAGACATCATCTTGACCACTGGAATAGTGTTACTAGAATGACTTGATTATAACAGTTTTGAGAAGGGGAAGATAAATATCAAAAAAGATATAATACATAGTCAATGAATTGATGGACTGATCAGTAAGAACTAAAAAGTGGAATCAAATCCACCACCGTTTTTGTGGACGGACTGGCAGGCAAGCCAGTTACTGTCAACAGGACATCGAGTTGTAGTACCAAAGTGGTCATCTGGAACTCAGTGTCTGACCTCCAAAAGGTAGAACTTCTGTGCCCCGTCTTGGAGAAGCACCATCAGACTTACAGGGACACCATTACATGTATTCAGTAGGGGAGGGAGGGAGCACTTAGGCATAGAACCTAACGGACCAGGTTGGAGTTCCAGCTACACCTTTAGCAGCTTAGGAAGGTTGCCTAATCTCTCCCAATTTCCATTTCCTTATCTATGAAATGATTACCGTAATAGCACCTATCTCATAGAGCTGTTTTGAGGAATAAATGAGGTAATATATAAAAGAAATGTCGGAAACGTAGAAAGCACCAATTATTAACTCTGGGTATTCAAGAATCTATGAACAAAGCTATTTTGGCTGCGACTTTCTCTGAATTGGATGTTGACAAAATGACCAGCCAAGCAGTTGCTTTCTGTTGTTGTGCTTTAGCAATTGCTTTTTTTTTTTTTTTTTAAAAAGCAATTAGTTTTGATGAATTAAAATGGGATAAATATAAACAGGGAGGAGAGATATTGAAACTCACTTTTCAATCATGTGGTAGCATGTGCAATATTGGAAGACAGCTGACGAAACAGTCTAGTCTGAAGCATTTAGGAAAGTGCGGCTCTTTAGCAAAGGTATATCAAAAGGGCAGCCTGGATAACCATTAGATCAGTTCAAGGGTGGGGTTTGTGATGTGCACCAAACTCAGGGGTGACTTTTCTGGTATGAACTATAGGAAAATACATTGCATACTTCTCTTTTGTTTCTTGTTTTTAGTTAAGCAGCCTCATACCTGTGTGCTGTGGTGGATGCTGCAGCTTTTGGTCCAAAGAAGTCTTTTTGATTATCTAGGCTAGCCTTTTCTCATTCTGAAGAGTGATGAAGAACTGGCTACCAGAAAGCGCAAAAAATGAAACAGTTTTACTTCTTAGACACAAATTCTTATTGATGATAATAATTAAGTAAATACTCATGCATGTTGTATTTTTTTAATTAAGCAAACCTTTCTTTCATTTTCTTATTATAAAGATATGGAAACACAACAAATCAGAGAAAATACAGCAAATCAGAAAATATAAGTACAAAGAAAGATGTTCATAAATCCTTTCACTTGGAAATCTACCATCTGAACATTATCTAGGTACATAAACACATTTTTATATACAAGGGAATCATAGAAGTCCTATTTTAAAATATAAACAGATTTCCTTTACAATGAATATATAATTGAGCAACTTAGTTTAAAAGATAGACTAATAAAAAAGTATTGAATCATTACTCAACATGTAAGGTTTTACAATTTTTGTAAATCTGTTGTTAACTAACCAGGACTGGCCACTTGCCAACTGTGCATAACAATGAAATTTCTTTAATTTAAAAGATTATTTAACAGCCAAAGAATCAGGTACCCTCTGCAGATGTACACAGTGGGGGACATTTCTTGATAAAGGTATTTCATTTGATGAAAAATCTGTATCAGTTTTATGCAGGAGTTATAGTAGTATTCAGCGAGGACCTGAGTGATGAGCAAAGAAACAGTAGGTAATTACCTTAGAAATCTGCATTTGGCAACTGTTTCACAACAATTGCCAATTAAAACTTGATATTCAGTTTCTTAAAAACTTAACTTACTATAGTCACAGCAATCCTACTTCTAGGTATTTCTATAAGAGAATTGAAAACATGTATTAATATTTATATAAAAACTTGTGCATGATGGTTCATAGCAGTATTATTCATAATAGCCAGTAGGTGGAATCAGCCCAAGTGTCTATGAACAGGACAATGTATTGCAAAAGGTGGTCTATGCATATAATGGAATAAGAGTTGACTCATTGGAAAAGACCCTGATACTGGGAGGGATTGGGGGCAGGAGAAGGGGATGACAGAGGATGAGATGGCTGGATGGCATCACTGACTCGATGGACATGAGTTTGAGTAAACGCCGGGAGTTGGTGAAGGACAGGGAGGCCTGGCGTGCTGCGATTCATGGGGTCGCAAAGAGTTGGACATGACTGAGCAACTGAACTGAACTGAACTGATGCTACTTAGAAATATAAAGGAATGAATTACTGCTCTATCCTACAACATGGATGAACCTCAAGAACATTATGTAAATGAAGGAAACCAAATGCCAAAGACATGCACCGTATTACTCCATTTATATGAAATGTCCCCAAAAGGCAGATCTATAGAGACAGAAATCAGATTGGCGATTGGGGCTGGAGGTGAGAGCAGGCATGAACTCTGGAAGCAGGCATCTGGAGGCTTTTTGAGGTGATGGAAATGTTCTAAAACTGGTTTGTGGTGATGGCTGCACAACTCTATAGATTTACTAAAAATTACTGAATTAGTTATTTACAATGGGTGAATTTTATAGTGTGTAAATCACACATCCACAAATCTATTTTAAAAAAACCTTG
This sequence comes from Bos javanicus, assembly GCF_032452875.1. Lineage (NCBI taxonomy): Eukaryota > Metazoa > Chordata > Mammalia > Artiodactyla > Bovidae > Bos > Bos javanicus. The sequence continues at coordinate 60,596,125 of NC_083873.1, forward strand.
ATGCTCTGTGCTTGATTGTCAGTACACGAAAAAGGAAACTGATAAGACATCTGCAGCAGAATTTTCCAACCTGTCTGCTCATCAGAATCATTTGGGAAATTTTAAAAAAAGAATCTTTGTCATACTAAATGAGGTAAGTCAGACAGAGAAAGACAAATATCAATATCACTTATATGTGGAATCTAAAAAAAAATGATACAAATGGACTTATTTACAAAACAGAAACAGACTCACAGAGAATGAATTTATGGTTAACTGCAGGGGAAGGGGGCGAGGGGATAGATTGGGAGTTGATTGGGAGTTCGGGATTAACATAGACATACTGCTAAATTTAAAATAGATGACCAACAAGGACCTATTGTTGTATAGCACAGGAAACTCTGCTCAATACTCTTTAATAACCTAAATGCGAAAAGAATTTATAAAAGAATAGATACATGTATCGGAGAAGGCAATGGCACCCCCACTCCAGTGCTCTTGCCTGGAAGGTCCCATGGACGGAGGAGCCTGGTGGGCTGCAGTCTATGGGGTCGCTAGGAGTTGGACATGACTGAGCGATTGCACTTTCACTTTTCATTTTCATGCATTGGAGAAGGAAATGGCAACCCACTCCATGTTCTTGCCTGGAGAATCCCAGGGACGGGGGAGCCTGGTGGGCTGCCGTCTATGGGATCGCACGGAGTTGGACACGACTGAAGTGACTTAGCAGTAGCAGCAGCAGATACATGTATATGTATAACTGAATCATTTTGCTGTATACCTGAAACCAGCACTACATTGTTAATCAGTGATACTCCAATATAAAATAAAAATTGTGCTGGGCCTGCCCACAGCCTTGGGGTCTCTGATTTCAGTGACTTTCCTAGGAGGTTGTCATGGCCAGCTGGGTTGGAACCCACTGCTTTGTGACTTTAGATTTGGAACTGTTAAAAATCAAAGACCTGTGTGGTCAATAATGCAGGTTTCACCTTCCCTTCCAGTCTGTGTTAAATGTCAGAACTCCCCTTCCCCAGCTCCTTATGGTTTCCCTTCTTCATGGAAGCCTTTCTTCCTGTATTTAAAGCTAGACTTGGTGCTTCTTTGCATTCACCGTGGGGAATTGACACCATGAAAGCATCAACACCATAGAGAGCTGAAAAGAAGCATTAGCCACAGAACAAACAACGTTCTTCTTTCCCCTAAATCCTGGGTGTCCTCTCTCTATGACCATTCTGCCAACTCTTTGCCCCATGCTTCTCCCTCTTGTGCTTTCCAAAGCTTGGGTGACCCCATGTAGTCGTGTTCCACCTGTTTTTCCCAGAGAGGGGATGCTCTTCAAACTGAGCCTCTCTGCCTCCCTGGATTTCTGAGGACCGCAGTTTTCTTCCTTCTGTTGACTGGTGGTTGCGTTCATGTCCTGCTTAGTTCCTTGCGGGTCATCCAAGAGCTTCAGAGGTAGTGATGTGTTGGAGGGTCTGCTGTGTATGGTGTGTGATGTTACCACACATGGATTATCAAATGGCATCAAGGTGTCTAGGCTTTGCCATCTGACTAGGGTTGTAAGATACAGGACACAAAAATACGTGGTGCCCAGTTAGATTTGAGTTTTGAATAAATGACACCAGTTTTAGCATCTCTATGTCCCTTTGTCTGAAAATTCAGATCTAATTTTGTATCCTGTAATTTATTGGGCAATTGTGAAGTTTTTACCTAACTGCCTTCACTTTTGGCTTCTCCACTGCACTGGTTAGGAATTCAACAGATAACATCTCTGAACCTGTTTTTTTTTTTTTTTTAATCTTGTTCAATTGCTTAGTCATGTCTGACTCTTTGTGACCCCATGGACTGCAGCATGCCAGACTTCCCTGTCCTTCATTATCTCCGGAGTTTGCTCAAACTCCTGTCCACTGAATTGATAATGCCATCCAACCATCTCAATCTGAAAATTAAGGTAAATATTACCTGTAAGATGGGCTCCCCTCCTCCTCAGTGGACTCTAAGGTCATGAGGGTGAGTAGCCTTATATGCTGAGTTTAGAACTTCTGCTTACATTTTATTGTCTGGGCTTCAATCCTGTGGCTCCAGCTAGCTCCCAGAGTGGCTTGGATATAGTTTTTATTCTGGTAACTTAGTGTCTAAGCGACAAATTGAAGGTTCTATTATATGGGAAGAATTTTGGAACAATTAATAGTCTTTACACATTTTATTTTCTCTCAACAGTACTGTTAAATAAATGCTATTGTTGAAACACAGTTAATAAAACAAAGGGTATTACCCAGTTACAACAATCAAGAAATTGTTTGGCTTGTTACCAAGGATACAGCAAGGGGGATTATTCTGGGACTCATCTCATTTGTTGTTTTATCCTGTCATATTGGGAAAATATTTTAATATGTCCATGCTCTACTTTTTCCATTTATGTGGTCAAACTCAGAGGATGAGATGGTTGGATGGTTATCACTGACTCGATGGACATGAGTTTGAGCAAGCTCGGGAGTTGTGCCTGATGGACAGGGAAGCCTGGCATGCTGCAGTCCATGGGGTCTCAAAGAGTTGGATATGACTGAGCGACTGAACTGACTGTGGTCAGACTCTACTGAAAAAAGAAGGGGTCTGTGTTGATTGAGTCCACGGAAGTAATCCTATGATATGACTGAGTATTGATGCCACATTTGTCAAGGCACCCACATTTTATATACCTCTTATATTATCTGCTCTTAGTGACTGAGTGCACGTAGAGGTGCAGTTTTGCAGGCATTATGTTCTAAAGTCAGCACACAAAGCAAATATCATGTGTAGTTAAAAGTACTCCTGAGTGTGGGCTGATGCAGTGACTCACTTCTAACAAATAGAATATGGAAAAGCAGTATCTTTACAGTGGAGGAATGTGGCAGTACCACCTTTCCCAAATATTCAAAGCTAATGTCAATAATAACAACAATAATAAGCCTCATCTGCCTTCTGATATGGTGCAATGAGAAGGGTGCTTTATCCCTTTGTTATTTTTCTCCACAGTCCATACCCCAGTCTAGTCATGAGAAAGCATCAGACAAACCCAAACTGAGGGACATTCTACAAAATATCCGACCAAGTACTTTTCAAAAGTGTCAAGATCGTGAAAATCAAGGGAAGATAAAGAAGCTGTCAGTGGTTGGAGGAGACGAAACCCAATAAGGGCATTAGTGGAAAAACTGGAGAAATCTGAATAAACTTTGTAGTTAACAGTATCAGGTCAATGTTAATTTCTTAGTTTGAAGAAATGCACGTGGTTAGGTATGTTTACATTAGGGGAAGCTGGGTGAAAGGCACATGGGAACTCTCTTTGTAACTCTTCTTAAACGTGAAGTTACTTTTTGAAGGTTCTTTTTTTAAAAAGTACTTCCTAAATTCTCTTGAGAATGTCCTATGTTGTAAATGAGAACCATGTGCTACCTTGAAAGAAGAATAGTGTGTCTGTGTTCCTCCCTGTGTTAGAGCAGATTACAGTTTTACCAATAGATATTTTAAATTAATTTTTACTGGAGTATAGTTGCTTTACAACGTTGTGTTAGTTTCTACAGCAAAGTAAATCAGTTATACATATACATATATCTACTCTCTTTTGAAAAAACATTTATTGTTTGTCTGCACAGCGTCTTAGTTGGGGCATGCAGGATCTTTTTTCTTTTTTTAGTTGTAGCATGGGAACTCTTAATTGCATCATGTGGGACCTAGTTCCCTGACCAGGCCCCCTGCATTGGGGGTGTACAGTTTTAGCCACTGGACCACCAGGCATGTCCCATAGCCACTCTTTTTCCGATTTTATTCCCATAGGTACTTAACATGGGTTCTAGTTGGTGACACAGCAGTGAACAAAACAAAAAAAAACAAAAAAAACCTCTGCCCTGATGAAGCTTACATTCTAGAAGGAGGAGATAACAACACAAGTGTATGTTAAATAGTGTGAAGTGGTATTGGGAAAAATAAAGCAGAGAAGGAAGAAACAAAGTGTTGGAGGATTGGTCAGCATTTAGATTGAAGGATCAAAGAAGACTGCACTGAGAAGGTGACTTTAATGTAAATATATGAGGAAAGTGAGGAAATGAGCCATGTGGACTATATAGCTATTCTGGGGGAAAGCCTCCCAGACAGAGTAAACAGCATGTACAAGGGGTGACATCCTTACTGGCATACTTAGGATACTTGTACTTGTTTTTTTTTTTAATTTAAATTTATTTATTTTAATTGGAGGCTAATTACTTTACAATATTGTATTGGTTTTGCCATACATCAACATGAATCTGCCACGGGTGTACACGTGCTCCCCATCCTGAACCCCCCTGTACCATCCCTCTGGGTCATCCCAGTGCACCAGCCCCAAGCATCCTGTATCTTGCATCAAACCTGGACTGGTGATTCGTTTCTTATATGATATTATACATGTTTCAATGCCATTCTCCCAAATCATCCCACCCTCTCCCTATGTGCTTGTTTGAGTTTCAGAGTAGATAGTTTTCATTGGGGGTTATGTTATAAGAAAATCTGTATCCTTAACTCCTGGAATCACACTCAACGTGGGGTGCTTATACTATGAGCAGCATATAGGAACTCAGCCTGATTGAAGGGGCAGCATTGTCCCATCTCATCCAGTGCCATACACTTCTCCAATAAAATGTCCATGCTATTCAAAATGTTGTTTTTTTTTGTTTTTGGTCAAGCACATATGGTTTATATTGAATTTGTTCAAGGCCAGTTGGATGGGACTCCGTAGTACATTTGTGATTGGAAAAGGCTGACTTTCCAGAAAAGGCTGGCTTCCTCTTTGATGGCTGCCGTTCTTCTCTGACTTTCCCCATTTAGTGCCCACTCTCCTGCCAGCTTGCAGAGGGAAGTGCAGGAGGAGAATGCTCTGCGTTTATTCCCTTTGGTTGAAGATGAGAATGTGGCAGCTGCTGCAGGTTGTAAATTAGGGTGATTATGCTCTGCTGTCTGAATGTCACTCTCACGGCAATAAAGTGTGCATTTGTAGAATATGTGGGGCTGTTGCACCTGGCTTTGGCATGCGCTTTGATAAAAGATTCCTTTATTATAGGGCCCTAAAAGGCAGCCTCTTTAAACATACCTGGCGAGAAGGACTGGGCCCGTTACACAGATGTGTGTTCTAGTTACTCACTCATTTGTAGCTAGATAGTCCTATGAGAGAAGCTGAGCAGCTGAAGGCTCTGTAGGGTGTAAAAGAAAATGAGAGTTGCTCCTATGAAATACAGAACCACAGTTTCATTTAGAGCTTTAAAACCATGTAACAAAAGGAAAAAGACGCTCATCTTGACCTCTTCAGCCTCTAAAAATGGCCCTCTTTCTTAGTCATCTGGACTTGTAGGTATGAATATAAACTGTAAAATTGGAAAGACCAGAAGATGCTTGTACAAAAAGAAAGAAACTTTCCTTTTCTTTAAAATGTATTTTTATTGTCTGGCTCAGGCTTTTTCATTTTTAGGAGATGTATAAAATGGAACCCTTTCAGCTGAGTTATCTCAGCAACTATTTTTACTGTGTCATTAGGAAAAATAACAAGGGTTTTGGAATAACAGAAAATGTCCCCAGGTCTGAAGTATATGGGTTTAAGTAGAAACTTTATATCTGAGGGCAGATTTTTAACCTTGCTTTGAGGACTGAATTCTTTGTCTATGTAAACTTAGTTCACGTAATTTTAAAGTAACTACATAAAGAATTTTCCCTCCATTTCCAAAGGGTGCTATGCCAAAATTGTCCTGTTTTATGTATTATTGACAGTTTGTGATTGAGCACATCTGCACTGCCAGGAAAGGATTGCTGAGTGCATTAAGAAATGAATGCTTTCAATAGGACCCTGGTAATGGCAGACTGATAGAATCAGAAGTTGGATTCTTGGGTTACATTTAAGCCCTCCCAATGAAAAGGACTTTTTTTGTTTATTATGCTATGAAACAAGAATGAAATATTCACTTGCTCAGAATCTGTTAAATTCTTAAATTTCATATAGGAGGTACAGAATAAAGACCTATTGTGGACTAAACCTAATCTGAAAATCTCTATCATACTTCTCTGCAAGCTGGGAAAGCTGGGCGGCTGCACTCTTGGTCTTGGTATTTAAAACCTTTGGATTTCCTGAGATTGGGAGTGGAAGGGAGTGGAAGTGAAAATGCCGAGGAAATTACTGCTCTTCTAGATCTGGGATTGTAAGGGCTTCTGTGACCTTTAATTCAGATTCTTTATTGTGAGTCACCTTCATGTTCCCCTGGAAATCACATGTGTCGCAGAGCACCTAAATAGCTTTCTCCTGATTCTGTAATTGGGAAGTATTTAGGGCAGCACAGATGATTCAGAGAGCATCTTTTGTGGCTGCAGGAGTCTGCATGCCTGGAGACCTGGCAGAACACTGTGGCATTTATATGCCATGCTCAGGACAAGGCACTGCCTGGATCCAGGTCAGATCAGAAACTAAGGACCTGGCATGAGTTCTCCTTAAAATCTGCGTAGTCATTAAATCTCAGTGAACAGCCTCACTTCCACCTTGGACAGAAGGACTAGATGTGCTACTGGATGTCTGAGAAACTGAACTACGCATCATTTAAAGGCAGTATTTGATGCTGACAGCATAAGTAAGACAGGGAGTTGTTGTTTAGTTGCTAAGTCGTGTCTGACTCTAGTGGGACACCATGGACTGTGGCCCACCAGACTCCTCTGTCCATGGGATTTCTCAGGCAAGAATATTGGAGTGGGCTGCCATTTCCTTCTCTGGGGACCTTCCCGACCCAGTGATCCAACCCATGTCTCCTCCCCGCAAGCGGGTTCTTTACCACTGGGCCACCAGGGAAGCCAAAACAGGGAGCACCAGGACTCCGTTCTTTACAGTTCTAGTACCTTTGTCGCTCAACTAGTTTCTCATAAGGGGAGAGGGAAGAGGAAAAGTTTGCCTATTGTTGTATGATTGTTGGACATCAAATGTTAATTTTAGCAAAATAATTTTGTTTGATTCCTGGCAGCTTACCTTGGGAAAGAGTAATTTGATACACTACTTTATACTTTTAAAATGGATTTTATCAGTTAGATTAGTAGAAGTGAATATACTCATTGATGACATAATTACTTTTGAACTTAAGAAAGAAGAGAAAATAGACTACACTATGAAAATACTTCTTGGAGGCTAGGTTTCAATTTATACTTTTATAAAAGTGTGTTTTTTTCCTGTTGTGCTTTCATCTTACCCCATTCATTCATTCAGCAGATGTTTTTTGAGCACCTATTATGTGTTAGGAACTTTTCTAGCTCGTGGGGGTCCCTGCCTTCAGGAAGCATATATTCTAGAGAGTAAAGACATAAAAGGTAAATATATATCTATCAAGTAGTGATAAGTGCTATGGAGAAAAATAAAGCAGGATAATGAAATACTTGAGAGAGAAATATGCTGTGTATAAGGTGGTCAGAGGTGGTCTCCCTGGGAAGATGATGTCTGACCTGAGACTTGAAAGGCACAAGGGAGGAAGCTGTAGGAACACTGGGGAAGAGAGCCCTTTTGTCAGTGGGAATGAGAAGGAAGTGGTGGAATGGAGGGAGAGGAAGGGACAGAAATAGGAGATTCCCTCGAAGAGACCATGGGACCAGATCTGTAGGATCTCGCAGGCCAAAGGAAAGATTTTTGATATTTTTTTTTCTGTGTGAGTTGTATTCTAAGGTGACTTAGCTCTTCTGCTCAGTTTTCATCTTCTTCCTATACTATGCCCAGTTGTTTAAAAAAAAGAATAACAGAAAACAACCCAGAGTGCAAACAATTGAAATCTGGATGTCCCTTTCTATTTAAACACTCTTCTTTATATGTGTCATTTGCTGGGGAAAGCAACACTTGCTCCTGACCTATTTACATTTTCTGAGCTCAGTGCTCTTCCCCGTCCAACAGAATGTACTTAACCCTCTGCAGGAATGCTGTGCTTAGTCACTCAGTTGTGTCTGACTCTTTGTCACCCCATGGACTGTAGCCTGCCAGGCACCCCTGTCCATGAGGATTCTTCAGGCAAGAATACTGAAGTGAATTGCCCTGCCCTCCTCCAGGGGATCTTCCCACCCCCCACTTCCCTGGGGATCAAACCCAGGTCTCCTGCACTGCAGGTGGATTCTTTACCATCTGAACCACCAGGGACCAAAAATATTGGAGTGGGTAGCCTATCCCTTCTCCAGGGGATCTTCCCAACCCAGGAATTGAACTGGGGTCTCCTGCATTGCAGGTGGATTCTTTACCAACTGAGCTACCAGGAAGGTTGATAAATTGTTTCAGGATTGCATCATGTGGTTTTTTTTTTGGTTGTGTGTCTGGCTTTGCTGTTTACCTGCATCATGGTATTTGTAGAAGGTAAGCTTTGAGAAGACAGGTATATTTTTTAAATAGTGGTGATCGTGTTTGACTCCTGGTCATCCAGGCCACCCACCATGGTCACTATGGTTGACACCCTATGCCCAGCCCCTCCTAGTGAGCTAGTCATGGGTTTCATGGATCCTAGCTAGGGGACGGCGGGGCCTGGTGGGCTGCCGTCTATGGGGTCGCACAGAGTCGGACACGACTGAAGCGACTTAGCAGCAGCAGCCAGGGATTGGATAAGAAATGGGCTGGTAACTCAGTCGTGGCCAAAGTTGGCGGGAACATCTGTGAAGGGTTTCTGGCTTCTAAAAAGCACAGGAAGAGAAGGTTGTCTTTTTTCCTTTGCTCTTGCTGGGTCTGTAAGTAATGCCTGGAACCACAGCAGCCATCTTGCTACCAACCTGAGGATGAAGTCAGTACCTTCTGAGCTGTGGAGTCATCCTGCTCAGGAGCCCACTGCTATGGGCTTTTATGGTGTGAGATATATAATACATAACCTTATTATTCAAAGCCAGTTGGTTTATTTCTTTATAGCTGAAAGGATCCTGATTGACAGAGATTTGTTAGTTCCCTTCCTGCAGCTCTTCTCAGAATACATTATATGGATTGACACTTAGTATTTTCTAGTAATATTTAGCCTCATGGACTCCCAAGTTACTGAAATGATTTAGAAGATTAAAATAGAAATGTTGTTACATTAAATTGCCTTGTATAATATCTAGAGTTTTGTGTATGTGAAGTGACTGATAATTTTGTGTGTTTAAAGAGCTGGAACGACCCTTTAGACAATACTAATTGATTCGAATGACCATACTCTGCTCTTTAACAACATCTGAACTGACAATAGTAGAAAAAAAGGTAAATTTTAAGATACAAACCTGTGTCCACATGCCTGAGTTTTTTGAGACTTCTCTTGCATATGCCCAGATACTTCAAAAACTTAAAAAAATTGTTCAAGATCTTTGGTTATTGCTTTATATCCTGTTCATTCACTAGACGTAAGCACAGGTGATAGTAGCAAATGGTGACACCAGTATACAAGGGTTTCAAGTAGGCCAGAACTGGAGTCTCATCAATTTCTGTACTTTTTTTTATCATCTGGCAGAGTTTAATGAATTAGGAACCTTATTGCTTTATTTGACATAATATTTTTGGTGTTTTGTCCTAACCCACATATCTCTCTTAGTAGTTATAAAGTTTGCAGTGGAACCTTCTCAAAGGCAAGTGAGCAGATAAAATGAAAAGTTTGGCCAAGACCCTGGGAAAATGCTAACAGTGAGAGTCTTTTCTCCATCTGACCTGAAATCTGAGCAGTTCAGAGGTTCTGCTCAAGGCAGCTCTGTGCATATTTCTCTCATTGTTGAGCCTGCCGTGAGCTACCTGACAGGCCTCTGATAATCGATGTCAAAGGACTCTGTTCTCATTCAAAATTGTGTAGGGAAAGGTGGACAAAAAAGTGTGAAATAAGTATTCTCTTCCCAAGTGCCCCCATCCTAAGTCTCGCATCGCTGCAGAATACTGACAAAGACTTAAAAATAGTCATCTCCCTTGCCTCCTTCACCCCTGAATACAACAACAGGCAAACAACCCAGATGTCTAGCAGGAAGAGAGTTCTTTTTTTATTTTGGTAAAATCTAGGAACTCCTTGTGTTATGGTGTCTAGAAACATAAAAGGAGATTTCTATGAAAAGATTTCAGCTAATTAATATTTTTACAGGGTGCCCATTGCTCTGCCATTGTCTGATGTGTTGTTTAAGCTTTGTAGAGAGAAATCAAAATTTGCCTTTGTCTCCTTGCCTGCTTAAAGGGGAAAGCAGAACAGGAGGTGTTATTATAAAGTAAGGAGGTTGATTTTCATGTGAGGCTTAGTACAAATCAGCCTCATTCCTTTGTCTCATTGTTTATTCTGAAAATCTGCTGTTTCACACAATACACATTTCTTTATTTATTTGCTTGTTTCTTGTATAAGACTGCCCAGTAGGACAAATAAGATGGAAAAAAAAAATCCTGCAAAATTAGAAAGGATGAGGAGGGTGCGGGGAGAGGAAGAAACTGAGGGGGAGAAGAAATAAAATGATTTGCCCGAAGGAAGCCAGGAACTGAGGCAATGGAGGGAGTTGAGATTGCATTCAATTAAAATAAATGAGGGCAGTTCTTGACTGAGAGAAGTAAGATTCCCTATGACAAAATCTTGCATATAGCTGGTGAAATATGGAGGTTATAGATGTACCTTTCAGGAGAAGCGTTAATTATAATAAGAACATTGGCTAATGGTTTATGAATGTTTATAATGTTATACATTATAACATACATCATATATGTATGTATGCAGTGACAAATTTTATTTTCTTGGGCTCCACAATCACTGCATATGGTGACTGCAGTCATGAAATTAAAAAGGTGCTTGCTCCTTAGAAGGAAAGCTATGACAAACCTAGACAGTGCATTAAACAGCAGAGACATCAATTTACTGACAAAGGTCCATATCATCAAAGCTATGGTTTTTCCAATAGTCATGTATGGATGTGAGAGTTGGACTGTAGAGAAGGCTGAGTACCAAAGAATTGATGCCTTCAAATTGTGGTGCTGGAGGAGACTCTTGAGAGTCCCTTGGACTGCAAGCAGATCAAACCAGTCAACCTTAAAGGAAATCAGTCCTGAATATTCATTAGAAAGACTGATGCTGAAGCTGAAGCCTCAGTACTTTGGCCACCTGATGTGAAGAGCCAACTCATTGGAAAAGACCCTGATGCTGGGAAAGATTGAGGGTAGGAGGAGAAGGGGGCGACAGAGGATGAGATGGTTGGATGGCATCACAGACTCAATGGACATGAAGTTGAGCAAGCTCTGGGAGATGGTGAAGGACAGGAAAGCCTGGAGTACTGCAGTCCATGGGGTCGCAAAGAGTTGGATATGGCTTAGTGACTGAACAACAACAACATAATGTATGTGCTCATACTAGTGGGAACCAAGACTTTTTGCATGTAATTCAACTAATTTTGAAGAAGGCAATGGCACCCCACTCCAGTACTCTTGCCTGGAAAATCCCATGGATGGAGGAGCCTGGTAGGTTGCAGTCCATGGGGTCACTAAGAGTCAGACACAACTGAGCAACTTCACTTTCACTTTTCACTTTCATGCATTGGAGAAGAAAATGGCAACCCACTCCAGTGTTCTTGCCTGGAGAATCCCAGGGATGGGGGAGCCTGGTGGGCTTCCGTCTATGGGGTTGCACAGAGTTGGACATGACTGGAGTGACTTAGCAGTAGCAGCAACTAATTTTAGTTTTATCTCTCATATGAGGTGGGTGTGATTTTCATTTCCATTTTTTTTTTTTTTTTACTTTTGAGGAGAGAATTGAAGCTTAGAGAGATTAACTTTTCTTCCTAAAGCCTCAATTGATAATAAAACTAGAATTTATACCAAGGCTGTGCCCCTAATGGCTATCCTAGACTGTGTTTGAATACTTGAGGAAATAAAATAAAATATACAAATGAAATTACTTTGTACTGTTTTTTAAACGGTAGCAACTGAAGCACAGCATTTTATAGTTTAAATGGTCTTTAGAGGTCACGTCACAGAAGAGAAAGCTATAGTCCAGGGAGAGTGTCTTAACGTTTGTAACTGGTCATATGACACCTTCGAAGAATTTCCACCCTTGCATTCAAACTTTGCAAAAAGGATAAAATGCATATTCTATCCTGTCATTTTCCCCCCAGCTTGTTATTCATTAAATGTCAGAGAAGATATCTATTTAAAATTGGACCTTGTCACTAGTAAATGCTTGAAGAATTACATATACTTTGTAGTTCATACTGAATGTAAAACTGAAACACAGGAAAATTTTCTATCTTGTACTATCTCATTACATGTAGAATTGGAAGAATAGATCTCTAACGCAGTTTATTTAGGAAGTGTAGAATGCCAACAGTAATTAAAATTATTATTATGCTGTAATGCCAAGGGCTCTAGAATATAGTTTAAATGTTATTTGGTGTTTTCTAGATAGATCTTAAAACAAATCAATATAAAACAACCTTCAGTTAAGTTCAGTCACTCAGTTGTGTCCAACTCTTTGGGACCCCATGAATTGCAGCACACCAGGCCTCCCTGTCCATTACCAACTCCCAGAATTCACTCAAACTCACGTCCATCGAGTCAGTGATGCCATCCAGCCGTCTCATCCTCTGTCGTCCCCTTCTCCTCCTGCCCCTAATCCCTCCCAGCATCAGAGTCTTTTCCAATGAGTCAACTCTTCGCATGAAGTGGCCAAAGTATTGGAGTTTCAGCTTTAGCATCAGTCCTGCCAATGAACACCCAGGACTGATCTCCTTTAGGATGGACTGGTTGGATCTCCTTGCAGTCCAAGGGATTCTCAAGAGTCTTCTCCAACACTACAGTTCAAAAGCATCGATTCTTCAGCACTCAGCTGGATCCTAGAATGTTAATTCTAGGACATATTTCAGTGAGAAAGTGAGAAATTAGCCAAAATTCACACTTAGGCCCTGGAAATTTGCAACAAATTTCAAAACTAAATATGTATAAGTGTTCTTTGAGCCCGCTTTTCTTGTTTTGTTAAAAAAAAAAAAAAAAAAGACCTATCCAAATGCTGAAAGTGAAATGAGTAGGAATTCAATGAGGATGAAATATTTCATGTTGACAATTCTGTGTAGTTATCATGGCCTTAATATTTTCCATGTCCAAAAAATTAATAAGCCTAGTGAATCAAATCTAGGAAAGGAGACTGAATGCCATAAAAATGTCCCAATTGTCTATTAGACAATTTATTACTCAGCTTTCTCCTGGGGTGAGGGTGGGAAATGGAATTTCTTACTTGATTTATAACATGAAATTTAAGCTGTAAGAAACTGTGTTGCTCTTTCTATTTTAAGGAACCCACCAGAGTTCTTTTGCTTCTCCTCCACTGTATGTGTGTTCAGTTGCTCAGTCCTGTCTGACCCCATGGACTGTAGCCCACCAAACTCCTCTGATCATGGGATTTTGCAGGCACAAATACTGGAGTAGGTTGCCATTTCCTTCTCTAAGGGATCTTTCTGGATGAGGGATCAAACCCGCATCTCCTGTGTCTCCTGCATTGCAGGCAGATTCTTTAGCACTCAGCCACCTGGGAACCCTCTTCTCCATTAGTAACCCACTAATTCTCACCTAGCTCCTTCATTGATCCTGTATATTTTTCAACTTGAAATATTTCAGTTGACCTACTTGTATGTTGAATTCCCATGGCAAGCTTCATTAATCTCATTAATTCCATGCCCTTATCAAGTACTAAGAAGAAAATTTGGAATTGAGATGGATTCTGTTGGATGAAAAAATAGAATGGTGGAGACATTATTTCCTTTCCTTCCTTCCTTCCCACCCTCCTCCCCTTCTCTTTTTTTTCTGTCCAGATACTTTGCTTTAAAAGAAAATTATAAAAACAAATTGATTTCAAGTATTTGAGATGTAGTGTACTGGGGCAACTGAGGAGTGTTTGATACGGGATAGAGGTGGTTTTATATGCTTAACACTCTGTGCCTGGGCGGCTAGATTATGCATCAGTAACAAACAACCCAATATCTCAGTGGTTGACACAATGGCAGGTTTGGTTTTTTTTTTTTCATTCATGTGATGTATCCAGTACGTGTTAGTTCCCAGACTAACAGAGGTGTCCTTCGTAATATCTAGTCCCACAGTCACTCTTGCAATGGGAAGGGAAAGTAACTTTTTGCTGGAAGGTGCTTCGCTGGCCAGAGCAAGTTCTACAGGGTGCCCGACTATAGAGGGGACAGATAAGAGCCATTCGACCCTGTGTCTGAACAGGAAAGCCAGAAACCAATGGCAGCTAGTGCTATTCCATGTCTTTCCTAGGCAAAGAGCAGTATCTATAAAGGTTAAGGTGGGTGCAGGGCTAACTCCTTGAGTCCAGTGCCATCTCTCTGAGAATGTCTTCTTTTTAAAAATCTATGAACAGAATTCAGTAAACTAAAAATGGCATAAGGAAGCATTGGCCAAATAAGTGATCCCAGGGCATGTTTGTCTATTCATTCTTTTCTTCATTCCTTTATTCCTTCAACAAATATTTATTGAACTATCATATATCAAGTAGCTAATGTAAGCTTTGACATTTATTTTCTTGATTTTTATTTTCCTTGCATAATCTTTGGTGTTTATTTTTTTTAACACATTTTTATTGCTTTGTCAGTCTTGTGTGTGTGTGTGTTTATTTTGAATCTATTATTTTTAACTTCCTTCAGGTTATGGGCCTGACCTATTTTCTTTACTGGAGTATCCAGATGTGTTCTTGCTAAATATTTGATAACCAAGGAGTAAGCATAGTGCTTTTGTTGTGTTTTTCTTAATATTTCTGTAAAGCAATTTCAGTTTAAAAACTTTAGTTAATTAAAATTTTATTTAATATTTTAAAATTTCATCTATATAACATTGAGTTAATTTTTCCCTTGCAGTTTTATTTGAAGGATCAAATGACTCTATTACATGTCATTCAAGTGACTCAAAAAACCTCTGAATAATGAGTGAAATTGTTCTAGGAGAGGGATATCATTTAAGCATTGAAAAATAGTGTGGTTCTTGAGTTCAACTGAACATTTCTTTTCAGTAATCACTCTACCCTTGGTTCATCTTTGCTTTGTCTTCTGCATTTTCAGTGCACAGTTGAACTTGTAACATGGTTCTCTAATTTTGTCTTCCTCAGCACTGGTGAGCACAGAAAGTACGTAACTTATCTTTGTAGCCTACCATCCCTCAAGCCTCACACAATACCTTGTACACAGCAGCTGTTAAATATAAGCTTGTTAAACGGATTTGATTTTCCTTGTATGGAGTGGTTGAACTTTGGAAGTCATGCAATGCTGAAAGCACAACCATAATTATTTAATACAGAAGACAGTTGTAAAGCTAAGTCTGAGAGAAGATGGGACCAGAGAGACCACCTTGAAGTTTTTCTGTGTGGAACATTTTAGCCTGTTCAGATTGTCTCCATGTGTTTCAAAGGGAACAGTTTGCTTCACACTGCCTATATACAATTAATGTTCTTGAAGTTGGAAAAAAAAAAGTGAACTTTCTGACACAGTGAAGCCTCCATCAATCACTTATCCTTTCTTCTTGGAAACTTCAGTATGTTCCTTTCAGGAGCATGGTTGAAGTAAATTCTTCTGGGACAAAATCCAGTGTTTCTGCCTTGAAGAAACATAATTAACTGACATTTTAAAGGTACTTTATAGGCCTGTTCTGACCCTGGGAAAAGAATATTACTTGATATATAGTTATGAAAAGCCTACTTTCAGAATTTGGGTATGTTTTATGGTAGCTCTTATAATTGATTGCTTTCATTTTTATTCAGTAAATTATTTAAAACAGCTGTATGATGTCATCAGAAGCTTGACTTTTACTTCTCTGCTTGGAAGGTGGAAGCACAGGGAAATATCTGTTGCACAGTGAGTGGGGAGGCTTAGCATCTGTGCATGAGAAGGTAACTGGGGATGAGAGCTAACATGAATTGATTTCCCTCTTTCTGTGGGAACCAAGGGTTTGAATATTATTGAGCAAAGAATATTGAAATGTCAAGGATTTTGTTTTGTGACTCTGGACTTTCTGAACA
Organism: Bos javanicus; assembly: GCF_032452875.1. Classification (NCBI taxonomy): domain Eukaryota; kingdom Metazoa; phylum Chordata; class Mammalia; order Artiodactyla; family Bovidae; genus Bos; species Bos javanicus. The sequence continues at coordinate 60,612,093 of NC_083873.1, forward strand.
CCTGCACTAAAAGAGCCCAACAATGGATTACAGTGTCTAAAGACACTTAACAAGTTTTTTTTCATTAAATTAAAAAAAAAATTGCAACAAAATACTGGATAGTCATACCTTCCTTCGGTGTGTATGATAATAATTTTTATTCAAGTGAACTGAGGCAGGGTATATATTCATTAGAAAAGATCCCAACCGAATACTATTTTAAGTTTCAAAGAAAAGATTCTCCCAAAGTCACCATCCTTCACGAAATGTAATGAAGAGTTGGTGACATTTGTTCACAAGCCACAGGCATCCTTGGCAGTTTGAGAACACTGGTTTGTGTGTGATCGCCACCCTTCCAGGCATACTTGACTATCATCACTGAGTGTTCTAAGCTTTTCTAAGGGTCTGCTGCATCACTTCAAGTCCATGTGCCTCACGGCTTTCAGCCGCTTCAGTGGAGCCCGGCCCTGCTTTCGTGACGGTGGATGTCTCCAGTTTCCTAATAAAGAGGCTCTGTGCTGATCCTTGTTCCTTTGTGAGTCCAGACTCCACCCTGCGTCTTCCCCTCATCTTCATCTTCCCTGAAAGGAGCCCCAGGGGTAGCGGTCAGTGTCCATTGGTGAGCTGCATCGGTGCTGTCACTTGGCCTGCCTGTACCCTCTGGGGAAGAGTAAGAGAAGCAAACAAATAAACAATACACAGCCAGACATCCCAAGTCTAGACTTGAATATCTGAGCACTTGAAGCCGTTTTCCTTATAGCTCTCTACATTCCCAGGTTCTCGTGACTCAAAGTCCAGGCTATAAGCGCTCCGGATGTTTCAGTTTGTTGCTCAAGAGACCTACTAAGTGCATTTCGCTGGACTGAGTTTTGTGAGTATTATTAAAAAGAGTTCCTGGGAACAATATACCCAGAAACCATTTATATATAGTTATTCAGTTCAGTTCAGTTCAGTTGCTCAGTTGTGTCCGACTCTTTGCGACCCCATGAATCGCAGCACGCCAGGCTTCCCTGTCCATCACCAAATCCCGGAGTTCACTCAGACTCATGTCCATCGAGTCAGTGATGCCATCCAGCCATGTCATCCTCTGTCGTCCCCTTCTCCTCCTGCCCCCAATCCCTCCCAGCATCACAGTCTTTTCCAGTGAGTCAACTCTTCGCATGAAGTGGCCAAAGTACTGGAGTTTCAGCTTCAGCATCATTCCCTCCAGAGAAATCCCAGGGCTGATGTCCTTCAGAATGGACTGGTTGGATCTCCTTGCAGTCCAAGGGACTCTCAAGAATCTTTTCCAACACCATAGTTCAAAAGCATCAATTCTTCGGCGCTCAGCTTTCTTCACAGTCCAACTCTCACATCCATACATGACCACAGGAAAAACCATAGCCTTGACTAGACGGACCTTTGTCGGCAAAGTAATGTCTCTGCTTTTGAATATGCTATTTAGGTTGGTCATAACTTTCCTTCCAAGGAGTAAGCGTCTTTAAATTTCATGGCTGCAGTCACCATCTGCAGTGATTTTGGAGCCCAGAAAAATAAAGTCTGACACTGTTTCCCCATCTATTTCCCATGAAGTGATGGGACCAGATGCCATGATCTTCGTTTTCTGAATGTTGAGCTTTAAGCCAACTCTTCACTCTCCACTTTCACTTTCATCAAGAGGCTTTTGAGTTCCTCTTCACTTTCTGCCATAAGGGTGGTGTCATCTGCATATCTGAGGTTACTGATATTTCTCCCGGCAATCTTGATTCCAGCTTGTGCTTCTTCCAGCCCAGCATTTCCCACGATGTACTCTGCATATAAGTTAAATAAGCAGGGTGACAATATACAGCCTTGACGTACTCCTTTTCCTATTTGGAACCAGTCTGTTGTTCCATGTCCAGTTCTAACTGTTGCTTCCTGACCTGCATATAGGTTTCTCAAGAGGCAGGTCAGGTGCTTTGGTATTCCCATCTCTTTCAGAATTTTCCACATAAAGTTAATGGCCTGGCCTTATTCCATGCTTCACCTTGCTCAGTGCAGCATCCGTAATTGGTGCTCAAAATACCAGGTTGAATGGATGAGGAATGAGTACCAGGTAGGTTTATTGATACAGAGAATGAAGTAATTGGGCAGGGGTAGGGGGACTAGGCTGGGCGTGCCTAAAGGAGTTAAGGAAAAGAAAATGCTCTCTGGGCTGCTGAAGTCAGAGAAGAGATGGCTGGGTTGCAGCACAGAAAGAAGACTGACTTTCTTGAAGCTGTCAGTCTGTGAAATGTTCTTCAGAACACAGAAATGATCGTGGAAAGGACAAGGTTTGGAGTTAGAGTTGGGCTCTTGTCCAGGCTCTGTCACATATTGGCTATGACCTTACGCTGGCCATAATATGTCTTTGGGCCTTTGGTACATGTCAATGGCACCCCACTCCAGTCCTCTTGCCTGGAAAATCCCATGGATGGAGGAGCCTGGTAGGCTGCAGTCCATGGGGTTGCTAAGAGTCGGACATGACTGAGCGACTTCACTTTCACTTTTCACTTTCATGCATCGAAGAAGGAAATGGCAGCCCACTCCAGTGTTCTTGCCTGGAGAATCCCAGGGACGGGGAGCCTGGTGGGCTGCCGTCTATGGGGTCGCACAGAGTCGGACACGACTGAAGTGACTTAGCTAGCTAGCCAGCTAGCTAGCAATTGGGATGATTAATACATGTGAAGGTGGCTAACCACTTGTGTGTATATGTATGCCTGTGCATGTGTAAAATTTCGCTTTCTGATTTATCAAGTGCTGCTTAATTTTTTAGTTTTAGTATTTACTACTTACACTACTACAGTATTCTCAGCACTTTCCAAGTATTCATATTAATTTGTTTAATCCTCACAGCAACACATTAGGTCAGTATTACTCTTGTTTTTCAGATGGGGAAATTCAGGTACCCATAGTGGGCAGTAGAGCTGGGCAGTGGAGCTCAGTGGTCTAAGATGAACCATCCTCTAGGTGCTTAGAGCTACAAGGTCAATTGGACTTCCTCCCACACACATCAGGTTGGTTAGACTCTGCAGTGAAAATATGGCAGATAGTCACTGTATTACTTTCATTTTAGTCAAAGTCACCATTTCTCCTATCCCCCATCCCCGTTAAAAAAATACTTGGAGCGATTTTGGGGGTTGGAGTTTTAGTATTTACTACTTAACGTTACTACATAAGTCACTTTGCCCTTATCTTCAACAGTAAAATAGAAACACTGTATATCTCTTCAGATTGCTGGAATATGCAAATAAGAGACTGGAATGAAAACAGCAGACTGTAAGGCATCATAGAACTGGGGTCATTGGTCACAATATTTAATGTATTGGTCTTGACCAAATGTCAGTGATAACATATAAGAAATAATTACTTTGGCTAATATTTGTTAAGCATCAATGATATCCTTAAGTACCTATGATATTTTAAATTCATTTTCAAGTCTTATTTTACACAGGTTAAAATATATATATGTATGAAAATTAAATGTATGAAAATATAATTTTCAGAAAATATATGTATGAAAATTATCCTTAAAATATCTAAATGTTCTTAATTCTTCCTCAGTTGAGCTTTAGAATGTTAACTCCAAGGATTTTGTTTCTTTCCTTCACTGCTGCATATAGGACCTGGAAGAGTGATCAGTACATATTTGTTGAATGAATTAATAGTTGATTTGCATTGAGGGACCAATTATGTGAAAAGGAGATAGGTTTTAATGCCAGCATCCCACTCAGTACAGTAAAAGGCTCATCCTAAGATATCCTCATGAGAACTCCCTGTGTGGAATCTGTGTAGTTGGATTTCTTTAATTTGATGCAAATATGACTGTGCTGTGCTGTGTTTAGTCGCTCAGTCCTGTGCGACTCTTTGTGACCCCATGGACTGTAGCCCACCAGGCTCCTCTCTGTCCATGGGATTCTCCAGGTAAGAATACTGGAGTGGGTTGCCATGCCCTCCTGCAGGGGATCTTCCCAAGCCAGGGATCGAACCCAGGTCTCCCGCATTGCATGTGGATTCTTTACCAGCTGGGCCACCAGGGAAGCCCATAACGTGACTACTGAGTGTGTTTTTATGCTTACAGCAAGCTGCACAGCATCTGTTACTATCTCGTTTTAGAAAATGGGAAACTCAGAATAGTCAAGAACTCGTCCAGATTCTCATAACTGGTTTTCATCTTAAAATGGTTGAGTTTTCCATTGTTTTTTCCTACTGCAGCAAACTATATACCGTTTTTGCCCTGAGTAAAAGTAGGGAATGGGTGAAAGAACTAAGTAAGGTTGTTTCCTGTGTGATTTTATGGAATCAAAAAGAGTTGTTGAATCAGCAGGTGTTGCTTTTGCCTGAAATAACATCTTCACTTTGTTTAGGCCTTTTAAAAACATCTGTGATGGTTTGAACTTTTGGGAGTTCACTGAGGTAAACTTCCAAGATGGAACAATTATTCGTCCCAACAGTTATTGCCATGGAATCTTCTAGCAGTTGAATTGGCTCTGATGTTTCTGATAAATTCCAAGGATGATCAGTAATTTGGTCTTGGAATTAAGGCTTTTCACTTTAGCTGCAGGAACCAATGACCCAGAATAATTTGTTGGCATCTGTATCTCGATTAAAAGTATTTTATGACATGTACTAGCCCTGTCTTGGTCAGTGCTTGGGTTATGTAAACTTGTCTTACAATTCTGTGATATGACTCTTATTCCTGTAGTAACACCAGGGCTTGACTTATTGTTCATGCCAAATTAAAAATAAAAACATTGTTAGCGATGACATTTGACTCATTATTACTCATGAGCACCTGAAGTCAGCAACTTGAATTTTGAGTCAGTTCATTTGGAAATATTCAGCAAACAACATTCCTTGAGGCTCCTTTGGGTCTAGAGGGTCAAGGGGATTAATGCAACTAATAGACTATTTCCATTGAACAAAACACCATTTAGGTGGATCAAAAAATATATCCAGTGATAACCAGTAGTAGCTTGATATTGGGTAAATATTAACTGATTTGATTAATCTTTTAAAATTTAGATATCCTTGCTATAATTAAAAAGCTGTCATATGTACCTAAGTGAAGAAGGGTAATGATTTGAGAGCTGTAAGCCATGGAGTTTATTCAGAAATTGTGTTGAAATTAACTTATAGGTGGTTCCTATAAATGATGTAACAATACAGTAAGACTGTATTAATCCTTTAGAAGTCCATTCTTGGCTCTTTTACTCTAATAATGTTGCCAGATTTTACAGCTGCAGTGTAATTTGAAACAATGTGAAAATTGCCCTGTTTACTCATTCCAAGCAAGAGGGCTAATGCTAAATTAGTTTTTTTGTTACAAGTTGATTGAGCTGAGTAATAGCCAACTTTATTTACTCTTCTCTGGTAGTGTTTTTTTTTATTATTCTGAACATTATAAAGTTTGTGTACAATTGTTTGTCCTGAACTCAACAAGGATTTATCTTGGATTTTACTTACTTTAATTTTTTTAAAAATTGAAGTATAATTGGTTTAAAACATTATATTAGTTTCAGATGTACAGCATAGTGATTCAATATTTTTATATATTACAAAATGATTGCTACTAAGTCTAGTTACCATCTGTCACCATACAAAGTTATTATAAGATTATTACTATATATTCTTTATGCTGTGAATTTCATTCCTGTGACTGATTTCTTTTTTAGTTGGAAATTCTGGTCCTTTTAATTAAAGCCTTTCCTCCAATACAAGCATTTTTATTTAAATTCTTTAAGAATGAAAAAGAAAACCAAGGTGTTTCTTTAATATGCTTTAGAATAGCTAAGAGAAAGAGTATGAGTGTTGTGTTAGGAAGTCCTGAAAATGGAGTCATAGAAGAGCTTTATATCTTACATTACCAAAATCCTTTAGAGTAGACAGGAAAACAAACCAACAAATAAAAGAAAAAACCCCATCAGATTCGGAATGAAAACACAGGGGAGAAAAAGTCAGGAATGATTTTAGCCAAGTAGCCTCAGAGGATATATGCATTTTGACTGTCTTGCCTTCCAGAAACAAGAGGTCATGATTCAAGGCCTGATTGATACCTTATACTTTCCTGGGAGGCTGTGCTTAGGGTTCCTAGGGCCTGTAGCTCTTACGCAATATTTGATTCTGCCCTCCTGTCTTGGTTAACTTAGTCTTCACATTCTCACTACAGTTTCTTTTGGTTCGATTAAACCTTGTAGTCATCTCAGTTCACTTCTGCTCTTCCATTAGAGCCTGTGCTGTTGGTACTACAAGAAAGAGAGGTTTCCTCCTGTTGCCATTACTGTTGCTTTTCAGTGGTCCTTATTGCCTTCAAAGCACTTTACCTCTCGACCTGGTTGTGATAGCCCTGCTTGGGTGCACGTAAATAACATGTGATGAAAAATAGAACTCCCTGCATTCCCTGTCAGACAGCTCTCTCCCCGTGTTAGTCACGGCCAGCAGCCCCTTCCTCGTTCTTCAGATTCAGTGAGAAGTATTTGGGGCCCAGACGTTTGTGGGTTGCATTATCTACTTCTGTTTCTGCTACGTAATTGGTTCATTTAGCCTAATGCCATGTTAGTCAGCTCACATTGGATTAGTGAGTGGTTCCTCTGATTTTTCCCCATACTTATTGCAAAACTGAAGAGAATTATTAGTATCTTTTTGTTGGATTAGAAGAATTTTTAAAAACTCACTTGATTTCTCTCTGTTCTCTGGGACCCTTCTTATAACCAAGGGCTTTTAACCTATTTTTGTGCTATAGACCCCTTGATTGTCTGGTCAAGCCTATGGACCCTCTCTCAGAATAATGTTTTAAATGTATCAAATAATATAGATACATGGTACTATAAAGGAAGCCAGTTATGTTGGAATAAATTGTGAAAATATTAAATTTATGATACAGTAATATATCGGAGAAGGCAATGGCACCCCACTCCAGTACTCTCGCCTGGAAAATCCCATGGACGGAGGAGCCTGGTAGGCTGCAGTCCATGAGGTCGCTAAGAGTCGGACACGACTGAGCGACTTCACTTTCACTTTTCACTTTCATGCATTGAAGGAAATGGCAACCCACTCCAGTGTTCTTGCCTGGAGAATCCCAGGGACGGGGGAGCCTGGTGGGCTGCCGTCTATGGGGTCGCACAGAGTCAGACACAACTGAAGCAACTTAGCTGCAGCAGTCCTGACCCTGGGATCTGGTGAACTAACCCCATTCTGTAGGCTTGTGCATTGTGTTTGTAGATGTTTATACAGCCCAAGAAAATCTTCACCATCATCAGGTTGTTTTTTCCCTTTCTGTTAGAATGTTAAGATTCTCAGTCCTCTCAAACTCAATCCTGATATAATAGCCTACATTTGTAAGCATTTTTATGGTGTGCATTTTCACCTAGATGTCTCACTTGGTCTTAAGAGACAAGAAGGATATGCATTATTATCTAGTCCATCCATCCATCTATTTATCCATTATTTATTGAGAGTCAACTTGGTGCCAGTTATAGATCTAGACACATAGGACATGGTGGAGAAATGCCATGTGAGTATGCAGCATGAATACCGAGTTAACCTTAGGGATCAGGGATAGCCAGAGGCTGTGAGACTAAAAATATGAACTGTAAGATTTGGTGAAAGAAGGTTGGGTGTGAGGAAATGGAGGGTTCCACACAACCAGGAACATGGGAATTGTTTTGCTTTGCTCTGTGCCACTCCAGGGTTAGAAATTACATGATGCTCTGCAGTATTTTGCTTCTGTTGACTATTTCAGTTTATCACTACATGTGGAAATAGCCAGTCTGACACGTGTGTTTCTCATCTTCTCAAGTTGGATATTCATTGAGGAAATGTGTGTGTGTGTGTGTGTGTGTGTGTTTAACTGTGGTGTCAGTTAAAATTCTGTGAATTTGATTGGTACCCAGGACAGATTTTATATTACATGATAATGATGATGATGATGACATGAAATGTTAATATAGCACCAGCATGTAGACTTCCCTGTGTACCAGGAAGTCTTCTATGTACTTTATACATATTCATTCACTTAATCCTCAGAACATTCCTCTGCTACTGCTAAGTGACTTCAGTTGTGTCCAACTCTGTGCGACCCCATAGACGGCAGCCCACCAGGCTCCACCGTCCCTGGGATTCTCCAGGCAAGAACACTGGAGTGGGTTGCCATTTCCTTCTCTGATGCATGAAAGTGAAAAGTGAAAGTGAAGTCGCTCAGTCGTGTCCGACTCTTAGCGACCCCATGGACTGCAGCCTACCAGGCTCCTCCATCCATGGGATTTTCCAGGCAAGAGTACTGGAGTGGGATGCCATTGCCTTCTCCGACATTCCTCTGAGATAGAGAATATTATGGAAGTGCATAGAGGTGGAGTGCTCTGAAATTATAAAATGTATTTAGGACACACTCAGGCTGAGATTTCAACCCAGGTAGTTTGGCTCCAGACCCTATTTTCTTAAATTACTAAGTTTTATACTTGGGATAAATGGGGATAAGAATTTGCACATACTTCTTTATATAATAATATAACCCATTTTTTTGTTTACATGGTTTTCTAACTCATCATGGCCAAAGTTATCACAACTTTTCGGCCAAAAAGACTGTGTGACTGTTTTGCGTTTTCTCAGTGAGTTTCCCTGAAGGCTTAAGAGATCTTCAGACCTCACGGGTTCCTCTCTGGTTTGGCCCTAATGTGATTCATTGCCTGGTTGGTGCTTTCACCACCCACTTCTGTGATCCATCACTTGCCAATGAACTCAGCTCCTAGAGAAAGAAAAGATAGCTTAGACACAGGTCAAGAATGCCTGTTTAAAATTGACTGCAGAGAAAAAACCCAAAACACAATAAAAATAAACAAAAAGATTGCAGAGAATGTACATTGTAAAAGACCAGCTCCATTAGCAGAGGCTATTAGCTGTGTCCTACTATGTCTCATTTAAATTAAGTTCTTTTAGAAAATGTTTTCTTCCTTGAGGCTGCAATCTACAGCTCTTATCCTTAGAATCATGCATTGGAGTTGGTGCAATTCAACAGTGAGTTATTAGGTACAAATTGAAGATTTCATATGCAGCTTGGTTTTCTCATGCCTCTTGCAGCCAAATATTTTTAAGTGTGTCTAAGAAAGGGTCCAGTTGAAAATTAGAATATAAAATTATTAAGTGAAATACAGTTATGTATTGAAGATATCTGACAGCTGGAGTTTTAGGTGCTGAATTGCATATCTCAACTCATATTTTTTCCTTCACTTTTCAGATCTGAAAACTTTTAGATAATTCCAGTATCTGTAGAGGTTACTTAAGGATACTAAGTGACTTGAGGTTTTATAGTCATAGGGGGAACTAGAGGTAAAATGGGAAGCTCTACAATATTAATATTTAGGGCAGTATTTAAAAAAAGAATATGGTAATTGGGTCAGTTTATATATGTATGAATGTGTATGAGAATGACACATGCATTGGAAAAAGGAAAACTTTTTTTGCATTATATTCTAATACTGTCACATATTTAAATAGTGCTTCATAGAGGACAAATGAGCCTTAGAAGGTTAAACGGGACGACCGAGAGGCTCTGGGGAGTGAGGACAGAGCCAGGATTGAAACACACAATTCTGGCTTCAGCTACACTTGAGCTTTGCCTTCAGGCCAAACAAATGGTGAGAAGGATCTACTATGTCAAGAGAGAAAAATGGAAAGACAAGGTGTTCATCTTGGGGACTAATGTGGTATACTTGAGTCTGGATTTAAAAAAAAAAAAAAAGGTTGAAACTTCCCTGGTGGTCCAGTGATTAAGAATCCATCTTGAAATACAGGGGATGCAGGTTCGATCCCTGGTAAGGGAACTAAGAACCCACATGGCGCTAAGCAACTAAGCCTGTGCTGCAGCGACTGAACCCACACACCACAACTAGAGGGTCCATGAGCCACAGTGAAGATTCCACCTGATGCAATGAAGAGCCTGTGTGCCATAACTAAGACCCAGTGCAGCTAAATAAGTAAATAAAATATTAACAAAAAATGTTTAGTGCAGTTCTGGGCTTATCAGATTTGTAACTGTGCGTTACTAGACCTGGGACCTCAAGTTGGAAGATCCTATTTATATCTAACCCAAAAGGTGTTGGGGGGATTGAGTTTACCTACCCATTCTGAGATTAACTGAAATCATGTACATCACAGTATCTGGTGCTTGACAAATGTGACATTCCCTTCTCCTTCCTTTATACACTGATCTATAAGTTTTCTAAATTTTTCCTTATGACATTGTTTTCTGATGAGTCTGATTTGTCTTATAAAACCTCATAAAGAACCACTTTATTATATGCAGTGTGCATGTGTGCTCAGGTGCTTCAGTCGTGTCCAAGTCTTTATGACCCTGTGGACTGTAGCCCACCAGGCTTCTCTGTCTATGGGAATTCTCCAGGCAAGAATACTGGAGTGAGTTGCCTTGCCCTCCTCCAGAGGATCTTCTCAACCCAGGGATCAAACCGGCATCTCTTATGTCTCCTGCATTGGCAGGCGAGTTCTTTACCACTAGCACCACCTGGGAAGCCCCATTATATGCTAGCATGTAGACTTAATAAGTAAAACAAAACAGAGCTTTTGTATGTTTAAAACATACAAAACCTTCCTGGAGGTTATCTGGCCACACGGTTTGAGACTTTGTGCGGCCAGGAAGATTCTGTCTCTAATTTAACTTTCACAAAACTAGCAAAGATGTAACATAAACACCAAGAGGAACAGCGAGACGTTCTCATCTTATCCCATTTATCCTGTGGCTGCGAATATTTATTTGGCCTGGTTGTGATTTCTGTTCTGGAGTGGTTAATGTCCAGATCAACTCCACATAATGGAAAGCTGACCTCAAGTAGGAGGAGGATAGATGTGTTAAGAAAAGAGAAAAAAAAAAAGACTAGTGGAGATTGCTGTGGTTTGTAAAAAGGAAGTTGTTGGGGAATAGATTGATGACTGAGGATTAATAGACCATGGGTAGCTGGTGCAGGGTTTCCATGCAGACCTTAAGAGTAAGGGTGGTGGGGCCATGCTTCCCTGGAAGCCTGGAGCCGGGTAGAATGGGAAATATCATTAGAGGATAATAAATATATTTAGTTGAAACTTTGATTCTTTATGTTTACAGAAGAAAGGACTAGATTGCATTATAACTAATTCCCCCAAATATCTGGGAGTGAATAAAAAGCTGAGTAATCCTCTATTATTCATATTAACAGGATGGAGGAGGCAGGAAGAGGGTGTGTGTGTGGATGATATAGAACAATGAATAAGATGAGGGCTGACAGACACCCACAGAATCTTCTCTGTCTTCTGCCTGACCTTCTTGGCTGGACAACACTGGACACAGCCAGATCTTTAGCATGAGAAAAGGAGATGGGGAGAAAGAGAAAACACATTCTACTGACTGTTGATGATCTTAAATCACCCCAACATCCCCTCCCTAAAAACTGTTTTCCTCTCAACTTCCCACAGCTGGAGAAATACACTTATAAGCCTCAATGCCTGACTTGATCCCTGCTGTAATGATTAGAGTCAGATGTTTAGACACACTAGGTGAATGTGCTTTGACTCGGCCATAGCTGAGCCCATAATTCCACATGACAGATACTGGGTGACTGCCATTTTTGTTTTGAACATAAACTACGTCAGACCTGGCGCCTGATGTAAACTTGTGCTTTGTGTTGCAGTGTCAGCTCATCATCATGGGAGCTTTTGTTTGATATGGGTCCTGATTGTCTAATTTTGGAGAATGAAATGCAATAGAAGGTGCCAGTTTCCAACTCAGATGTCAGCCAGCTACGATGATAAAGTTTCCTAAATTTGTGATTTAAAACAATGTAAGTCTCATAGGTGGTTCTCAATATAAAAAGAATAAAATCATTCAATGCTTTTAAAGTATCGTGCACATTATTGCACTTAGAGTATTCAAAAAAGCAAGTGTTACTGTTAGAATGAGAAGCATAATACAATGATTAGGAGCGTGGGTTGTTGTGAAGTCGCTAAGTTATGTACAACTCTTTGTGACCCCATGGACTGCAGCACGCCAAGCTTCCCTGTCCTTCACTATCTCCCAGAGCTTGCTCAAACTCCTGTCCATTGAGTTGGTGATGCCATCCAACCATCTCATCCTCTGTCGTCCCCTTCTCCTCCTGCCTTTAATCTTTCCCAGCATCAGGGTCTTTTCTAATGAGTCAGCTCTTTGCATCAGGTGGCCAGAGTATTGGGACTTCAGCTTTAGCATCAGGAGCATGGGATTTGAAATTAAACCTTAGTTTGAGGCTTGGTCCTGGTGCTTACTAATCCTTTAATCTCTTTCAACCTCATTTTCCCCCATGTATACAATGATACCTGCTTCATAGAGATGTTGTGTCGATGAGATAACAGATGTAAGGACTTTAACTAAGCATATTGTGAGTACTCAAGAAATGGTAACTACAGTTAATAGTAATGATAGAAATAAAGTTACCACTCTTAACGTTTTGGATTTTTAGTAGCTTCTTCAATATGGAGAGCTATTCGTGCCTTTTGTTGTTATTGATATTGTATGTGCATGTTAAATCACTTCGTTGTGTACAACTCTTTGTGACCCTATGGGCTGTAGCCTGCCAGCCTCCTCTGTCCATGGGATTCTCCAGACAAGAATACTAGAGTGGGTTGCCATGCCCTCCTCCAGAGAATCTTCCCAATCCAGGGATCGAACCTGAGTCTCTTATGTCTCCTGCATTGGCAGGTGGGTTCTTTACCATTAGCGCCACCTGGGATGCATATTTATTTTTTCCTTTAGTGCCCTTTAAAACAGTGTGGAAATACCAATACTGTGTCTCCAAGGTTTATTATTGGTTGATGATGTGATAGTGACTTTTTAAAAATATCCAATTAAAGTGAAATGTTCATTAAGTTTTCCATCTTCTCTCTTGTCCCCTTCCTGCCTTAAAGAGAGCTTGGGTGGAATAAAGTGTGTATGATTTTTTTTTTTTTTGCAGACATAAATGATCTAAATTCTTCGAGTATATGAAATAGCATGTTGCAGTAGAAAAAGAACAGGACAGGAAGTCAGGAGTCTGAAACCACTCTTGCCCATGAATCTGTCTTCAGCTTTAGAGGACAGATTTTGGAATTATCACCAGCTTTTTGCTACTTCTGTTGCTCTAGTTAGTCATTGCTTTCTTTGTCTACATCTGGTATTGCTATTTGTGTACATGCTGCTATTACGCTTGGAACACCATATGGTTATTTAAAAAATTGGAGTTGCCTACCCACAAGACTGAGAGTTCTTTGAGGGTGTTTTATGTATCTTTGTATTTCCAGTGCCCAGCAGAGAGCCTGGTGTCGAATACCGACTTAGTAAACACTTGTCAAATGATTGCATGGCCAGAATCAAAGCATAACTTCAGGCTTCCTGGCTGGGTGGTCTTGAGCAACTTACTTTTTTTAAACCCACAGTTTCTTTGTCTCTCAAATGAGTGTCACACCTGATTTGCCTGTGAGCTCGAATGAATGAATGTGAATAGTTTATGTACATTGCAAAATTCTGGGCAATAGAAGGTAATGAAAAGTCATAATATTGAAACCTAAGCTATACTTTTTATTGTGATATAATTTATAATAGCAAGAATTGGAAATGTCTACCACTGGGGCATTTGCTAAATAACTTATGATATTATAACATTTAATACTGGGCAGCTGAGAATATTAACTAGCATTTTTGCCATGTTCCAGGTCCTGTTCTAAGCATCTAACAAATATTTAGCCCTTACAATGTTGCTGTCAAATCTGGATGCCATTATCCTCAATTTACAGATGAAGCAGAACTACATTGACTAGCATCGAAAGAGATACAGAACATCTTGGACATGGATAAAAAGCAGATCAGAGAGCAGCATGCAGAGTGTTGCATATACTTATTAAACAGAAAAGAAACACCTGTGATAGGCCATCCACCCAAAATGAATAGTGGTTGCCTCTGGGGACTGGATTTATGAGGAAGCTTTTGCTCTGTGTAGGTTTGAAAAAAATTTTTTTTTCTTTTTACAGTGAGCAAGTATTAGTTTATAGTCAATAAAATAAAGCTAGTAAAGGATAGTTCTCAAGAAAAGAAACATTTATTTTCATATTTAAAACAAAAGATACCCAAGATTTCTTCTTTTTTCTCTTTCTGCCCATCATTTTTCATCTCCTGGGCCCCAGCACTTCACTTGCATTTGATTCTCATTTGCCATCTATGTGAGGGTGAGTGAAGCTTTAGCTAATGAATAAGATAGTATGAAACCTCAGTGACTGTGAATAAGAGTATAGCCTTCTAGCCAGCAGACATTTCTTTTCCATTAGGGAGCAAAGTCTCTAACTTCCAAAAATTTAATATGCCAAATGACTCTATGGTAGATGACAGGGAAGTTGTAAAACTTAATTAAATCTGCCTGCTCCATTCACCAGGTATGAGAAGGTCCTCAACCTGGGAAAGCTGCTATTGAGCAGCTGGCATAGGAATCCCCTGGTCACCCTCGTGCTTATGCAGACAATGGAACCTTGTGGGGCTGCTTGAGGAGTCCCTCAGTAAGTGCCGAGGTGCCAGCCAAGTCGCCAGGCTGCCCCGAGCCACACCCAGGCAGCGAGGCTGCAGCCCTGTCATCTGGTTGGCCAGCCTCACTGGCACCTGCACCTTGCTGCCGGTGGGATTCCAGCTCTTATTGTTTCCTCAGGAACTTTTGTTACCGCAGAACTTTCTCACACTCACTGGCCCAGATGTTTGCTGAATTCCAGGGCTAGTGTGTGTGGTCAGGCAGCCAAATTCCAATTTTAGAATACTGCTTGTGACTGAGAATCTCTGTTAACTCAGGCTTTTAGAAGGCTGACTGTGTGTGTGGTGTGTTGGGGATGGGACAGTAATGAAAAGCAATCAACCAGCAATTCCCAACCAGAGAACAAACATATATGCTTCTCAAGAGGTTTTGAATGTTAGCAATGAGCAAACGAAGTTGTCCATAGGGTCAAATGGCCCTGGAATTTTAAGTCACATCTCAAAAGGATTGCACTAACCTTCCCCTCTCCGTCACCAGAAAGACAGTGCTTAATTCACCTCTGAATTTCCAGCCAGTTTACAGCTTTCTTTAGTAATGCATCTCAGAATTTGACATCATTTCTAAGCCACAAAGTTCTTTCTCTCCAATGTCTAAAATAAGCCTTTCTCCCTCTAAGACTTATGGAGACATTTCCTCCCTCCGTCCTTCCCTCCCCCCACCTCCCTTCCTTCCTCTCATACCTACGTGCCTGTCCTTTGACAGGCATTGTTACTGGCATTGGAACTATACCAGACATTATTATTGGTGCTGGAGCTTTGAACTAGACAGACAAGTTCCCTTGCTGTCGGAAACTGGCATTCTGCTGGGGACAGACAATAAATAAATAAGAATTTCAGATAGTATTAAGCAGTGTGGGTAAAACTAAACAAGATCATGTGAGGGAGAGGGGTCTGGGAAGTGGAGGGGGGAGATTTATTGTTGCTCTCTCTTTTTTTCTCATTCCATTTCTTTTTATTAAACCAACAATTTGAGCAGTCTGTGGTCCTTATTTCAACCCCCTTTTTTTTTTCTTCTTGCTTTCTGTTGTGTGCTTTGGTCATGATTCTTTGTGGAACTGACCTTTCAGCTGAGACCTGAATGATGAGAAATTATGGGATGGACTCATGGCTAGAACCTGGGAATATCATTTTTCCTCAGTGTAAATGGTGGCAGATGGGGTGGGACAGTGATACCTATCTCCTAGGTTGGTTGGGATTAACTAAAGTAATTTGCCTGCCATAATGCTTTGTCATATAGAAGCCTTAAATTATAATAATAGAAGGGTTTTAAAAAAAACTGTTGCCACCACAATTTTGTATGTCCTTTAGTTGAATTAGTCATCATGTCATCTATTAATATATAAAAATCTGTTGGCAGTAGAGGCCAGAAGGTCTACTGGAGTTATGCTTTGTATTTACATTGTAGGAGTGAACAAGATGATGTCAGGATCTAGCCAGACTCCTTGATATCACTAGAGGGGTCCGTTTTCTTCTGTTATTTACCAGCTTTATTTCAAGAGTTGGCTACAACTGAGTTATTTGATAGAAGAGTTGGACATAGGACTTCATCATGTCAGCCATGCCTTAGATTCACTTAACTTGATTCCTGCTCCCCAAGGAGCTGAGCTGCAGGAAGCCCTGAAGGCAGGGCCAACACGCTGACCTCAGGAGCCTCGTGAGCGCGCTCAACTCTTGGCAGGTCCTCTGCTGAAATCCCCAAGTTCTGCAGGGCAGAGCCTCAAGAGCTGGCATTGGTTTGGGAAGATTTGATGGCAGGTGTTAACTTGTGGCTTCCAAGCACTAGAGGACAGAGATTCCTCATTGCAAGAATGCTGCAGAAAGCGTGTTTTACTGTGCGTAGGCCAATTTGACTTTTACTATATGTAACTGTTGTAGACTTTATTCCGCAAGCTATATTCAAGGTTTACTGAAGTAATACAATAACAGTAATTAATGCTCACATCTGGATAACATTTATACCTTGACCTTTGTGCCTTCCAACAACCCTGGTGGTGGTTAGGGTCGTCCCAGGAATGGCCTCGCCAGTAGTGTGGCAGAATATCAATAAGGCTATGAATGCTGTAATGTTGGCCTTTCTGGGGTTGAACCTGGGTTCGACCACTAGTTGTGAGCTACTCGTTGATATTTAACTACTCTGTGACTTGGTTCCTCATGGTAAAGTGAGGCTCACAGTCCTTATCTCAGAGGAGAGATGTGAGGATGGAGTTAATATATGTAAGCCCCTTCGAGTAGTGCCTGGGTCTGAACCAAGACTTTATGTGGGGGGAGATGGAAGCTCCAGAGGTCACATTGCTGGCTTGAGTGAGCACATTTCCAGAGCAGAGACCCAGCATGAATCTCTTGATTCTAAATCTAGTAATCCTACTTTTTCTTGTGCTGAACAGTTATTAGTTATGATTTTAAAATGTAAATGCAGATTATAGTGATAAAATAGCACATTAGTACTTGTGCTATTAATGCTACTTTACATACAGGGAAACTAAGCTTCATAGTGGTTACTTTGAAATGACTCATAATGTTACTTTGTTGATTTTTTTTTTTTTAGCATGCCACTGGTCGTATATCTGCTTTGTAATTGTATAATGTGTGTAAAGCCTAACACTGAAAATGGTATTTACAGTATTAACTAAAATCAACTTTCCCTTGAGACAAAACTATAAAAGAATACAATTTAAAAAAATGAACTAGAAATGTATATATCACAATGAACAGTTTCCCTTCTGAAATGAAGTTACAGACTTTTTCTACTGATACCATCATTCTGTAAATATACCAGAATTTTTCTCCTTGGAAATGGCCTGAAAACTCAGCACTATATTATTTTAATATTAATTTTTAAAAATAAAACATCTGAGGACACATTTTGTAAAACAAAAAAAAATATGGAGAAAATCACTTGAGGTTTATTCAGAAACAGAAAGTGGGTTCAAAAGTAACACATGAAAATGGTCGATGAGTCACCAGTTTGGGATTAAAAAGCCAAAGGTGTGGCAGCTTGTGACTTTTCCCATGTGATTCCGGAAGATCGATGGAAGATTTCAAGTGGCATCCTCTGTCATCCATGGCTGCCTCAATGCAGGAAGTGCATGCCCTCCTGGAAGACAGCTCTGAAGGCCGGCATTCATAGTGTCCTTCAGAAACATTGCCAGAAACCTTCAGTGATGTGAAGAAGTCAAGAAGAGTCAGTAAATTTATGAACTGGGTTGAAGTCATTACTTTTCTTTCCAAGGGTTATTGCTTAAGGGAATGCCTTTTGGCTTTGATTACAGCCATCGACAAATGGAAACATGTGAATTTCATGAAGCCTGGGAGAGAGTTTTGGGTGGGACGCACACCCAAATGTTCAAATGAATTTTGCAAATGAGTTGAAAAATGATTTTCATTAACTAGAAGTCTGTTGTCTTGGGGTAAGAATGAATCCCTCAGATCTCCGAGGAGAGCACAAGGGTATTGATTTGGGAGTGGAGGTGAGATGTGAGAAATTATGGTGATCTGTTGGGAAAGGCAGAGAAATTGGTAAATTGTGGGCTTCTGGAAAATTTCCTGAAGGAGAGGGGATGTAGAGTTAGCCAAGGGGGGAATGTCCCGAGCGTGCCCCCAGACCAACTTGTCATGATTACCATATTTGCACCAGGCACGCATAGTTGGTGTCTGCTTGGAGTTATAGATGAGAGAATATAAGCCCAGGCACGTCCCTGCTTCAGAAAAACCCATACAAAACCACGGTTTTTCATCAGCCATTCAGCACTGAAAGCGATCACTTCATTCGCCCGAGGCATGGCACTGTGGATGTAGCAAATGTCTTGGAACGTGACACTTGTTCTTTCTCCTAAAACTTTTATATCAGACGTATAATAGCCAGATGTTTGTTTTACAGCTGATTGAATCTAGGATTTCCAATTGCAGCTGTGACACTGGGTGTTAACTTTCACAACTTATTTCACTTGTACTTTAAATTGAGTCTGAGACAGTAATCTTTGCAAACATCAACTATGTGAATGCATGATCGTGTTCAGGGAATTTAAGCATTGGGAGATGATTTAACTTGGTTTGAGATGAGAATAAGTTTCTGTTTCAAGGCTGACATCATCATGAAGAATATAGGCCAGGAAAGTGTTACGCAAACATCTACATTGAAAAGACCCTTCCAGGTACCTGTTCAAGAAGAGAATTCCTTCACCCAGGAAAGGAAGCACGTGCAGCTTCCTTTTTCGTTTAGATCGAAGCCTTAGCTGGGAAAGGGAAAGGAAAGCCTGCCTTTCTCTGACCTTGGATAA
Organism: Bos javanicus; assembly: GCF_032452875.1. Classification (NCBI taxonomy): domain Eukaryota; kingdom Metazoa; phylum Chordata; class Mammalia; order Artiodactyla; family Bovidae; genus Bos; species Bos javanicus. Next base: position 60,630,909 of record NC_083873.1, read on the forward strand.
GTCTCTCTAAGCTTCAGCTTCCTCTTGTCAAAAATAATGTTCATAATAGTGTCTACATTTCCTGAGACTGAAACAAAACATATATAGTGTCTGGCGTATAAGTATATGTGAATATAACAAAAAAGTTATGTGAAGTACTGTCGTCATTCAGTGAGATAAGTCGCAGTCACTCTATGCTGGGGAGCGAAAGAGTCATAGAGTTGAGTCCTGTCCTCATGGCCACGTATTCACGTCATGGTGGGGCTGAATTCAAACTGAATTCCTTCTGAATGTAGAAGTTCATATTCTTCCCATTGCACTTACTTTTTCTGATTAACCTATGTTATATAAATGAGTGGATAGGAGATTGATTAATTCTATTAGCAAATATCACGCTCTGGGTCCGCTGTATCTTAGCAGAACAAGCTTACGTTATTTCACCTTTCTGGACCTCAGTTTCCTCATCTATAAAATAGGATTAAGACTGGCATCTATATATGGGATTGTCTGAACCTTCAGTGAATTGAAACACATAAAGCTCTTACCACAGGGCCTGGCACATTGTATATGCTCAAGAAGTGTTGGTGATTATCAGTTTTATTCCTAGCACTGTCAACATCATTGGTTCTGTGTTGGTTCATGGGCTAGGCTTTCAGTGTCGGGTTTTAGCGCACTGTTTGATTTCTTCCTTGGCAGAGACAGTGGGTCTAGCACGCCCCCTCCAGGCATGCCCCTTTCTCTGCCATCAGCCACCAGAATTGGAGACTGTTTGTTAAGAGTGTGTGTGCATGCTAAGTGACTTCAGTCATGTCCCACTGGACTCCTCTGTCCATGGGATTCTCCAGGCAAGAATACTGGAGTGGGTTGCCATGGCCTCTTTCAGGGGATCTTTCCAACCCAGGCATCGAACCAGTGTCTCTTATGTCTCCTTCATTGGTGGGCAGATTCTTTACTGCTGGTGCCACCTGGGAAGCCCTTGTTCAGAACAGGTCAGCATATTCATTTATAAAAGATAGGGTATATATGCTGTGTTAACTGTCTAATATCTAGAGAATTCTAACACATAAAATGTATCTGGCCCCAAGACTTTCAAATAAGGCTCTGTGTGGACCTTTACATGGTAAGATTACTTTACACAATCAATAAGAATCTTTGAACCAGGACTCAGGATATTTTATATGGACAGAGTTGTTAAATATAAAATAAAAACAATGCTTGGTTGAGCAATAGTCAAGTTTGCTGGGATACTATCTCACTTTCCTCTTATTCATTCAACTAGTATTTTAATGAAAATGTTTTTAAAATTGAAGTATAATTTACAGTGTTTAAGGTGTACAGCAAAGTGATTCAGTTATATCTATGCTTTTTCAGATTCTTTTCCATTATAGGTTATTATAAGATATCAAATATAGTTCTCTGGGCTATTCAGTAGGTCCTTGTTATTTGTTTTATGTATAGTAGTGTGTATCTGTTAATTCCCATTTTATCCCTCCTTTCACTTTCCCCTTTGGTAGCCATAAGTTTGATTTTGATGTCTGTGAGTCTATTTCTGTTTATTAAGATTCCACATGTAACTGATACTGTATGACATTTGCTTTTGTCTGACTTCACTTCCTGTGATATTCTCTAGGTCTGTCCATATTGCTGCAAATGGCAGTTTCATTCTTTTTATGGTTGACTAGTAAGTATTCCATTATATATTTATACTGCATCTTCTTTGTCTGTTCATTTGTTTATGGACTTTTAGTTAACCAACATTTTTAAAAAGCCCCACCATGTTAGACAAATAGGTCCAAAGTTCCTACCTTCTCAAAGCTTACATCCTCTGTGTGTGGGTGTGTCTTATAAACAGATACATTTTAATATATACTGGTCTTTGCTATGATCATCCCAGGCTAGGAGAAGTCTTAGTTGAAGGCTGAGAATTGAGAAGTTAAGTTTAAGCTGAAGTGAAGGCAGGGACTTAGGGGAAAGGAGGCATGTGGTGGAGAGAAGGTGGTGGCTGGGGGAAAACTAGAGAAGCACAGTGGTATTTCCAGTGGGTAGCACCAGTGTGCGGATTACTCTTTGCCAGTGAGTGATGTTCTGAGCCTCAGAAAAATTAGATAAGATCCTGCCAATAGCTCTGTTCTTTCTCTCTTTCTCTCCCTCTCATTTTGATATGATCAACTAAGACTTTGATGAATTTTTCTCCACTCACATCCAGCCCTATGCATATGACAGAGTACCTTCCTCTCTCTCTTCCCTCCCTCCCTTCTTTCCTTACATCCTTCTTTCCCTTCTTGTGCTCATGCTGAGTCCCTAAGACGTGTCCAGCTCTTTGTGACCCCATGGACTGTAGCCCGCCAGTCTCCTCTGTCCATGGAGTTCTCCCAGAGTGGGTAGCCACTCTCTTCTCCATGGAATTGTCCGACCCAGAGATGGAACCCGCGTCTCCCGAGTCCTGTGTTGGCAGGTGGGTTCTTTACCACTGAGCAAGCTCAAAAGCCCTCCTTCCCTTCTCTGTTAATCTCTGTAGCTACAGTGATTCTTATTCCTGATCTTGCTTTACATACAAGGCAAAAATAAAACTGAGACCTTTCAGAAATAAACACACCAATACCTAGCCGGATTTCAGGCACATAGTGAATGCACTGAAAGTGTTGGTTTAATGAAAGAACCTAGGTGAAAATTAAAAGCTGTTTCATAAATTCTTGTTTGCAACCTCAAGTAATCTTGCCCGTGTAAAGATCCACAGACACTTGGAAATTCTTGGGGCCAAATACATTCATATTTTAGAATTTTTTGATGTCAAGGGGTTAGTACAGTGCATATCACACATATTTTGTAACATCTCCAGTTGCAACACCCTGTAGTCAAAGGCATTACGATTATATGAATGTTTATATTGGATAAATAAAGATAATACAGGATTTCAAGTAAATTCAGGCCAGGTTTTATCACTAACTAGAGTTTTCACCAAACTTACATACTTTTGGTTTTCAGAGCTTTTGGAATTTTAGAATTGTGGATAAGGGCATTGTGGACCATAGCAGCTCTCTGCAACCGCTGCTTATGCTGATGCTAGATGTTGTCCAGTCCACCTTTAAAAAAATCATGTTCCTCTGGGTCAGACAGAGTGGCTGTCCATATCATTTGTCCTCTCTTTCCTGCAGGAAATCTGTGTTTCTTTTATCCTCCACAGTCAAAGAGAATCAGAGGAAAATTCATCTTTGGTCTTCCCTCTGGGTGTCTGTCTGGATGCTGATTAACTCTGTTTCTCAGTGATCCCAACATTCCTCTCAGCCACCAAGTCTCTTAGTCCCTCTGCTGGTCCCTGCTTGAAGAATACGATGACATTGTTCACTGCTTTTGTTAACAACCTTGGTTTGGCCTAGTATAAATGGATTCTTAAATCGAGACAAGCGTATCTGTTCTTCTGAACACTTGAAACGATTTTGAACATTAAACAGACTGTAAAGAGTAATTCACTTGTTTTAATACAGAAAGATAATACCTTCTAATGGCTTCATGTCTGTAAAGAGTTGGGATGCCATGAATGGTTCCAGCCTCATCTGTTTTTGCCTAATTTCCTTTCCCATTGGCACAGTTTCCACCCTTACTTCTCAGTACTCTCAGGGCATCTCTTTCCTACCACCCCATCTCTATTTTTGTTACCTGCTGTTTTGCATACCAGTTATAAAGACTCAGTTCTTTATCTCTGCACACTGGGTGTCTGTGGGCACTGGCTTGGACAACCAACTGCCAGTCTCTGAAAACAGTTACCTAATAAGCACACTGACTGTTACTCACTGTTCATGTCAGAGGCTTTTCTGGGATTCTGCTAGGATATGCAGACGCTTAAATGTCTAGTTTCCTGGCTGTTTTAGGGAACTGGGGTTTCTGGACAGCTGAGAGCTAAATGTCTGAGGTGCTGCTGTTTTTAGAAACATTTATTGACATGCATGTGAATACTTTAGATCTGAAACTGAGGCTAACTATGAAATCTGAGAGAGTGAAAAGATTCCTATAAAATTCCAGGTGAGTCTTCGTTTTTTTCATGGTATGTATATAAGAAGAATTTTTCTATATTCTTTATAATGATGAAAGATTTATTCTACATAGATGTTTCGTAAGAGACTTCAGTGAAATTTATGAGTCATAACTATATCCTGGAAATTTTACTTTAGAAATATTGTAGGCTTAGAGTAATTCAGATAACTCAGTCTTTTGAAAGTTCTCTGCATATTACTGCCTTTCACATTTGAGGAGAGGTTTGGAAAGGGTTGTTCCCTGGATGTAAAGAGTCTAATATGTATGACAACTGGTTCCGCACAGATATGTCATTTCTTAACAGGGACTGTCCCCTTTAGACTAAGGGTTGACATGGAATATTATTGCTTAAAAGAGCCACCTCATTCTTTAGTGCAGCTTGACAGGTCTTTGGAAAGAAATTTCTTTAGCCTTGTTGAAATTAGGGAAGATTTCAGCCCTCACATTTACATTTCACAGTTATTGAGCAATTATTGTTGGCTCCCTTTCATCTAAAATAATCATTACAGGTAAGATACTAGGTAAATAAAGCATTCATTTATACTCTTATTACATAAAAACACACCTGCTTGATGTTTTCTGCAAAATTCCAGTTAACTTGCAAAACCCTGCAGATGAAGATGTGGGGTGTTAGTCTCTGTCCTTCCTCTGTGCCTTGCACAATTCCTGGGCACAGAAGGAGGTGTTCAGTTCACACTGGGGGAATCAGTGAAGGCATGATCATTGGTGCCTCCTGATGATCAGACAAAGTGGCCAGACCTAAATTATTTTACATCAGAGCATTTCTTGGGTAGTTTGGAGAGAGAGGTTTTCAAACTGGTGTCTTGAGATACTGTTGAGTTTTTGGAGAATTTCCATGGCTATTCCTACTCTTTTCCTTTTCCTACCATGAGCTGTCGAGGGTCTTCCTGTAGGCACTCTTCATTTCTGCTGACTCAAGGGCAGGCCATGTCATGTGTTTCCAGGCCCACATGAAGTTTGTCCTCAAAGTAAAGCTGCCTTTGATAGCCCACAAATGATAGATTTGGGTTTTCCTTCTGCCTGAGGGTCAAGAGAGTGGGCAGATCTGTATTTATCAGTCCACATGGCCATTTCCTCCCTCCTACCCTGCTACCTTCTTATGCAAGAAATCAGTGGGTCCATACAGTGACCTCCACCAGGTCAGACACAATTCTGGAAGCCTTTGTATGTTCATTTCCTTAAATAAGTGGAAGGTAAAATGTTTGAAAGCAGGGCAGCTGTGGGCTGTTTTAAAACATCAGTGTTGGTTGTTTGTTTTTCTGAATGTTAACTTTTTGCCAGAAGACCTTTGCACTTCTGCTCATGCAACCCCCACCTCCAAGTTACAAAAATACATAACAAAAATAAAACAGAAGCCAGACTTAGGGTTATCTTACCAAAACAGGACTCCTTCCTTCTTTAGAACAAATGAGTTTCCCAGTTAAGTTTCAATCAATCATTCCTGATGAATTCAGTGCAGGTTTTGCTTTATCTTGAACTCATACCACTTTGTCTAGTCCTTGGGGCTTAGTTATGTTTCCTCACCTTGTTTGCCCACCAAATGGTGAATGTATTTGGAAAAAACAAAAAAAGAGAGTCGTTTGCTGTTTTGTTTTTCACTCTCCAAGTGTTCAGCAATTAGAAAAAAATTTTTTTCTGAAGTGTGTGCTGGGGAATAATAAGTGATTTTCCTTGGGTGGTCTTAGTAGCTCAATGGCTAGATTGCTCTGCAATTGAGATTCTCAAAGGTGACCTCTTGATGGGGCTGGGGGAGCGCTGACTTCCTCTTGTTTGGAAGAGAAGGGGATGCAGCCATGGAGAGAGACAGCATGGAGGAGTGGTGAAGAGCAGAACTGAGGCCAGGCTACTTGGTTTTGAATCCTGCCTCTTGCCTCTTCCTCGCAGTGACCATGGGCAGTCACTTAACCTTTTTGGGTCTTACCTGTATAATGGAGAGAATAGTACTTACCCCATGTTATAGTGATTAAAGAAGTCAATATTCCTAAGGCACTTAGAGCAGAGCCTGACACTTAGTAAATGCCACTTGTTGGTTAAATAAATTAAAAAGAACTAGAGGTGGGAATTAAAAAGAATTAGTAGTGGGTATTAAAAAGCAGAGACACTTTGCCAACAAAGGTCCGTCTAGTCAAAGCTATGGGTTTTCTGGTAGTCGTGTATGGATGTGAGAGTTGGACCATAAAGAAGTCTGAGTGCTAAAGAACTGATGCTTTCAAACTGTGGTGCTGGAGAAGACTCTTGAGAGTTCCCTGGACAGCAAGGAGGTCAAACCAGTCCATCCTAAAGGAAATCACCCCTGAATATTCACTGGAAGGACTGATGCTAAAGCTGAAGCCTCAATACTTTGGCCACCTGATGAGAAGAGCTGACTCATTGGAAAAGACCCAGATGCTGGGAAAGATTGAGGGCAGGAGGAGAAGGGAGCAACAGAGGATGAGATGGTTGGATAGCATCACTGACTAAATGGACATGAATTTGAGCAAACTCCAGGAGACAGTGGAGGTCAGAGAAGCCTGGCGTACTGCAGTCCATGGGGTCTCGAAGAGTCAGACGTGCTTAGTGACTGAACAACAATAAGAGGTGGGAAAATGACAGGAGAGATTAGTGTCAAGATAACTAATGAGAACCTGCTGTATTGCATAGGAAACTCTACTCAGTGCTCTGTGGTAACCTAAATGGGAGGGAAACCGAAAAAACCAGAGAATGTTTGTATACATACAGCTGATTCACTTTGCTATACAGCAAGAAACTAACACAACATTGTAAAGCAACTATATTCCAATAAAAATAAATAACAACAACAGAAAGTTCTCTTAGGAGGCAAATGTCTCAAAACAAAAACAAAAACCCTCCAAGGGCGGAGATTGATTTCAAACGAGAAGAGGTAATCAGTGGACATAAAAATGGCAGAGAAAGCAAGTAGGTGAGGATCAAAAGATAGACAATAAGGTGAGTATTTGAAGGTATTATGTGGCTTCTAACTATTCAGATGTGTGACCTTAAGCAAGTCACATAACCTCCCCACAAGTTACAAATCAGCTGGCTAGATGTTCTTTTAGGTCTGTTCCAACTCCAGAAATCCATGGACCTAGCTTCCATTTTTAAGGATGTGCTAGGAGCAGAAGCTGGACTGTTGTTTCAGGTAGGGTTAAGGAAAGATGATAGTATTCACATCTGGTATCAAAGCCATTTCCTGAGCTTGAATGAGAAAAGAGCATCAGGAGGGGCAAGGCTGAGGCTGGGAGGTACGGGGCTGGATTGCTTCATGAAGATAGTGGCTCTCTACCACCATAAAACTTTCATGGGTTTCTTGAATGCATTTTCCTCTTCTCCTCTCAAGCATTTCTTATTTTTTGACCTTTTCCCTTGTTAAGTTGCATGTGAAAGGGACTCATTGTTTGAAATCTGTCTCCTTAGGAAGGAAGAGTGTGCTTGAGACGCCAGCAGCAGCATAAAGAGCAGGTGCCATTACTCCAGTTGAGTTCCGGCACAGGGAACATGCTTAACTGGCTGGGCTGAATTCTTTCTGCCTAACTTGATAGCATATTTTTGATATTACAGTCCATCTGCATGCCATTTTCTTACGTGTATTTTTTTTTGAGTTGCTTTATTGTTCTCATTTTTCCCTTGGGCTCTTTAAATATTCCTGTTTTACGAAGCAGCATTTGGCTTTTGTTTGTTTGTTTTTGTTTGCTTCTAGTGCTCTGACTCTGGGTTATTTGAATATAAGTTTATTGTGTTTAGCTACCGAGTGAAGGGTACTTGTTTCTGAGGAACAAACCTGTTGTTCTGGCTTAAGATATGCAAACAGATGGGTCTCCACAAATTTTAGTATCTTTGAGAGGTGATGCTGACTGCATGGGTCTTTGGCAATCTGATTTAAACAAATACTCACCTTGGTCATATTAATGTTTAAATCAGGCTGTGGTAAGCACAGTGTTCCTGGATTTGAACCTGGAAGGAATTATGAAAAAAGAACAGTGAGTTCAGTGGCAGTGGTTGTCTGCCTATAGACTTCAGGTTTTCCTTTCTTGGCTTTTCTTCATTGAAGTTTCATTTGGAATATTTTTTATTAGGTTGTGCTAGGTTATGCTATAGTAACAAAAAACACTCAAATCTCAGCTGCTTAAGACAACAGAGTTTTTGTTATTGTTTATGTTGTCATTCTTCAGTCACTGAGTTGTGTCTGATTCTTTGTGACCCCATGGACTGCAGCACGCCAGGCTTCCCTGTCCTTCACCATCTCCTGGTTGTTCAAACTCATGTCCAATGAGTGGATCATGTTGTCCAACCATCTCATTCTCTGTCGTTCCCTTCTCCTCCTGCCTTCTATCTTTCCCAGCATCAGGGTCTTTTCCAGTGAGTCGGTTCTTCCCATCAGGTGGCCAAGCTATTGGAGCTTCAGCTTCAGCATCAGTCCTTCCAATGAATATTCAGGGTTGATTTTCTTTAGGATTGACTGGTTTGATCTCCTTGCAGTCCAAGGGACTCTCAAGAGTTTTCTCCAACACCACAGTTCAAAAGCATCAATTCTTTACCACTCAATCTTCTTTATGGTTCAACTCTCACATTCGCACATGACCACTGGAAAAACCATGGCTTTGAGTAAACGGACCTTAGTCAGCAAAGTGATGTCTCTGCTTTTTATATGCTGTCTAGGTTTGTCATAGCTTTTCTTTCAAGAAGCAAGTGTCTTTTAATTTCATGGCTGCAGTCACTGTCCACAGTGATTTTGGAGCCCAAGAAAATAAAAGTCTGTCACTGTTTCCACTGTTTCCCCATCTATTTGCCATGAAGTGATGGGACCAGGTGCCATGATCTTAGTTTTCTGAATGTTGAGCTGTAAGCCAGCTTTTTCACTCTCTTCTTTCACCTTCATCAAGAGGCTCCTTAGTTCCTCTTCTCTTTCTGCCATAAGGGTGTTGTCATCTGCATATCTGAGGTTATTGACATCTCTCCCGACGGTCTTGATTCCAGCTTGTGCTTCCAGCCTGTGTCCCTCTGTTTATGTTGCACGTCTGTGGAGGGCTGGCTTCTGGTGGCATGTAGGCCGATGGTGTTTCCTCACCTGGAATGTTCCTGGTAACCGTGGTGGAGGGAAAGAAACCCGGTGAATCATGCACCACCTATTATGGGATTTGTTCTGGAGGTGATATTATTTCTGCTGCTGCTGCTGCTGCTAAGTCGCTTCAGTCATGTCTGACTCTGTGCGACCCCATAGACGGTAGCCCACCAGGCTCCTCCGTCCCTGGGATTCTCCAGGCAAGAACACTGGAGTGGGTTGCCATTTCCTTCTCCAATGCATGAAAGTGGAAAGTGAAGTGAAGTCGCTCAGTCATGTCTGACTCTTAGCGACCCCATGGACTTCAGCCTACCAGGCTCCTCCATCCATGGGATTTTCCAGGCAACAGTACTGGAGTGGGGTGCCATTGCCTTCTCCCTATGTTATTTCTACTCACATTTTACTGCTCAGTAAATAAAAGGCAACTTGAAGCAAGTCAAATGGCCATACTTAACTTCAAATGGGCAGAAAAGCACAATCTTATCATGTTCTGGAGGGAGGAGAATCAGAAATATTCGGTAAATAGCACTAAATACCTACCATGGGCTTTACATAAGCCAGATACTGTAATGGATGCTGTGGACACAAAAATGAACAGAGTATGTCCTAGGCCTGGAGAAATTAAATTTTGGGGGAAAAGCTTTATATAGGAATTTCAAAAATAATGATGAAGCAAAGTTGGTTTAAAAATTATCTCTTTATTAAGAGAAGGGGACCGTTTCCTTATCATCCCATTTCTCCAGTTTTTGTAATTATTTTCCATGAGCTGCAAATAGCTATGAAATAATCTTCAGAACTTAAATCTTGTTAAGAAAAATTGGCTTTACTTAATTTCACATAATTTTTAGGTCCCTTTTTGAATCATTATGAAACAGTTTTTGTGTTTTTGCCATGCTTTAGCAGTCTAAAAATTGAATGTGCCTAAGGAGAATAACTTCTTTATTACAGGCTGGCTGAAAACTCAGACAAAATTCCATTGAAAGCCAGTTGGTTTTCTATTTTTTTCCAATGTGTCCTTCAGCGCTGAAATTGGAAATAAACCAGCATTATGGCTTCACAACTGAAAGTGTAGCAATTCTGTACAATATACAAGCAAATTTGCCATTTAAAATATCAGACATCTGTCTGAAGTTGGTGCTGACCTTCTAAACTGCAGCTGAATGTCCAGATTGTTATTTCTTCATCCTCCTCGGAGGCATTTCAGTCCTGGGTTCACAGCCTCATGATTCTTGTCTGCTTCCTAGCTGGTTATGGGTTGTTTCCTAGAGTCTAGACATGAAATGAAAAATGATTATGTAATCCATTTCCTGTTCGTCCATGCAAAATTCAGAGGAAGGTCTCAAATCTTGGAGACATACACCTCCTTTTTGGTAGAAAGAACAGATGCTTGGGTTTTATGGACATAAGCGGAAGTCTTGGCTGGCCTCCTGCTACCTAGACAACCTTGGGCAAGCTGCTTAATTTCTTTAAGTCTCAGTTTCCTTCTCAGTAAAATGAGGAACATAACTGTTTCAGAATGTTGTTGTGAGAGTTCAGTATATGGTTTATATAAAATGCCAGCAACGTCTGACGTGTACTAAGCACCCAAGAAATATTCGCTATTGGCAAGGTACTTACTGGTTTTCAAAGGGTTTCATCAGATTTTAGCTCATAGGAATAAATCAAGGAGGTAAAAGGCATATTGAAGTGGATTTCCATTAATTTGACAAAGATAAAAAAAAGACTTCTAATTCTTTTGACATTACAATCACAGCTGACTTAGTGAAGCTCCAATTTAATTATGACGGGTCTCTCTTTTCTCCTATATTCACATTTCTTCTCACTCATCATTGTGTTAGATTCCATATACATGGAGTCTCTCCAAGCACATCTGTTCACTTCTAAATCTTTTCTGATACTTTTTTGAGTTTTGAGTGATTACCTTAGTAAGGGCTTCTCAGGTGGCGCTAGTGGTAAAGAACCTGCTTGCCAATGCAGGAGACTTAAGAGACACAGGTTCAATCCCTGGGTCAGGAAGATCCCCTAGAGGAGGGCATGACAACCCACTCCAGTATTCTTGCTTGGAGAATCCTATGGACAGAGAAGCCTGGAGGGCTACAATCCATGGGGTTGCAAAGAGGTAGACACGACTGAAGCAGCTTAGCACACGTGCACACGTGCGCCTTAGTGAATAGTGATTAAGGGCTGAGGAACTGGGTACCAATACTATAGGTAAAGAAAACAGAAATTTCAATAATTTTAATGATAATAGCTAACAGTAATAGAGTCTGTGTCTAGCTAGTAACTGGAGTTTTCTTTTCTCATATAAAATCATTGTTCCCTCAATCCTGTAAGAGCCACAGATGAGGAAATTCAGGCCAGGACGTTAAGTAATCTGCCCTGGGCAACATACTTAGTAAATGCTAACAAGCGCTGTTTCTGGAATTTGAATCCAGACCCCTTGACTTCAAAATATTAATAGCTTGTTTTTCCCCTCTGAGCCCTATTGTACAGACAAGTTTGAGTTCAAAATAGGGAGGTTATGTTCTTGGCTAATGAATGCTGTGTGAACACCGCTTGAGTAGATTAATCATGGCAACTAAAAATAACGGTGTATTGTTGCCTTTCTGGACAATCTAAACTTGCTTGTCTGAGTGACTTTAAAATATAAAGTGTGGCTCTGCTCTGGATGCCCCCGAGGGAGTTCTGAGACCTGGAATCCCGTTTTGGGGGTGACTCTCCGTTTGTAATTTCATGTTTTGTGTACACATGGCCTCTTGTTCGTATCCATATGGGTTAGGAATGAGAAGATTTGAAAAAGCAAACAGCCTATACCTTCCTGTCTGAAAGACTTCCCCATTTCTCTCACCTCTGACAACTTTCTAAACAGATTGGCCTAGTAAGTCAATCCAGGGGCCCTCTGTCCTTGTTTTTAATAATATTATTTGTGCATGGTTTTGTGGTCAGTTTTCCATTTAAAAATGTTTCCTAAAATCAATGTTAAGGCCTAGGGGACAGCTACTGATTGAGACTTTTACTTTGAGTTAAGAGGCTTACTTGGCTGGACACTGTTCTTAAATGATAGTAATCTCTCATGACTGAAAACCTGATGGCTAAAATGTGGGACACTTGGGAGCTCTTAAAATGATCGAGTTTCTATTACATTTTGTTTTTTTAAGTTGACAGTGCGCGCTGGTGCATAATTTTCCGATCTAGTTTCATGGTCCTTTTGATCAACCTCAAATAAGACTGAATGTGACAGCTTCTCTCAAAGGGTTAATACCCTGGAATTTCACACTTAACAATTGGCATTATGTCCTCTGCATTCTTGAGGAATTTTCTCACTGATGTCAAAAGATTCTGGTTTGTTATGCAAGACAGTGGTCCTCTGACTTTGCATATCACATTCTCTTAATCTGGATGGAAATCCCTGCATGCTAATTGGGGAAGGAAAAAGGTGGTGTAAGTGGTTCCTTGGCTACAGGTGAATTAAATGTGTGAGTGCATTTAGTTAAAAAAAAAATAAAGCACAACCGAAGTCTTGAAAATGAGTGGGCATTCTGTTGAAATGGCTGCTTCTCACGTTTTTATCACTTTGTGTCTTACTACTGTGCTGCTGTGATTACATTTTAGGAAACCCTTTACTGTATTTATATCTTATTTTTCTATTATCTGATTGGTCTTAGTTACCTATTAGCTGGGTAAGAAACCGTCCCAACTTATTGGCTTAAAATACAGCAGTTTATTATTTCTCAAGATTTTCTGAGTTGACTCGCTCAGCTGTGCGGTCCTCTTCCAGGTGATGTTGGCAGGCCGTTGTATTCAGCTGGTGTTGAGAGGCCAGGTTGAAAGGTCAGAGAAGTCTTCTCTCCCATGTCTGGTATCTCAGTGTCCTCTTATAACATGGTGATCTCCGGGCAGTTGAACTTCCTCAGGTAGCTGGATTCCAAGAGACAGAAAGCAGAAGCTGTTCATCCTCTTAAGGCTAATTCCAGACCATATTCAGTTCAGTCCAATTGCTCCATCGTGTCTGACGCTTTGCAACCCCACAGACTGCAGCACCCCTGGCTTCCCTGTCCATCACCAACTCCCTGAGCTTGCTCAAATTCATGTCCAAAGAGTTGGTGATGCCATCCAACCTTCTCATCCTCTGTTGTCCCCTTCTCCTTCCACCTTCAGTCTTTCCCAGCATCAGGATCTTTTCCAATGAGTCAGTTCTTCACATCAGGTGGCTAAATAAAATATTGGACCTTCAGCTTCAGCATCAGTCCTTCCAGTGAATATTCAGGACTGATTTCCTTTAGGATTCACTGGCTTGATCTACTTGGAGTTCAAGGGACTCTCTAGAGTCTCCCCCAACACCACAGTTCAAAAGCATCAACCCCAAAGTTCAAAAGCATCCAGACCATATACTTTCACCATATCCTACTGGTCAAAAAAGTTAGAGTTTAGATTCAAGGGGAAGGGAATAGACCCCACCTCTTGATGGATGGAGAGGTGTGTGCCTAAAGGGATGGAAGGATTGATGGCCAAACTAGACAGGTAGAGGCAGTCTTAGGGTAGAGAGCCTTATCCTGGCTGATGAAAATGCCAAAGGCAGAGACACATTTTGTCCCACTTCCTGTGTAGGGTTCTGGGTGGAGACTGCTTCATGGAGTATCCTTATGCCAACCTGAAACATAGTGAACAGCAGTGTAAGAGGAGGACACCGTGGTGAAGTCAGGTAGAAGGAGGTCTCAGCTGCACTCACAGTCCTTTTTCAGCTTCTGTGTGGTGGCGGAAGGCACCCGAAGTTCCTCATTTCTTCAAAGGAGAACTCACAAGATCGTGGAATTAAAAAACGGTGGGCTTCGGGCAGGAACTGGGTGGAGCCTGAGACCCAGAGCTGACTGCAGTCCTACTGGAGGCTGGCTGGTGGTACCCAAGGCCCTGACTACCGTCCATGGATGTCAGGAGCAGATGCCCATGGAATATCAAGGGTGAGAGAGAGAGCCAAACTCACTTCTGTGGTCCCTAGGCAAGGCAGCAGGGGCTAGACAGGATTCAGAGGATACCATCTGATTTGCATTCCCCATCTCCCATGTCACTGTAATAATGGAGATACATCACCTTCTCTCTATACGCCTAGTTACTATCCTGGAGATAAGCAGGAAATTGGAGCAACCGATCATGATGCCTAAAAAGACTGAACTTAATGGAACTGTTTAATTGATTGCATTGGACTCAGTATTTGCCACATTTGTCTATAATTAGGTCTCTTTTCTTCTGGTAGTCTGAATGATGGCTCCCAAATATGTTCATGTCCTAAACCTTGTAACCTCTGAGTATCTTATCATACATGGCAAAAGAAACTTTGTAGTTGCAATTAAATTAAGGATCATTCGATGAAAAGATTATCCTAGATTATCTGAGTGGGCCCAGTATAATCACAGAAGTCTTTGAAGAGTGAGACATGACAACCAAGCCAGATGTTGGAGTGATGTCTTGATGCTCTGAAGATGGGGCAAGGGGCCATGAGCTAAGGAACGCAGAAGCCTCTAGAAGCCGGAAAAGAAAAGCTCCTCTGAAGCTTTAAAAAGGAAAGTAGCCCTGCCAGCACCTTGGCAAGAGACTTCTGACCTTCAGAACTGTAAGAGGATAAATTTGTATTGTTTCAATCAACTAAAATTAATGTGGCAGTTTGTTACAGCAGCAGTAGAAAACTAAATAAAGTCACTTGGAAACACTGAAGCTACAATTTTATTGTTCATCTGGGTGCAGAACAGAGCTAGAATCAGCTTTATTTTTTTCCACATTCATTCTCCTAGTAAGGTATTATTTCTATTTGATAAATAAGAACACTGAAGAGTAGGGAGTAAAGTTCAGTAGCTTTGTCCAGACTGAATGGTTAATGATTGAGCCAGGTCTAGAGCTCAGTTCTTTCTGAACCACAGAGAAGCTCTCTGGGGACATCATGCAAGAGCATGGTCTTGTGCCAAAGTAGAAATCTATATACACAGTACACTTTCAGGATCTCAAAAATCCTATCTTACAAGTCCTGTACTGAGGGACTTCCCTGGTGGGTCCAGTGGTTAAGAATCTGCCTTTCAGTACAGAGGACTTGGGTTCAATCCCTGGTCTGGGAATTAAAATCCTGTGTGCCATAAGGCAGCTGAGCCCATGCTCTGGAACCCACGCACCACAATTAGAGAGAAGCCCGCGTGTAGTGATAAAGAGCCCACATGCCACAACCAAGACCTGACGTAGCCAAAAAAAAGAAAGAAAAAGTTCTATGTGGTAGCAACTTACTGGCATGATGCTTCCTAGAAATAATATAACAACAATTGCCGCTACATGACTAAATGATCCACACATCCTGACTTTCAAATATTTCAATTCCTTAAGAAATAACCAAGGTACTATATTCTACTTTAAATGGTGTAGGCAGCCTTCAGTTGTTTACAGTTTTTGACAAAATTGAGTTCTAGTTACTTTTGATGGGAACGGTCACAGAACCACAGGAAAGTCCTCTGGCTTTTTAATTAAAAAAAAAATCCTTCCAATTTCTACATTAGGATGCCAGGAGTCCTTGTTCTATTGTTGGGGGTAATGGTGGTGGGGGAGGGTTGAACCTCCTGTTTCCTCATCTTCATCTAGGCTTCTGGACACCAGGCTCCTTCCTTCTTTGTGCTTGTCCATCACTGTGGTACCACTGGATTGTGAGTGGGCTCACCTCCGCGTTACTTCTCCTTGAGTGGTTTGGACCTGCAGGAGGTGGGTTCTTGCCCCCATTGGAGGATTGGGACACAGGCTTAGTCATGGCCTGCTCACCAATCTGGGTCACTCAGAAATAATATCCATATGTTGGGGACAGCTTGTGTTAAGAATAAGCTTTGTGAGCCAGTTAATACCATGGAAGATTTTTTCCTAACATTGTCACTGTGCTATTTGCAGCACAAGTTCCAGCAAAACAGCTTTTCTATTTTATCATCAGGATTGTGGAGGCAGCATGTAAAGCAATTGAACAATGGCGCCAGGGCAACCTGTGTGAGAGATGCTGTCAGGACAGGACATGGAATTCAGACATTTCTAATTTTCTGTGCATGCTCTTTGGTCATACCCAAGGAGCTTTAATATGTTTTTCATTGCTTTGTTTGCAAAGGATGGGAAACGTGGATTTGGTGAATGTCCAGGTATGTATTGGAAGTGTGGCATTGGTAGAAATAAATACACTAAGGAGATGCACTAAAAAGTGCCACACTGGGGTAGAAAGACGTGGCTTCTAGCTGCTCTTCCACACCTCCTACTGAAAGGTGAATTCTTTAAAAATGAAATCCATCTCTACAGTCCCCTAGGTAACGTGTCAAACACTGTCATGGAGCTCGGATCCCTTTAGTTACGCTCTTTGTTATTTCTGAACGTGACCCTGACACAAAAATCTTCTAAGAAGGATTTCCAGAAGGGCTACTGTAGCTGTGTGCATGCTTTAGAATAAAAGTGAATCCGCTTTTCACTTAAAAAAACACACACACACAAAACCTAATTTGTGTTCATGAAAAATATCTTTGCCTGTCTAGACAGTAGTGCTGATCACTTGTTTTTCATAAGGAAGGGATACAGAAAAACTATTATTCTCCCCAGAAACCTTGTAAGATCCCATGTGACCCGAGAGACCTCTCACTCAACTAGTGTAACAGGAACCAGAGTGTGTAAAGAGCTTGACGACTGCTGTTATAAAGCAGACCTGGCATTATGGAGCTTTCCTGTTTGGAGCCTCTTAAAGACGATTGCTGATCGCCCTACAGATTGAGGGTGAAAAAGCTTTGGAACCAGTGTGACTAGTGTCACTAACGTGCTGTGAGGTTTCCACCCAGATGGCATTTATAACTAATAGAAAGGAAACTCTGTAATGTAATTAACTGACATGAAGGAAGGAAGCATTAAAGCCCAATTTTACAGGCAAGAACAGCAGAGGAGGATCAAAGGGGGTCTTTCTTTGCTATCTGCCTTTCCAGATATTGTGCTCGGGGTGTTGCAGATGGGCTTGGCAATAAGGAGGAAAGGGTTTTGTTTTTGTTTTTCGTTTACAGAGTGATCAGAATGGCCTAATGCATGCCAGTTAGGTCTCTGGATTTCCCTCTATTTTCCACATAGATTCATTTTTTCCCTCTTGTTCTCCCAGACATCTTCTTCCATGTTTATGACTGTAAGTCATCAAAGGCATCTGGAAAGCTGTTTTTAGGTCTTTAGCTGTTGTTGGATGGTGTTGAGAAATTTTTACTTTCACAATGGCCCAAAGTGAATTGTCGCATGTGGTTAAGTCTGAACACCGCAGTGACCACAGGATCTAGTCCTGTGCAGCCCATTGTACACGGAATTTGTTGCCAAAAGATTTTCCACCTGGGATATGGGAAGATGCTAAGACACTCACTGTATTATTGCAGGCAAGCTGTTGCCCAAAACAGCTATCAGTTTGTTCATATGTCTGAAGCACATTCAGTGTGTGATTGACCCTTGTATTGAACACATATTGAAATTGTCACCCATCACATGGGGAGAAAGTAGGTTATTTAACAGAGACACAGCCTCCTGCATCCTAATCTGCTCAAATAAGAGGATGGAGGTTCAGAGAGGTTAAGTAACTTGCTCAGGGCACAGGAACAAGAGGACACACTGCTGGGTCTGTCGGACTCCAGTGCCTGTGCTCTTTATCACAGGGCTTCTCAGATATCGGTGGGGATGGACTAAGCTTTTGTTTTCTCTCTAAAATTTCCAGTCCACTGTTAATACTGTACACATAGTATTTTGTTGTGATTAGTACCCAACTTGCATCACATGCAGCTAACCCAGCCACCTCGCCAGCACCTAAACCAGCTGAGATGCCACTCATCAGGACAGGTCCTCTAATGACGCACGTGCTTGGGTGGGGTGGTCGTGCCAGACTGCTGTGAAAGTTTCTGGATGCTAATCTTCGAGTCCATGGTGACATCATAGACTGGTAAGGATGGACCCACAGATGGCACTTTGAGTGGTGCCCCTTGGGTGTGCGGTTGAAGGGAGCTGTATGTATGGGAAAAGATAAACTCTGACTCAGGAGGAAACATTGGGAGTGAAGGTGAATATGTGGAAGATAGACCCTTCCAGCTGGAAGATGTGGTTTTCCTACTCTCGCCAGGACAGTCCTGAATTCTGGATGATTATGTTTGCAGCCTGTCTACCCAGGTTATTGCTGTCAAGTCAGATGGGAACCTATTGCAACCCGCTATGCAGGAGAAACCCCAGGAGATTTCTAACACCTATAAAAAAATTGACGTGGGGATGAGGGGCAAGGAGATTCATAAAGGGGAGGGTAACAAAGTACCCGTCTTGCCGTTGTTTTTCCCAAAGTACGTTTTAATCACTTGGAAATGTGTTCAACTCACGTATTGAGCGTCACCTGTACACTTGCCTCTTGGTAGACGTTTCATGATTGAGGTAGTGTTTATGCACATTGCAGTTTACTGCTGCTGGAGGGAGGGAAGCAGTAAGAAGACACTTAAAATATCATTAAATAAACTTTAGAATTAGTTTTGTTATTAATTGCTCTTCTGTAAGTAACAGTTTTAAGAAATGTTTAATGCTTAATTACATCCTTTGTATGTGATTAAATACGGTATTTGTAGTAATTTTATTTTTTAAAGGATATTAATCAGGACAATGAGGCCTTACAAATAGCTGAGAAAAGAAGAGAAGCTAAAGGCAAAGGAGAAAAGGAAAGATACCCGTTTGAATGCAGAATTCCAAAGAATAGCAGAGAGAGATAAGAAAGCCTTCTTCAGTGATCAGTGCAAAGAGAGGAAAATAATAGAATAAGGAAAGACTAGATATCTCTTCAGGAAAATGAGAGATACCAAGGGAACATTTCATGCAAAGATGGGCTCGATAAAGGACAGAAATGGTATGGACCTAACAGAAGCAGGAGATATTAAGAAGAGGTGGCAAGAATACATAGAAAAACTATACAAAAAAGATCTTCACGACCCAGATAACCACAATGGTGTGATCACTCACCTAGAGCCAGACATCCTGGAATGTGAAGTCAAGTGTGCCTTAGGAAGCATCACTACAAACAAAGCTAGTGGAGATGATGGACTTCCAGTAGAGCTATTTCAAATCCTGAAAGATGATGCTGTGAAAGTGCTGCACTCAATATGCCAGCAAATTTGGAAAATGCAGCAGTGGCCACAGGCCTGGAAAAGGTCAATTTTCATTCCATTCCCCAAAAATGTTCAAACTACTACACAATTGCACTCATCTCACATGCTATAATGCTCAAAATTCTCCAAGCCAGGCTTCAATAATGTACATGAATCGTGAACTTTCAGATGTTCAAGCTGGATTTAGAAAAGGCAGAGGAACCAGAGATCAAATTGCCAACATCCGTTGGATCATTGAAAAAGCAAGAGAGTTCCAGAAAAACATCTATTTCTGCTTTATTGACTATGCCAAAGCCTTTGACTGTGTGGGTCACAACAAACTGGAAAATTATGAAAGAGATGGGAATACCAGAGCACCTGACCTGCCTCCTGAAAAATCTGTTAGCAGGTTAAGAAGCAACAGTTAGAACTGGACATGGAACAACAGACTGTTTCCAAATCAGGAAAATAGTACATCAAAGCTGTATATTGTCACCCTGCTTATTTAACTTACATGTTGAGTACATCATGAGAAATTCCGGGCTGGATGAAGCACAAGCTGGAATCAAGATTGCTGGGGAAAATATCAATAACCTCAGATATGCAGATGATACCACCCTTGTGGCAGAAAGCGAAGAACAACTAAAGCACCTCTTGATGAAAATGAAAGAGGAGAGTGAAAAAGTTGGCTTAAGACTCACCACTCAGAAAACTAAGAAACGGCCCATCACTTCATGGCAAATAGATGGGGAAACAATGGAAACAGTGACAGACTGTATTTTTGGGGGCTCCAACATCACTGCAGATGGTGATTACAGCCATGAAATTAAAAGACGCTTGCTCCTTGGAAGGAAAGTTATGACCAACCTAGACAGCATGTTAAAAAGCAGAGACATTATTTGCCAACAAAGGTCTGTCTAGTCAAAGCTATGTTTTTTCCAGTAGTCATTTATGGATGTGAGAGTTGGACTATAAAGCAAGCTGAGCACTGAAGAATTGATGCTTTTGAACTGTGGTGTTGGAGAAGACTGTTGAGAGTCCCTTGGACTGCAAGGAGATCCACCCAGTCCATCCTAAAGGAAATCAGTCCTGAATATCCATGGGAGGGACTGATGTTGAAGCTGAAACTCTAATAATTAGTTTGGCCACCTGATCCAAAGAACTGACTTACTGGAAAAGACCCTGATGCTGGGAAAGATTGAAGGCGGTAGGAGAATGGGACAGCAGAGGATGAGATGGTTGGGTGGCATCACCGACTCAATGGACATGAGTTTGAGTAAGAAAGCTCCGGGTGTTGGTGATGGTCAGGGAAGCCTGGCATACCGCAGTCCATGGGGTCGCAAAGAGTTGGACACAACTGAGCAACTGAACTACACTGAATCAGGGAAATAGCATTTAGTTAGAACAGTGTTTTTATAGGAAAAATCAGATCTTCCTGAAATGTTCTTTTACTTTAACACTTTTCTCAAGAATAAAACGTGTCAGAAAGAAGTGTGAAAACTGCCTGTGGTTAGCAGAAGAATTTATTATGTGAGACAGTACTGGTTAAATGGTGCGGTATGGTACCATTTGGGTTCATTGGCCCAAGATAGCATAAATAATCTTCTAGAATTTTAGGATCTACAGAATGAAGAACAAAATATCACTGTCTGTTTCTGGTAATATGGGCAGACCTAATTCTTTGGTGACCACGTATAAAAAAGATTAGTGACACTCTCAAAAGTCTTTACAATGACTCCAGTTATGAAGTAGCAGAATAAGAAGATCTTAAGTCAAAGATCTCAAGTCTTAGACTCCCACTGTTCACAGATTCTATTCTCCATGTTTGATTTCACCCCTGTCTCATTCAATATTGCATTTAGTGCTGTTCGTGCAGTCTTGTTGGGCTTCCCACGTGGTGCTCGTGGTAGTGCCTGACAATGCAGGAGACACACGAGACGCAGGTTCTGTCCCTGGGTCGGGACGATCCCCTGGAGGAGGCATGGCAACCCTCTCCAGTATTCTTGCCAGATAATCCCATGGACAGAGGAGCCTGGCGGGCAGAGAGTCGGACATGACTGAAGTGACGTAGCAGGCACGCACATGCCATCTGGTGCTCTCTCACTTGGAGTCCGTTTCACTTGGTGCTACATGTACAGGCGGCAGTGACTTCAGTCTTTCTTCCTACCAAGGATGTCGTGGATTGCTGGGGATTCTTGATTCAACTTGCATTGCATTTCATCTCTTGCATGGAGATAACTTGGAGAAAATATGAAAATGCGTATCTAAAATTTATGATAGAGATCGGCAAAATAAAATTTAGTTCAGTTTTAATGAAAAATGAAAATCTAATAGCTTCTTTATAAGTAAAATCTATTAGTAATAACTTGAGTAAAGACCTAATTTCAGTTCACTTCAGTCGCTCAGTCATGTCTGACTCTTTGCAACCCTGTGGACTGCAGCACGCCAGGCTTCCCTGTCCATCACCCTGTCCATCATCCCGGAGCTTACTCAAACTCATCTCCATTGAGTAAGTGATGCCATCCAACCATCTCATCCTCTGTTGTCCTCTTCTCCTACTGCCTTCAATCTTTCCCAGCATCAGGGTCTTTTCCAGTGAGTCAGTTCTTCACATCAGGTGGCCAAAGCATTAGAGTTTCAGCTTCAACATCAGTCCTTCCAATGAATATTCAGGACCGATTTCCTTTAGTTGGATCTCCTTGCACAACTAAAGAAGAACTAAAGAGCCTCTTGATGAAAGTGAAAGAGGAGAGTGAAAAAGTTGGCTTAAGACTCAACACTCAGAAAACTAAGAAACGGTCCCATCACTTCATGGCAAATAGATGGGGAAACAATGGAAACAGTGATAGACTTTACTTTTAGGGGCTCCAAAATCATTGCAGATGGTGATTGCAGCCATGAAATTAAAAGATGCTTGCTCCTTGGAAGGAAAGTTATGACCAACCTAGACAGCATATTAAAAAGCAGAGACATTATTTGCCAACAAAGGTCTGTCTAGTCAAAGCTGTGTTTTTTCCAGTAGTCATTTATGGATGTGAGAGTTGGACTATAAAGAAAGCTGAGCACTGAAGAATTGATGCTTTTGAACTGTGGTGTTGGAGAAGACTGTTGAGAGTCCCTTGGACTGCAAGGAGATCCAGTCCATCCTAAAGACCTAATTTATATGTATTAAAAAATACTATTTGTTTTAGATTTGTTGGCTTGATACTCTCTTGCTCTGTTTTTAAGTTTCTAAAGAGAAACTTCAATACTTAGAATGTTTCGCAAATTTGTGATTTTTTTTTTCTCTCTGGTAAAGGCATCATTGTACTTTAGTTTTAATATGAGGGAAAATGAAGGTGGGAGTGGAATTTCTATTAAATATTTGGAATTTTTGTTCCCCCCCAACATCTAAAATATGCATGGGATTTGGAAAATGAATTAGAAAGAGAATCTTTCACAGATATTTAAAAAATGCTCTTCTTAATGGTGACGAGTTCAGATTTCTGAATAGTGCTATTTCGTTTAGGATCTTAGGTTGCTAAGTGGTATGTAATAATCTCTATTTTTTTCTCCTTGAGTTTTATTTTAACTTCCTACAAAATGAAAGATCTTTTATTAAAAAATTAATTTTAAATGTCTACTTTGCTCACATAACTCTTTTGCTGGTATAAACTAACAATAGTGCAGGCTAAAAATATATTAATTTTACATTTTGGAGAGTGGACCTCTGCTAAGGAAAGAGAGAGTGATTAGAATCAGGTTTGTTTCTTTGTCTCTTTCTGCCCCTAAACTCTTGGGTTAATGGGAAGCTGGAGATGGCACAGGAAACAGGGGTTGTGATTTCTTCTCTTAGACGTTAATTTTAAAATTAAAGAGGACAGGTGGGCCAGAACAGCCCACCAAAAATGCATTTTACAGAAGACACAAGTTTGGCCATTTAGAGCCGTGTCTAAAATAGATTCAGTGTTGTACAAATGTTTAGCGTGTCCCCTGGCATACACGGCTCTCAGTCTTTTTTTGTGGAGCCAATGGGTGAAATCAGAATAATTGATTTCGATAATGAGACCTTCACTAGTGTGGGTCTCCATTGTGGGCTGAAATCACCTGTATTTTCAAAACAAACTGTGTGTGCTCATTTTGGTTGACTTGGTTGAAGGCAGAAACTTTCCAACGCTCAGAAGTCCGAGCACAGCTTCTCACAAAAGCATTTGTGTTACAGTGATGCAATATGGAAATAATAACAGGTTGAGTTTTAATCATTTCAGCGGCACATGTCTCCTCTCCCTCCTCACTCCTTTTTATCACATGTAATTACATTATTAGGCATCGGTAGCTTAACCACAATAAACAGTAATTGCTGGGAAACTATGGTTTTTAATTTGGAGAGAGGAATGATATGTAAATGGAAGGGAGAAGTATGAATGTGTTGTTTTTGGTGACTCTTTTTGTGTAACTGTTTAGCAATTCAGAAAGTGACTTAAATTTTGCCTGCCAATGTTTGATGCTAGATTTTTATCGAAGGAAAGGTCATATCGTTTTTCACGTGCGCTTAGTTAGAGATTTGTTTAAATGGAAACATAAGCTAGCAAGCATCAGTCTCAAATTTGGGGAATGAGTTCCTGCATAAAAGCTTTGTGTCTCCATGCTCCAACGTAAAGAGAGGAAAAAAAAATCATATTGTGTGTCTTTTTTTTTCTGCTCTGGGAGTGCAGCAAATGTGAGCAATGTTGTGAGTTCAGACCACCTGTGAGACTCCAAATTGCTTTCTTGAATCTATGTTGAATTAAGTAACAGTTGATTATAGTATTTAAAGCAAATCAAGGAATATTCAGATGAATCAGTGGATAAACATATTTAATAGTAGTATGGACCTTACTCTTAATGCAAATGGATTATTATCCAATGAAACCATGCTTTCATCTTGTAAAGCTTTCCAGATTACAGGAAGCCAGGGCAGCTGTATTTTTCAAAACCTCACGTGTGATCCAAAAGCACCATTTTCTAGGAGAAATCAAGTTCTGTGGATAAACAGTATTTGTAAACAATGCCTAACCTCTTTTCTAAAAACCTCAAACATACACCTGGTGACGGAAAGCTCTCCTGCCAGATAAAAGGGAGTGTTCTCAGTTAACCAAGGGAGCAGCTTGGCTGGGAAAGAGACTCACGGAGCAGGTGCTGCCGGGTCTCCAGTTCCAGCGTGCAAAGGATATGAGCAGATCTCTCTGGCCTCAGGGGTTGAGAACTATTAATATAAGCAACTCAGCAAACTTCCTTCTGTGTTGCTGGCTTTGTTTTGAAGGATGTACCCACATAAAATCCATTGGCTCAAGGAAATGCAGGCTGACCTAGACCTATGTAAAACTGTGATTGGTAGAAAAGGCTGCATGTATCCTTCAGAGAAAGCTATGACCGTGCAGCTGTTTCAATCCGGGTAGGTATTGTCAATGGGACTGAAGGGAGTTGAAATGCATGCAGAAATGGCTCACAAACAGAAGAGCTCTTCCAGTTTGCCTGTCTGAATAGTTCCCAAAACTTAAGACATTCGTTTGGCTTGAGTTTAAGATCTGGCAGGTTTCCTTTGTACAAAATTCTATTTTTGATACTCCTAAACAGTCACTTGGTAACTTTTCAGTGCCATATGTGTGTGTATTTTTTCTCTCTGTTGTTCAGGGCATAGCGTTAGTTTATTTTTGTAGTTTTTTTTAGAAGTGATAAGGATGTTATACAGTTATTTGGGGAAAAATCCATACCAATACATGAGCTTGACCTTCAAGATAAGTCACTGGTCCTGGAACTGTTTGGTGGGTTTCAGGCCAGTACATCATTTGTGTTTGTGGTGACTCTTCATTGCTCAACACAGTGGCCTCTTTGCCTGGCATCTCTACCTCTCATTAGGCAGTCAGCATAGCACAGCAGTGCTTCCCTCCCCAAATAACCCTGGAACAGAGACGCTGACACAACCATCAACCCTCGCCAAGTACAACAACATGAGGTACCATCTGCCCTAAGGAAGACCATCCCTAGAAACCTCAGAGACCCCTGGGTTGACCCTCATAGCAATGGGATTTTCACTCTTGCTCAACGTTGGGGATTTGAATATCTCTTAGGACAATCTTCCCTTCCCAAGTGGTTATGAATATCATACTCATAAAAGAAATCTTCTTGTGGACTATATTTTGCCTAAATCTGTGCATCCACAGTCTCTGTTTAATGACTAGCTCCTCAGACTGAGGTCACAGTGCTGGGTGATTTATTGGTGATGTTGCCAACTTCTACTGGTTCAGATGGTCTTGCTGAATAACCAGTATGTGCTTTCGTAGGTACAGAGTAAGAGACTCTTCACTGTTTCCCCTTTCTCTATTAACCTGTAGGAATCATATTAGGATCTTAAGCCTCTGATTGATGGTCGGTTCATTGATTGCCTGTGAGAGGTGAACTCAACCCGTCCTCTGTTCCTCAATGTTAGTTTAGGTGGAGAACGACAGCAGCCCTCTGAAATGAGAGCCCATGTAAAGTAACTATAAAGTGGGAAGGATCAGAGGCACCTGTGGAATTTTCGTCCTTAAGTTTTTCAGCAATGAGTATTGCAATTGAAGCACTCTTAGTATTTTCCAGAAAAACAGTAAGAGTAGACTGTGACAATTAGTTCTTCCAATTAGATATTCAAAGAAAGCATAAAAATAAATGAAGTGTTATCTGTTTGCTGACTTGTATCTTTCCACAGTCCTTTTCAAATGGAGTTTATTTAGCCTAAAAATGGAAATTAATTTTGCACGATAGCTTGAGTTTCTGTCTGTTCTGGAGATGGGGTAGCTACTGACTGACATCTTGCTTTATTATCTGTTGGTCTTGGTAGCACCTTTCTCTTCCACAGCACTTTCCCAGAATGGTTCGGTAAAACAAATGCAGTCTTTGGAGAACGTTGGTTCCTTGTGGCTGAGACAAATATATGTCAACTTAAAGTGGGTTTTGTTTCCCTCCATGAATGAATTCTTAGAGAATTGCCATTGTGAAAAGAACTGAGAAGTTGAAGTGTGATAGAATGAAGTTTCCCTAAACGGTTATGGTTTGAAGCCTCAGTACATTGAGTGATTGTTCTAAAACAGGTCCTTCTTGTCAAAGGGTTTGAGGGTTGCTACTGGTTCATATCCAAGCTGAAGGTGAGGGGAGCAGTTGTAAACTGCAGGTTCAGTTGGAACATAGTAGGGGAAAAGTCTCCATTCTGGCCCTCGTCCCTTGTTTGAAGTGCAGATGGGAGCTATTAGATGCGGGCAGCATAGCGTGGGGTGGAGTATGCAGTAGGATCTAGGGCATTTAGAGTAGCCATCCTATTCCTGTTGCACTTTTGAAACCTCTGAGTCTATGACTGCCTCATACAAGTGTATGTTATAAAATAGATGAACAACTAGATCCCTAACCAATCAGAAAGGGAACATTATCCTAAGAGATTCACAAACACAGAAGGTAGTGGAACCATAACTTTTAGAAGTGCAGTATTCAGAGCTCAGCATGGAAATAGCTGGAATAAAGTGAGTTTTGAATGCCGACAACTGCTTTATTTTCATACCAGCTAATGAGTTAATGTGCCTCACATCCTCTAACCTTTCTGGAATGGTGAACAAATGGAGAGATGTGCTGAGTAAGTGGTGGAAGACAACATGAGCCCGAAGGCAATTAGCTGGAATTTAAAGGAATAAACCATGTGTTTATGATTAAACTAGTAAAAGCCTGTGTGTAAATCTAATTGGTAATGCTTTATCTAAAGAGAAGTGATAAAATCCCTAATGTTTTCCTTGATCTCTCAAACTGTCTTTAAAATGGAAAATGACTTCAGAAATTGAATTAGCGTGAGAGGAAAAGGAAGAATGATGTTAGTGTGTGTTTCTGAGTTGAAGGTTCTGATGTGGATCAGTGTAATGGAAGCATCAGAGACAAATTTGAAGGTTAAATTAATCTATTTCATTACAAGAGGAGCAAGTGTTGTGTGAGAAGGCTCAGGCGCTTTGGGTAAGCAGGACTAAATACTGATTTTTGCTTCTTTAACAAGATCACCATTTGCATCTATGTCTGGAAATAAGTAATATGATTGTTAGGCAGCAAAATGCTGTTTTTATTATTATTGCCGTGATGTCAATCCAAACTAGATGACTATGATCCATGGAATCTTCAAGGAAAACCAAATGTTTTTTTAAATAAAGTAATGGAGTTAGGATTTGTACATCTGTTCTTAAAAATCTGTTTTTTATAATATGGAACATATGTTAATCACTCCATCTTTTATTAAACTGAGGGAAAATTCTTGTCCAGTGGATTAATTCTAGATCCCAGGAATGTGGAACAGTGGAGAAGAGCAGATTGAGACAGATGCCTGTGTGTCTCACCTCTTACCCACAGAACAGTGATTTCTAAACTGCTGGTTGTGACCCTTTCGAGGATAATCAAATCAAGCTAGTGGGTTGTGACTAGCATTTTAAAAGATGAAATGGAATAGAAAATACCACAGTACGTCGACTCTAGTGAAAGGTCAGTACTGTTCTGCACACTTTGTATTAGCTCTATGCGTGTGTCCACCCAGGTGTAAGTAGTCATGATGGAAGACAGGTTTTTTCTGTATTCTAGAGCCTCAGCTTTGGAGGCTGCTTTAGGCTTGGGTAGGCCAGAAAACCCTACCACTGTTTGGAGAAGTAAGGCTGACTAGTCCAGAGTAGGGTCCTGGGTCTGACTCAGAGGGCTTCCACACCACCACAGCTTTCTGACCCCTTATTTGGAAGCTACATTATACCTGCAGGTTCAGCTGCCTGCACTTGTCTGTCCCCCCACAGGTGAAGAAATGCTTTCATTTATCACAGTGCTCCTAAGTGTTTCCTGCTCTCCCCTTGACCTGCACTGACCCAGGAACTAGATATGTTTGTCGTGTGTGTGTGTGTGTGTGTGTATGTGTGTTCAGTCGCTCAACTGTGTCCGACTCCTTGTGACCCCATAGACTGCAGCCCACCAGGCCCCTCTGTCAATGGGATTCTCCAGGCAAGAATACTGGAGTGGGTCGCCATTTCCTACTCCAGGAGTTGTCATGTATAAAGAAGCACAATTCTCTAGTTCTTTTTTCTTTTTAGTTTTTGGATAGCTTTTTGGAGAAATAGTTCATATACAATGCCATATAATTCACCCACTTAAGGTATGAAAATCGTGTCTTTAGGATATTCACAGAGTTGTGCAAGCATCACCACAATCAATTTTGGAACATTTTTACCATCTCAAAAGGAAGCCCTATATCCTCTAGCTATCATGGGTTCCCCAGTCTTTCTTCTCTTGGGTTGATGTTCCTGACTCAGCAAAAGCTTTGAGGAATAAGCTGAGCTTCTATATCTAGGTTGACAAAGTTTATTGGATAGAAATACATTTATAAACCATATATGTCACTATACTAATGTATTATTGTATTATCAAACACAGACTGTTGAAGTGGGAAGCATATTTTCCCCACACTCCTCTGTGGTCATCTGGTATACCCCACTCTCCTCCTCCTCCTCCTCTTTTTTTTTTTTTTTAAATGCCCTTGGTGTATCATAGACAGCCCACTTCAGTTAGGGCCCTGAAACCTCTTAGTCTCTCTTCCTGCCCTCTGCACCCTCCAACCCACTTCTCACAAACTCCAGGTGGCTTTTTTAGATTCCAAGTTTTTTTTTGCCCCCACTGTCTCTTAGCTGCTCCCTGTGCCTGGAATGCTCTCTGTCTCGTCCTTCTGAAGGACTGTTCTCTAAGAGAATTCCAGGCTCACCACCTATGCTAGTCTTCTTCAATCTCCTAAGCACAGTTAGGTATTCCTACCTCTCTCTTCCCTTAACAATTCATACCAATTTATTATAACTGAATAAATGTATTTGTTGGTGTCCCATGCTAGATGGCAAGGAATAAACTTGTAGATTGCTTTCTTTTTTCAGTTCAGTTCAGTCGCACAGTCATGTCCGACTGTGACCCCATGGACTGCGGCACGCGAGGCTTCCCTATCCATCACTGACTCCCGGAGCTTGCTCAGGCTCATGTCCATCAAGTCAGTTAACCTATTAGAAACAGTGTTGTGAAGAACATTTTCCTTTGTACATGAATGTCTGTACATTTCCACCTGTCTCCTTAGGCTAGATTCCTAGAATGTCCGTGTCATTTTTTTTTTATCATACTTAAAAAAATATCCAGAAAAATAGGTTGGGATCAAGATTGTGGAGTGGCTTGAATATCAGATTGAAGTAATTTCAAGCATTAAAGCTTGTTTATGGGGATGTTACTTATGCCAGTTTGCTAAGGCTTCTGTTACAAAGTGTCACCAACCAGATGGCTTAAAAAACAAGTGATTGTCTCAGGGCTCTGGAGGAAAGAAGTCCAACATCTGGGTGTTAGCCTGGTTGGTTCCTTTTGAGGACTTCAAGAGAAAGGTCTGTTCTGGGCCTCTCTCCTGGGCTGCTTCATGGCATTCTCCCATATGTGTGCCTATGTCTGTAATGTCCCCTTTTGGTGGGAGGAAGGGACAGTGAGAGAATTTGGGACTGACATACATACACTGCTGTACTTAAAATGGATAACCAGCAGAGACCTACTATATAGCACAGGGAACTCTGCGCAATATTATGTAGCAACCTAAATGGGGAAAGAATTTGAGAAAGAATAGATACATGTATATGTATAAGTGAACCACTTCGCTGTGTACCTGAAACTATCACAACACTTGTTAACTGACTGTACTTCAATATAAAATAAGTTAAAATAAAACAAAACAATCCCCCCAATTTCCCCTTTTGTAGAGACAGCAGTCAAATTGGATTAGGGGGTTCTCTGTACTCTAGGATGACCCAGCTTAATTAATTACGTCTGTAATGACCTTATTTCTGAATAAGGTCACATTCTGAGGTTCTATGGGGTTAGGATTTCAACATTTGAATTAGAAAGAGGGGAAACACAGTTCAGCTCATACATTGATATAAAATTGAATTTATATTTTGTTTGGGGAAGTGTGATATATTTATAATACTGGAATTTTTCTAATCAGGAACAAGATGTATTGCTCTTTTTATTAAAGTCCTGTTAACATGTTGTATGAATTACATTCTGTAGATTTATTGGACTTGAGGCACTTAGAAAATTACAGTATTTGGGAAGTAACATCAGGATACGAATACTGGGTGAACTGTGTTAGGAAAATTAGGTAGATATGAGAATGAAGTGAGGTACCTAGCAGATTGTTGGCACTCCATAAATGTCCATGGAACAAATTTGCTGGAGGGAGTAAAATCATAAGGCAGAAAATTTAATTTTGCAATGTAAAAATTGTGGGAAATGTTGCTGTATAATCTAGGGGTACTTACATATTTGAAATAGTCTAAAATTGTCCTTTATCAGAATAGGCTGAGATTTAAATGAGGCAATTTACTTTGTATGTATAGTTTATCATAGAATAAGCTAGTAGTATACTAGTAGAATACTAGTTTATCATAGTATAGGAGGTGAAATACTGTTATGAGGAAAGAGTTTGCATAAACTCATTACCACTTAAGGTCTCCTCTCCCTTCTCATGTTAGTCTTTAGAAGTACAGGTAACTGAAAATTATTTATATTACATGGGGAAAAAAGAAATAGTTTCAAAAGGTATTTTTAGAACATTTGTTTTCATGGTCAAAAGAAAACTTCCTGTTCTATACCCTATTGTCTTTCCAAGGCCTGGGAGTTTTTCTCCCTCCTGGGTCTTTCCCTTCCCAGTCAAGTGCTGGTTCAGGAATATTTGAAGATTGGCCTGTTGTATCAGCTTGTGACACTTCACATTTCATCTCAAATCCTATAGCTGAAAGCAGAAATATTTTAAGTTTTGAAAGCTTGAAAACCCTTTGCATGGCACAGATCTGCAGTTCCTGGTTTCAAAGAATTGCCTTGAAATTGGCTACCTTATGACAGTGCTCAGTTCGAGCTTCTACATTTTGGGTGGCACCACACATTCAATTATTACACTGTTGGCTTTTCTCTCTTCTTTTTATGATGCACAAAGATTCATCTCTTGAGCTAAGCTCCACCCACCCCATCCTCTTCCTTTGGCTTAGGGCATGTTCCTTGAGGGAGTCTTCACTTCCACTATGCTTCCTCATAAGCCCTAGGACAGGCTTTCTGGACAAAGTCTTTTACTTTCACCATCAGACAACCCAGCCCCTGCCTGGCTCCTCCTCTAGGCTCAAGATCTCAGCTACAGAACCCCCATCCCTTCAGTACAGAAAAAACTGCAAAGAGGCAAAATGTGCTTTTGCTGCCATGGCAACCACCGCCTGCTACTTCTTAGCTCCTTTTTGAAGTTATTTCCTTGTTGTGAAGGCTAATTTGCATCAAGTTATCAAATAGCTGGGCTCAATGCCTTCACTGTTCCCAGTCTTCATTTGAAGGCTTCTCTTGCTTCCTTTCAGAACCTTTACTATAGCTGTTTGGTGCATAGATTTCTTCACTGCAGATAACCTAGAATATTTCCCCTGCCAATGCCCTCTAGAGCATTTCATAGACAGACTTATGAGTCCCCCCATGTGAGGTGGTGCATCAGCTTGCTATGCTGACTCTCAGTTTGAAAATATGTCTTGGATGATGAATTGGCTGTGAATCTGAAATAGGGTATTATCTTCCAGAGTTCAGACTTAACACATGGTAGCTCACTTTGGGCCATTGTGAAGGCAAAAATTCCTTACTCCTCCTAACAATGGTTGACCTACAAACAGCTCTCAGGGACTGCTTGAATTCCTACCATTAGTATGGATGGAGATGTCCAGAAGACCGTGGGAAAACAGAATCGAGTACAGGCAATGAAGGGGAGCACACAGATGGCTTCTAGTGATGTGACTAGGAATTTGAGGTGGAATCTTGGGTGGTCATTGAGCAAGAATCCTGAAGTCTTTGAGGTGATGTGGTTCCTGAATCCCTTTCCTAAGTTTTGCCCCAAGTAGATTTCTCACTTTACTATAAATATCTTCAGGGTTGTTTGGGAAAGTTACTCTGTTTTGGGAATACCATTTCAACCTTACCCATCTCCTACTTCAGTAGCTTTTTCATATTGAGACTGCCTTTCTAAGGGCAGCCATTATGTCAGCTTATCACTGGGTTTTCCAACCATTTAGATTCCCTGGATTGTATATAAACATTTGCATCTGTTGCACAGTTAGGAGACAGTAGTAGAAAGGAGTGATGTGCTCAAACAAAGCCATGAAGGAAAGCAACACTCATATAAAATGTTGATTTGCTGACTCATTCAACAGACTTTTGAGGACTGATAAGTTGTGGGGCATAGTGTAGATGCTGAGGGCTTAGAGATGATAGGTGTTGTCCTGGTTTCAAGAGCAGGGAAGGGAGTTTATATATCTAAAGCCCATTCTATACCTCTCCCCAATTATACTCTTTGCATATTTGGAAGCAACCAGTAGCCTGATTTTGGTTTTTTATCATTCCCAAGCACACTTTTATATGTTTACTGTATATGTGTATCCATAAACTATGTATAATATTGTTTTGCATGGTTTTGAACTTTATAGAAATAGTAACATACTGATTGAATTATTCTGTAACCAGTTTTCTTTGCCTTGAGATTTATTTGTGTAATTCTAATTCATCATTTTTGCTCCTGAGTTTTCTCATATGAAAAAAGCATTGTTTGTTCATACCATCTGTCAATAAACACTTGGTGGTATTGCTTTAGTCACTAAGTCGTGTTCGACTTTTGCGACCCTATGGACTGTACCCCGCCAGGCTCCTCTGTCCATGGGGATTCTCCAGGCAAGAATACTGAAGTGGGTTGCCATTTCTTTCTCTAGGGGATCTTGCTGACCCAGAGATTGGAACCCAGTCTCCTGCATTGCAGGCAGATTCTTTACTGACTGAGCTACGAGGGAAGCCCAGTAAACACTTAGGATTTGTCAGTTTTTCACTGTGGCCAGTCTTACTGGAGGGAACAATTTGCACATGTCTCAGTACAAAGTTTCTCTAGATTTGTTTGTGTAATTGTTGAGTCACGTGAGCTGTGTTATCTCCAGGCTTTCTAGATTTTCATCAGTTTGTTGCTTCTCAGACTGATTATGCCAACTGACTCTCCCACCAGCACTGAATTTGAGTTTCAGTTCTGTATATTTTCATTAACGATGGAGTCTGTTGTCTTTTTTAATGCTTGCCTTTATGATATTCTCATAGCTCCCTGAACTTTTGTCTTCTCATCACACTTGTCCTTGCCAGACTGTAGACTCTTAAGAGGCAGGGACAGCACCTGTCTGTTCACCCTCGCACCCCCAGGAGTTATCTAAATCCGACTCCTTCATCCCTCTCTTGTACCACAAGCCCGATTTTACATGCCACGTCTTCCTTGAGCCCTCAAAATAAGATGGCTCTTCCTTCTTTGGGGATGAGCCTGAAGCATTTTATTTGCACCTCTTTTATGTTTAGCATAGTCTGACCCGACTTATACCTAAATGTGTACTTTTCTGTTGCCCCTAATTGATAAACTAGCTCTTGGGGATAGAGAAGATCTTCCTCATCTTTGCGGCATCCACAGTACCTGTGCCTTGCTTGTATGTTCTAGGTGCTTGGTAAATATTTGTGTATGTACTTCAGTGCTTGCTATGTTCTGGGAAATCATTCACACCCTTCCTACTTCACTGTATTGGGTTTGGGGGTGCCAACAAAAGATATGCACTCATTGTGGGCTGTTGATCGGTGGCCAGGTGGTGTTCTAGAAGGACTGCAGAGACAAGAGGACTTCTCACGCCACACCTGCCCCAGTGCTGAGGTTACTAGTCTCTTTATCTTTGGCAGTAAAACGGAGAAAATGGTATCTCTTTGCTTTAATTTGCTTTGAACATTAGTTAAGTTGGACATCTTATGAATATTAGCGCATATATATATTTTTTTTTTCCCTTTGTAAGATTTCTGTTCATGTCCTTTGTTCTTTTCTCTTTTAGAGTGTCTTATTGTTTGTATGCCTTTTTCTAGGTTTATTTGTGTAATTGTTGAGTACTTTTTCCCAAGTATATACTTTTTATTATTAATCACAATATCATAGTATGACACATTCTGACTATCCCTTCTGACCCTGGACAACACTTCAGTGCTACGTGAGTCACCAATGACTGTTGATAGTCACCCACTTTCTTCTTGCCCCAGTCCCTTCTGACACTCTAAACCTGGTCATCTCCTACTCATCCTTCAGAGCTAAGTTTAAATACCATTGCTTTGGAGAGGCTTGTCCAATCCTGTCCTCCCAGCTCATGGAAATCACCCTCTTCCCCCACTGTCCTCTTCCATAATTGCCTTCATGCCCCCTTCATGGCCTGACTGCTATTTGCAATTTATGCACGCTTAATGTTTTTATCCGCCACTACAATATAAACCCCTTCAAGGTCTGGGACAGAAGCTGCTTGGTAAATAAGAGAGTGAGTCCATTTAACAGCTAACTGGTTCTCTTTAATCCCTCCTTTATTCAGTTAAACCAAAATTAAATTTCTATTTCATCAGATGGTAGAGAAGTTGTTAAAGACTTCCACTTGCATTCTTAAAAAATGGAAACGTTTGCTAAATGGAAACTAATAAAAATGAAGCTTTTTCCAATGGGTGAATGATCAGGAGGGAGAGAATGTCCATCTGGAAGCAGAGCAGCCGTGTGTCTGGGAGTGGGCGTGGCCAGCTGTTCGCTCTGCGCTGAGCATGCCGCGCCCCTCCTGGCATGTTTGCCCAGGAGGCTCCTCAGAAATCTGTCGCATTTGAATAGCCCTCTGAGTGTGACTCTAGGTGGTGTGTCTAGTGGCAGGGCACATTTTACAGATATTTCTAAAAGATAAAGCCGAGACGTAAGCTATGCCAGGCACGTCCGCATTCCCAGCAGGCAATCTTCTAGGGAGTGTTTGTGAATCTGATCTGATTATTAGGCTATTTTCACACATGGTAGGTGTGCTTTAAGGGCAATTCTATGCTCAGTGGTGAGAAAATGGGAGATCGAAGTCCTGACCTTCTCTAATTCTGCATCAGATGTTCTGATAGCACAGAAAACCTATTCCTGATGGTTTTACAGCTGTGTGTGTGCCTGTGCATGAGTGTGTATGTGTGTGCATGAGTGCACATTCAAGGGCGTTGTCAAATTTAATGCAAACGCATTCCTTTAACTGGTTAGTTTGGGATTATTTGACGTGAATACTATAGATATAGCCATTAAATGTACTGTATTTCTCCGTGGGCTTTACTATTGTAATATTTACGTGCTTTTCTAGAATACAATTTTCCCAATTTTGAAGGCAAACAATAGCTGACTATTCTGAGATGAACAAAGGGGAGGCTGCTATCAATTATAATGTTTAAAAGTATGGCTTTAGAAAAAAGGATGACTTGTTATTTAATGTATCAAACAATATTGTGAGCAAATTCTAGTTGACCACATCTGGGTGTGTCCCCTTTGACCCTAAAAGGAGAGGGGTGAGCCAGGAATGAGGAGGTTGGAGCCAGTGGACTGTGTGGATTGGAGAGAGAGACTGCTAGAATTGGTCCTTAGAACTGAGCCTGGGGACTTGGGGAGGACATGGCTTTAATCCAGTTGTGTGCGAGGTCAGCTGCACGTGGTCTTTAGTTATTATTTTAAATCACCTTCTGAGAAAGTAGCTTAAACTCGCATGCATTTCCAGGTGGTTGGCATTGTCTATGTAGCCTTCTTTTAGATTTATTTCATACCCTGCCCAAAATGATTTTTAGCAAGCAAGCAAACAGCCATCCTGCACACATGCTGGTGAGGACTTCTGCATTTGGTTGCTTTGACTCAGTACACAGACACATTTAACGCTCCAAGTTTGATGAATTATTTAAGCCCTACATTGTTAACTGCTGTGGTTACTCTAGAATGCCAAGAGTTTTGTTAATTGATCATTTTGGCTACGTTAACCTGTTCCTAAGGACGGACTCGGGCTTCAGACACCATATCCAATGGTGGTGGTTTTTGACTTGACCCTAAAGATTTAGAAAGTCCTTGTTCATTTATACCTACTAATATAATATTAATATAATCACTTATCCAGTTGGTGAGTTCATATTTTAACATTCCTTTTTATTTTGATTTACAATGCTATGTTTAATTTCTGCTATACAGCAAAGTGACTCAATTATACATATATATGTATATATATTGGAGAAGGAAATGGCAACCCACTCCGGTATTCTTGTCTGGAGAATCCCATGGGCAGAGGAGCCTGTCAGGCTACAGTCCATGGGGTCGCAAGAGTCGGACGTGACTTAGCGACTAAATCACCACCGTGTGTGTGTGTGTGTGTGTGTGTGTGTGTATTTTTCACATTCATTTCCATTCTGGTTTATCATAGCATATTGAATATGTTCCCAATATTCAAAACTTATTACTTTTTAAAAGACTTTTTATTTTGTATTGGAGTATAGTCAGTTAACAATGTTGTGATAGTTTTAGGTAGACAGCAAGGGGATTCAGCCATACATATACATGTATCCATTCTTCCCTAAACTCCTCTCCCATCCAGGCTGCCACATAATATTAAGCAGGGTTCCCTGTGCTATGCAGTATGTCCTTTTGTTTTTTAAACATTCCTTTATTTCTGTTTTTGTTTAGTTCTGGGATCTGAGACACCTGTCTTTTTTTTGCCTGCATGAGTTTGGGTTTTTATGATATTGATGGAATAGCTAGCTCAGTATCTTTTATTACAGTAATGATTTTTTCAATAAAAATATTTGATCCACCAGAGTTATAAAACTTATGACTCAGTAGCAGCATAGCTTTATCAGGTATTATTATGGAACATTACTATGTTTATATTTTTCATACAGCTTATTATTAATGTTTGTTTTAGGGCTCATACCATATCATTTTATTAACAGAGAAAATGAACAATCCAATTGGATTCTCTGTTTTTGAAGTTTTCAGATATCTGTACTACTCTGATGCATTTTTTCTAATTTCTCTTATTATATTCATTTGATTTGGGGAGAGAGGGATGATGTTTTCTTGCCCAAAAGAGTAACCACAAATTTCCCAGGTGCAGCAAGTAATACACGTTGTCTTAACTAATTAAACAAATGAAAAATGATCAGATTTAAATTGAAAATGCTACTGTGCCCTGGACCACCTTTCTTGACCAATGTGGCAGTTTTGAGGAAGATACACTAAGGTAGGAGCAGGTAGAAGACACTGCCTTTATCGCTTAGCTGTTGCCACATAACATACCATCTGCTCTAGTTACTGTGCCTCCTTCACTAATTACCCCAAACTGTAGTGGCTGAAAACAATGACAGACTTTATTTCACTCATAGACCTGCAGTTGGGTCAGAGTTCTGCAGGGGTAGCTTGTCTCTGTTCCATTCAGCATCTGCTGGGTCAGCTTAAGGCCTGGGGGCTAGAATGATCTGTGGCTCGCTTACTCACATGCTTCGTGGATGATGCTGGAGGTCAATGAGACCTTGGGTAGGACTAACACCATAGTACCTACTTGTGGCCTCTCCGTGTGGCCTAGACTTCCCCACTATATGGGAGCTGGATTTCAAGGACAGGACAATGTTCTGTTACTATGTGAGAAAGAGATGCCAACCAGTACTCTGTCACTGATGCTCAGACTATCAGAGCTAGAGCACACACCATTTGGAAACTGGGCACAGCAAACCTAAAAATCCAGAATTTATACATTAGTTAAATACAGGGAAAATGTGTCTTCTCTACAGGAGGCATGCTATATCAGATATAGTGGATTTATTGGATACATAACTCAATTTACACAAGCTTTTTGAAATATTTTAGCTTTTCAACAGTCAATTTTATCTTGCTTTCACAGTCTCATTGACATTATTCTACTTATAATAAATTTGATTATTGTTTTATAGGTATAGACTATCTGTTTTCTGAAGGCCATGATAAAACCTATAGGGAGATTATGGGATCTGAGATCTTTACCTCCATGACTTACGGAAATTAGGTGCATTTTAACCAGCTCCACCATACCACTGGTTTGGGAGGTGATGTCATATTAGTAAGAACTAACATTTATTGAGCACTTAGTATATTTCAGGCACTATTATAAGTAAGCACTTGGTATAAATAGCTCATTTATTTCTCCTGGTAGAACTATGAAGTTGTTTTATTATTTTCATTTTAAAGGTGAGAAAACAGTAGCCTTAGTAGTTAAGTAAAAGTGCAAGTCGCTCAGTCAATGTCCAACTCTTTGTGACCCCATAGGCTATACAGTCCATGGAATTCTCCAGGCCAGAATACTGGAGTGGGTAGCCTTTCCCTTCTCCAGGGGACCTTCCCAACCCAGGGATCGAATCCAGGTCTCCCACATTGCAGGCAGATTCTTTACCAGCTGAGCCACAAGGGAAGCTCATTAAGTAGCTCGTCCCAGATTATACAGATGTTAGGAGCTGCAGCTGAGTTAAAACATAGGCACTTTGACTGTAGAGTCTATGCCTCTAATGTGGTGAAGGTAGGAATTTGGATAGAACCTAGGTCTTTTACTTCATTTTTTCCTGAGAAATCACGTGATGCTGCATCTGTGAAGGCTTGTGTAAATGACCTAAACAAATATTTTTCAGATCATCTAAAAGTTCATTTGTAAATGTCACTCTTAGATGCTGATAAGAGATTTTTTAAAAAATCTTTAAAACATCATCTTTTCTCTCCGAAGACTTTGCCATTTTATAAAGGTAGTATTAAGATAAGAACACGGCTAGAATATAAGCTAAACATTGGAGAAATAGAATTTATTAAGTGGGAAATTTCAGAGAAAGGTGAGATGATGGTGCTTTGGAAACAGTAGCCATCACCTCTCTGTGATGTAAAACAGAGAGGGGGTTTGGGCAGCAAGGAATGGAGTAACAAGGAATGAGTAACAAATGACTGGCACAGATGGAATTATAATGCTGTTTCCAAAGCACCAATAATTATAATTATTATGCTGAAGTCAAATTGAATTTTGAATAGGCCTTGACAGGTACCTAAGGGATAGAATAGGGGTGGGAAAACACTAATCACATATGTAGGGAAAGCTGCATGTTGTCAGTCTGGATATGAATAAGGAGAAAGTAGAGCTGTGACTGGAAGGGTGATTAAAGCTGGATGGCTGAGACTCTCTTTTGAAGAGCAGGCTGAGGAAGTTGAACTTTTTCCTGAGACAATGGGGAGTAATTGACAGTGTCTGAATAGTGTACTAGAGAGGAAGGAATTTGTGTGACCTGATATGCACTCTTGAGACATGCTGAGTCACTTAGTTGCTATTTAACCTGTATAAGCCGCTCTCTAAGCCTCACTGGACTCAGTTATAAAATGGGGATAAAAATATTGACTTCCTAGGGTTTTATAAGGAAAAAATGAACTATGATATGTCAAAACCCCAATGCTTGACATAAGCACTGTTTAAATGATGATTTCTGGTGTACTTTTATATCACATATTGTTTTGATGGTGAAGATGATTATGGCTGGTTTCCTGATAACAATTATCAGGATAAATTAAAGAGGAGACTCGTTTGGATGGAGTATCAGTCTTTACTAAGGAAAACAAAAACCAATGGATATTTTAACAGAGAGAATTTAATAGATGGATGGGTAATGGTTTAAGGGCTAAGAAGCCTAAACTGACAGTGAGCCAACCCAGAGATTAGTAATGGTAGGAAGGTGCTACTATTCCTAGAGCTGAAAGGATCCAGGGAGAAAAGAGGGTGACCTGAGCCCAGAGAGTGAGGCTGCTCAGCGGGAGATAGAAGTGTGATGAAGACTGCCAGTGAGAGCTGGGACTCTGGAAGGGAGGGGACTACTGCTAGAAATGCCACCCGAGGCAACGCGAGGGATGGAGAAGCTCCCTGACTTTTCTCCTGCTCCTGCCCAACCTTTA
Organism: Bos javanicus; assembly: GCF_032452875.1. Lineage (NCBI taxonomy): Eukaryota > Metazoa > Chordata > Mammalia > Artiodactyla > Bovidae > Bos > Bos javanicus. The sequence goes on from NC_083873.1 coordinate 60,671,002, forward strand.
CCAAAGCCGCTCACTGACAACTTGCCTGGAAGCCTGTTGTCAGAGGCAGCTGGGAACTAGAAGTCCCCTGTGATGTAAAACAGAGACGGGGCTGGGCAGCAGGGAATGGATCTGAGAGGCAACAAATGACTGGTGCATGTGGTATTATAATTGGCTATATCTATGCTGAGACAATGGGGAGTAATTAACAGTGTCCAGTATGGTCGTCACGAGCCACATGTAACTGTTTACATGAAATGAGATTTAAAATTCCCGTTCTTAGGTGCACTAGCTGTATTCCAGGTGCTTAATAGTCACATGGGGCTAGTGGCTACCATATTGGACAGTACAAATATAGAATATCTCCATCATTGCAGAGGGCTCTATTGGGCATTGCTGGTATATAAGCTGTCATTAGGATGTATTCAGATCAGATCAGATCAGATCAGTCGCTCAGTCGTGTCCGACTCTTTGTGACTCCATGAATCGCAGCATGCCAGGCCTCCCTGTCCATCACCAACTCCCGGAGTTCAGGATGTATTAGGGTAGTGCAAATAGAAAGGTAAATTTAGATTTGAGAGGCAGTGAAGGAATAAATTGAACAGACTTATAGAATAATGGAATGATGAACCGGGGTGGGGTGGGGGGTGCAGAGAGAAGACAGGTACTGACATTTATCTCTGTGGCACAGCTACTAGTAGTAGTTTTAGAAGTGACAGGAAAACCAGGAGAAGGATCTGCTTTGGAAGGAGAGATACTAAACTTGTTGCTATCCAGAAAGCTATGTATGTGAAGCTATCTAGGTGTCATATTGGGATCTTGTTAGAGACTGGACTAGTAATGTAAATTTGAAAGTTGTTCTCATTGAAGTGGTGGTTGAAGTTTTGGGAAGAGAGCCACCCACTAAATGGAGTTGTTTAAGGGTATAGGTGCAGACAGAGTACCTGTGGTCCAAGCCTTGGCAAATCAGGAGATGGTGATTCCATCTAAAATTGTCAATCATGCAACCCGACTGCAAAGAAAGGTTAGCGAAGCTGAAACAGTAGTGATGGGTTAGGAGAACAGGGCAATTGGAGATCTCAACGGAAACAAAAAGTTGATCCAGTAGGTGGGAGGTAGTGTCAAGGATAAATGGAAAGCAGGGGAGCAGATGCTGCCATTAGGAAACATTCTGAGTTAGGGATCTGTTTGGAGATGCTACCCAGGGTGGGGTGCAGATGAGGTTTGAGGTGAGGGAGACATGGAATGGAGGAGTCTCTCATTTGCAAAAGAAGAGATTTAAAGACTTACATCCTTTTTGAAGTTGAAATTACTATGGATTCTTTCATTAAATAAATATTTTTGAGCATCTGCTGTGTGACCAGCCCTGCAGCAGGCACTGGGCATAGTGAATGACAGTTCCATGCCTCTTAAAGGCATGCATAGTCTAAACTAGAGTAGAGTCTCTTTGGGGTGGGGTGGGGTGGATCTTGTTTAAAACGTTGGTGCTGGGTCTACCCCTAGAGGGTCTGAGAGATTCAGGGTTTGGAGACAGAGGAAATAGAGGGTGGGCTGTGAGGCAGCAGAACTGAGAGAGCAGAGGTGATTCTGGTCCTGCAGGGAAGATTGTCACAAACTCAGGTCTAGGCCACAAAGCCTTCCAAGAAAGAGGTAGGACAGAGACAGAAGGCAGGTTGTTGACCCACATTGAGGCAGGAAGAAGGCCAGAGAGGCAGGCTTTTGTTTCTGGAGGAGTTTGCAGAGCTTGGTTGTTGTATTTCAGTTGCTCAGTCATGTCTGACTCTTTGCGACCCCATGGACTGCAGCTCGCCAGTTTCCTCTATCCTCCACTGTCTCCCAGAGTCTGCTCAAATTCATGTCCATTGAGTCAGTGATTCCAGCCAACTGTCTCATCCTCTGCTGCCCTCTTCTTTTGCCTTCAGTCTTTCCCAGCATCAGGGTCTTATCCAATGAGTCAGCTGTTCACATCAGGTGGCCAAAGTATTGGAGTTTCAGCTTCAGCATCAGTCCTTCCAGTGAATATTCAGGATTGATTTCCTTTAGAATAGACTAGTTTGATCTCCTTGCAGTCCAAGGGACTCTCAAGAGAAGTGAAGTGAAGTGAAGGTGCTCAGTCGTGTCCGACTCTTTGCGACCCCGTGGACTGTAGCCTACCAGGCTTCTCCGACCATGGGATTCTCCAGGCAAGAATACTGGAATGGGTTGCCATTTCCTTCTCCAGGGGATCTTCCCAACCCAGGGATTGAACCCGGGTCTCCCACATTGGAGGCAAACGCTTTAATCTCTGAGACACCAGGGATCTCCTTGCAGTCCAAGGGACTCTCAAGAGTCTTCTCCATCCAGCCCTAAAATTCTGTGAGTAATTTTTCTATCCATACCTGTAAGATTTTGTTTTAGTTAATTAATTTATTACAGGTAGTCCTTATTGGTTATCTTTTCAATGTAGTAGTGTGTACAAGTCAATCCCAAACTCGGAGGAGGCTCTACAAATAGCTGAGGAAAGAAGAGAGGCAAAAAGCAAGGGGAAAAGGGAAAGGTACACCCAACTAAATGCAGAGTCCCAGAGAATAGCAAGAAGAGACAAGAAGGCCTTCTTCAATGAACAATGCAAAGAAATAGAGGAAAACGACAGAAGGGGAAAGACTAGAGATGTCCTCAAGAAACTTGGAAATATCAAAGGAACATTTCAAATATCAAAGTAAATATCAAAGAAATGTTTGGATGTTCAAAGGAACTGTCAAAGATGGGCACAATAAAGGACAGAAATGGTAAAGACTTAACAAAAGCAAAAGAGATCAAAAAGAGGTTACAAGAATCCACAGATGAACTATACAAAAAAGGTCTTAATGGCCCGGATAACCATGTTGGTGTGGTCAGTCACCCAGAGCCAGACATTCTTGAGTGTGACATCAAGTGAGCCAAGTCAAGCACTGCTGCTAGTAAAGCTAGTGGAGGTGATGGAATTCCAGCAGAGCTGTTTAAAATCCTAAAAGATGATGCTATTAAAGTGCTGCACTCAGTTTGTCAGCAAATTTGGAAAACTCATCAGTGGCCACAGGACTGGAAAATGTCAATCTTCACCCCAGTTCCCAAGAAGAGCTAAAGAATGTTCAAATTACCAGACAGTTACGCTCATCTCCCATGCTAGTAAGGTTATGCTCGAAATCTTTCAAGCCTAGGCTTCAGCATTACATGAACTGAGAAATTCCAGATGTTCAAGCTGGGTTTAGAAAGGGCAGAGAAACTGGAGATCAAATTGCCAACATTTTCTGGATCATAGAGAAAGCAAGGGAATTCCAGAAAAAACATCTACCTCTGTTTCATTGACTGTGCTAAAGCCTTTGACTGTGTGGATCATAACAAACTGTGGAAAACTCTTAAAGAGATGGGACTACCAGGCCATCTTACCTGTCTCCTGAGAAACCTGTTTGTGGGTCAAGAAGCAACATTTAGAATCTTATATGGAACAACTGACTGGTTTAGGATTGAGAAGGGAGTATGACAAGGCTGTATATTGTCACCCTGCTTATTTAACTTATATGCAGAGCACATCATGAGAAATGCTGGGCTGGATGAGTTACAAGCTGAAATCAAGATTGCCAGGAGAAATATTAACAACCTCATAATGGCAGATGATACCACTTTAATGACAGAAACGGGTGATGAGGGTGAAATAGGAGATTGAAAAAGCCGACTTAAAACTCAATATTAAAAAATCTAAGATCATGGCATCCCGTCCCATCACTTCATGGCAAATAGAAGGGGAAATGTGGAAGCAGTAACAGATTTCCTCCTCTTGGGCACTGAAATCACTGTGGATGGTGACTGCAGCTATGAAATCAGAAGACAACTTCTTCTTGGCAGGAAAGTTATGCAAACCTAGACAGTGTGTTGAAAAACAAAGACATCACTTTACTGACATATGTATAGTCAAAGCTGTGGTCATTCCAGTAGTCATGTACAGTTGTGAGAGCAGGACCATAAAGACGGCAGACTGCCAAAAAACTGATGCTTTCGAACTGTGGTGCTGGAGAAGACTCTTGAGAGTCCCTTGGACAGCAAGGAGTTCAAGCCAGTCAGTCTTAAAGGAAATCAACCCTGAATAATCATGGAAGGACTGATGTTGAAGCTGAAGCTCTAATGCTTTGGCCACCTGATATGAACAACTGGGTCATTGGAAAAAGACCCTGATGATGGGAAAGATTGAAGGCAGAAGGAGGAGAGGGTGACAGAAGATGAGATGGCTGGATGGCATCACCGATTCAGTGGACATGAACTTGGGCAAACTCCGAGAGATGGTGAGGGACAGAGAAGCCTGGCATGCTGCAGTCCATGCCGGTTGCAAAGAGTTAGACATGACTTGCATTGTGTCTAGAGTTAGACATTGACATGTGTCAATCCCAAATTCCCAGACTGTCCTTCACCCCCACCTTCCCCCTCCCTGTGAGTTCATTATCCAAGTCTGTGAGTTTATTTCCATTGTGTAGATAAGTTGATGCCTTACAAATAGCTGTGAAAAGAAGAGAAGTGAAAAGCAAAGGAGAAAAGGAAAGATATAAACATCTGAATGCAGAGTTCCAAAGAATAGCAAGAAGAGATAAGAAAGTCTTCTTCAGCGATCAATGCAAAGAAATAGAGGAAAACAACAGAATGGGAAAGACTAGAGATCTCTTCAAGAAAATTAGAGATACCGAAGGAACATTTCATGCAAAGATGGGCTCGATATAGGACAGAAATGGTATGGACCTAACAGAAGCAGAAGATATTAAGAAGAGGTGGCAAGAATACACAGAAGAACTGTACAAAAAGATCTTCACGGCCCAGATAATCACGATGGTGTGATCACTGACCTAGAACCAGACATCCTGGAATGTGAAGTCAAGTGGGCCTTAGAAAGCATCACTATGAACAAAGCTAGTGGAGGTGATAGAATTCCAGTTGAGCTATTCCAAATCCTGAAAGATGATGCTGTGAAAGTGCTGCACTCAATATGCCAGCAAACTTGGAAAATTCAGCAGTGGCCACAGGACTGGAAAAGGTCAGTTTTCATTCCAATCCCAAAGAAAGGCAATGCCAAAGAATGCTCAAACTACCACACGATTGCACTCATCTCAGACACTAGTAAAGTAATGCTCAAAATTCTCCAAGCAAGGCTTCAGCAATATGTGAACCGTGAACTTCCTGATGTTCAAGCTGGTTTTAGAAAAGGCAAAGGAACCAGAAATCAAATTGCCAACATCCTCTGGATCATGGAAAAAGCAAGAGAGTTCCAGAAACACATCTATTTCTGTTTTATTGACTATGCCAAAGCCTTTGACTGTGTGGATCACAATAAACTGTGGAAAATTCTGAAAGAGATGGGAATACCAGACCACCTGACCTGCCTCTTGAGAAACCTGTGTGCAGATCAGGAAGCAACAGTTAGAACTGGACATGGAACAACAGACTGGTTCCAAATAGGAAAAGGAGTACATCAAGGCTGTATATTGTCACCCTGTTTATTTAACCTATATGCAGAGTACATCATGAGAAATGCTGGACTGGAAGAAACACAAGCTGGAACCAAGATTGCCAGGAGAAATATCAATAACCTCAGATATGCAGATGACACCACCCTTATGGCAGAAAGTGAAGAGGAACTAAAAAGCCTCTTGATGAAAGTGAAAGTGGAGAGTGAAAAAGTAGGCTCTAAGCTCAACATTCAGAAAACGAAGATCATGGCATCTGGCCCCATCACTTCATGGGAAATAGATGGGGAAACAGTGGAAACAGTGTCAGACTTTATTTTTTTAGGCTCCAAAATCACTGCAGACGGTGACTGCAGCCATGAAATTAAAAGACACTTACTCCTTGGAAGGAAAGTTATGACCAACCTAGATAGCATATTCAAAAGCAGAGACATTACTTTGCCAACAAAGGTTCGTCTAGTCAAGGCTATGGTTTTTCCAGTAGTCATGTATGGATGTGAGAGTTGGCCTGTGAAGAAGGCTGAGTGCCGAAGAATTGATGCTTTTTAACTGTGGTGTTGGAGAAAACTCTTGAGAGTCCCTTGGACTGCAAGGAGATCCAACCAGTGCATTCTGAAGGAGATCAGCCCTGGGATTTCTTTGGAAGGAATGATGCTAAAGCTGAAACTCCAGTACTTTGGCCACCTCATGCAAAGAGTTGACTCATTGGACAAGACTCTGATGCTGGGAGGGATTGGGGGCAGGAGGAGAAGCGGACGACAGAGGATGGGATGGCTGGATGGCATCGCTGACTCGATGGACGTGAGTCTCAGTGAACTCCAGGAGTTGGTGATGGACAGGGAGGCCTGGCGTGCTGCGATTCATGGGGTCGCAAAGAGTCGGACACGACTGAGCGACTGATCTGATCTGATCTGATGTGTATCATTTTTGGGGGGGATTACACATATAGGTGATAGCATATGTCTTTCTTTCTCTGTCTGTCTTACTTAGTATGATAATCTTGAAGTCCATCCATCTTGCTGCAAATGGCATTATTTCATTCTTTTTCATTGCTGAATACTATTCCATTGTATATATGTACCACATCTTCGTTATCCATTCATCCGTCAGTGGATATGTAGGCTACTTCCATGTCTTGGCTATTGTAAATGGTGTTGCAGTGAATATTGGGGTACATGTATACTATCAAACAAGGTTTCTTTCTAGATACCTGTCCAAGAATGACTATCTATACCTTAGAGTTAATGTTTAGTAAAGGTAAATATTTCAGTCTACAGGGTGGACTTAAGGTGACTTGATCATGGCATTCAAAACATTAGATGGTTATCACTTCAGATTTGTGGTGATGTGAGAGCTATTCCCAGCAAGCTCCGTGCTTCTTGGAGCAGCTGCCAGCTTCCGGGAGCCCCAGCTTTGTTGGAGCACTGCTCACCATACACTCTAGTTCAACTCAGTCTTTGAAAAGAGTGACGTGCCTTGGTCACAAGTTTTTCTGCCTGTTGGCCCTCTCTTGGTTCACTTGTGTGCTGTTGTGAGTGGCTGAGAAGGTGTGTCCTTTGGTCTTTTCCTTTTGTAGGTAAGCTTTTTATTTCACTTTGTGTAGTTGATGTTTACAGCTAAAGTGACTCGCAGGGTGGTGAGGAAATGCCTGCCCAGATGACCTTCCTGCTCTTCTGAGCTCCCTGAGGACCTGGATGCAGCAGGCACTGCCATTGGCTACTTGGAAATTGCTAGGTTTTGTTTTGTTTTTCTTCCAAACAAATCATTTCTGAATGGCCCTCTTGTTCCTAATTTCTTTTTGTTTGTTTAATGAACAAGATGCAGTAATCTGGTTTGTTTATCATTTTGTGGAAATAGTAATGGTGAACATTTATATGGTGATTACTGTCTGCCAGGCCCTCTCCTAAACACGAGTGCTTCCTAAGCATTTACAGATTCATCGACTCTTCAGGAAAAATCATTATGAATTGGGCACGGTTGTTATCTGTAACTCACAAACGAGGAAACGGAGGCAGACAGTGTTGAAGTATCACTCGCTTGTGGATGGGAAGTGGAGGAACAGGGTTTCAGCCCCTGGAAGTCTGACTTCAGCTTCCATGCTCCTGACTGTGTTTCCCTCGCTTGGGGCCTAGCAACGCGAGATGCAGTTTGGACTTATTTCTTTGTCTGCTTAAAATGACCAAAGAGATTTCACCTCATCTGATGCATAGTTCTATTGTGAGTTGCACAATTTTCACTCTTTTGCTTTAAAAAATGGGGGAAAAGAGAAGAAAAAACATAAAATTACAGATGGTTTTTAAGAATCTGAGGGTCTGTGGTCCTATTTCATTATATTGTTATCTAATCACGTGAGACAAACATATAGTCTTAGCTTATATATTTATTCCCTTAGGATGTCTATGACAGGCAGTACAAAACTAGCAGAGGGGAGGCAGACCTTAGCAGGGTTGCGCTTGGGGCTGGTGCCTGATTTCTGTTAGGTTCTGAAAAGCTTGGCAGTTTCGGAAGGGCTGGGAGGCCCTCAACATAATCTGGAATATTTTCTTTTCAGGACTTATGAAAGCCAGCAGCAAAGCACTAGCCCAAGTGGCATTTCCCCCTCACAGGCTGTCCCTTTGCTTTGCATGGAAATGATTACCATAGTTTGAAAACATAAAGCAGAGTAGTCCTCAGACCTAAGTAAGATCCTAATGAAAGGAACGTGTACAGCCCCTGGCCGTTCATCAGGGCTGAGACCATGATTGATTGTTCTGCAGGTCTGTCTAAATCAGTAGCATGTTTTTGGACAGCATGCAGAAGACAAATCTATTTAACATTTTGGCCAGCGTTGCCAAGGAGGCGGGGGTGGGGTGGGCTCCTGCTTCAGGTCTGTGCAATTCTCTTCGTGTGATAAATAGTTATAAAGGAAACTGTCGACTTGAGCATCTGGCCGATGGAAAGACTGACTTGAAAGCATGCTGAACTTTGGGTGTATGCAGCCCCAACATCTGGTGTGGGGACCTGATGGATTTGGGAGGGAGGCAGTATGTTTGGCATCTGTGTATTAGGTCCTAGAATGTTTTTTTCGAGTTGTTTGTACTGGCCCCAGTTGACTTGTATCCTTTAGGAAATAAAAAGGCAACTGCAAAAAGGATTAATTAAATTCCATTTCTCTGGGAAAAAAATCTTTATTGGTAACTTACAGTTTAAGACGAGAGTTTCATTGGTCATATAGCTCCTTGTGGGTTTGACTTCCTCCTTGAGTAGATTATAGCAAGAAGATGGCTCAAGCAGAAAAAAAGTTCTAGCATCATAAAGGTAAAAAAAAGATAGAAGAGAGAAAAAGAATCCCACAAGAATCATGAGCGCATTTGGCATAGAAAAGCAGAAGTAATTCAAACATAAACTGAAAAAAATGCTTTGAATTACCATAGACAAGCATAAGTAAGTCATCAGTTAGTTCTGGATGCATCTTGAAATTTTGAACTTTTGTACATAATGTAAACTAAAAAGAGCACAAGTTTTATATCAGTGACCCGAAACCACAAAGTCATTTACTTTTATTAACATTGGAGTAAATACCAGTGTTTGCTGGCTTGTGGCTTGGATATGAAACATAAAAGAGGAAAAATCTGTTTGGTTCTTTCCCCCCAAAAAACTAACAGCTGGCAAAAGGCAACATTTTGCCTCATGGGTAATTGCCCGGAAATTTAATATAGACCTTTTACTTTTTCAGAGTTTATATTAGAATTCCATCTTCATATGAGTCAGTCAACATAGGTTTAATAGCACACATTGATCTCTCATGTGTAGTTTATATTATGTGAAAGGCCAGAGCAATTTTTAGCACCAACATGGCAGAACTCTCCATTCTCAGGATGAAGCTACTTGGAGTGGATCCAGGGTCTTGAACCACCTGAAAACTGAGCAAAATATTATATCACCCAGATATTGTCTTCTGTGCTGCTATAGTCATTTATTCCCAGGAAGGTCTCAAAGAGACATATATATAGAGAACCAGTTGAATACATTTCTTGTGTTTTTTTAACTATGAATTTCTTTTCTACAACCCCAAAGGCCCCCTTCAGAGCTTGGAGAGCATGACCCAAGTATCAGCTGTTTAAGATCTAGGCACAATTGACTTCCTAAAGGTCACTTTTTCTTTTTTTAATAACCCCCCATTTGTGTTATCAGTCATGGCCTAGAGCAGAGGCTCTATTGTCTGTTTTTTGGGCTCAGACAGAACAGGAGAAGATGAGAGATGCTTCATGGTTTTACCTTTGCCAGTAAATCTGTGACAAATGTTTAATAGCTTGAATCCAGGACCGAGGCATTCTAAATTGGTAGAAATCTACCATTACTGGTTGATTGTGGTGTGGCTTCCATGTATTTTTCCTTTCTGGAAACTAGAGCGGTTATATTTTTGCATGTGTATAATTTAATGACTTTCTCCCCTCTACATACCTCATTTTGTTTCTTGTATCCAGCACACTGTCTCCTAGTAATACACATCAGTACTTGTTGAATCACTGAATATTCTGCAGGGTAGATCTATTCCTGAATCACAGTGGCCAGAAGCATACCTGTCTACATGCAGAATGTAGAAACATGCAGTGGTGGTGCCTCTCATCTCTCTGTGTTTCCTGGGATGCCTCTCTACTGTTGGGCACATATTCTGTGCGTTTAAAATCTCAGACTTTCCTTTTGGACTAATACACTCCTGGCAACCCAGAACTAAGTTGAGAAGGCTACTTTAAAACATTGTTTTTGTTTTTGAAAATTTCCCTTCTTCTATCCCTCCCTGCCCCCTTCTTCCCTCCCTTCCTTCCTTTTGTAATTCATGTAGTAACAGAACTCGGACTTGATGGTAAATGACTTCAGGCTAGTCATTATTTTTATTTGTTCCCTTTAATGTGACCATTCAAACATTTCACCACAAAAATATTGTGTTTGATTACAGGGTACTTCCCTAGACCCCCTGAAAGTGTTACATAACAGTGTAATGTGTATATATATATATATTGCAGGGCACTCACCCCCAGGGGTTCAGGCAGGAGTTGTGGGGCCAGGGGTCTTTGGCACCTAGATTGAGCCTAGTTTTGTTTGTCTGAGGCCTCAGCTGGAAGACTTGAAGACTGAGTCTGTGATCATCTGAAGGCTTGTCTGCTCACAAGTTGAGCAGTTGATGCTGATGGATGCTGAGCAACTCCGTATGATATTTTCACATCGACCGGTTTGCACTTTCTAAGAGCATGGTGGATGGATTTCAAAGCACGTTTCATGACACTGGTGGTTCTACTCTCCCACTGCTGGTCCTGCAAGGACAGCTTAAAATTGAATATACTGACCTTGGAAGAAACAGGAACATCTCTAGACTGCTATGGCCACCAGAAAAAAACCTAGTAAGAAAAAGGGCCTTCTATGAACAAGAAAGATGAATGTTCAAATATGAGGGATCCCAAGTGGAACAGACGTATCCTATTTCAGAGAGGACACCATTTATGATCCCCCAGCCATGAATCAAAGTGTTATTAACCATCGTTCCTCATTTCCTTCCACTGCTGGGATTTCACAAGGAACTTCTACCTTGAAAAACTGCGCCTGGTGGAGAATTTCTTTGCCTTATTCCTGCAGTCTTAACATATCCTACTGGGTAAAGTCTCATTCTACTGATGGAAGAGTTTGCAGCAATTTCTACCACATTCTTCAAGGATTCTCATTATGACATATTGGAATAATAAAAAGTGGACTTATTTTCTGATGGGGTGTACAACACATTTTCTGGTTATCACTTGAATTTTGCCTTTAGTTCACATATATTCTGAACACTTGAGTAACTTAAATTTGCTTCTTTTAACAAAAGGAAAGTAAAAAACTTGTGGTAAAGCCATGTAAATGAAAACAATATCTCAAATAATAGTGGTAAATTTGGTATACATACTACTGAATTGGGAGCTTCCCTGGTGGCTCAGTGGTAAAGAATCTGCCTGCCAGTGCAGGACATACAAGATACATGGGTTCTTTCTCTGGGTTGGGAAGATCCTCTGGAGAAGGAAATGGTAACCCACTCCAGTATTCACGCCTGGAGAATTCCAGGGACAGAGTTGCCATGGGGTCGCAAAGAGTCAGACACGACTGAGCGACTGAGCACACGTGTTACTCTGTGCTGCCAGGTATTTTTTTTCTGTCCTTCAGGGAAGATCAAAGTTGGTGTTGACACGCCAGCAACCTTTTGGAGTCCTGTTTACTTTTGTACTATGCCAAAGCCCTTGACTGTGGATCACAACAAACTGTGGGAAATTCTTCAGTAGGTGGAAAGACCAGACCATGCCCTTGAGAAATCTGTATGCAGGTCAAGAAGCAACAGTTAGAATTGGACATGAAACAACAGACTGGTTCCAAATCGGGAAAGGAATATGTCAAGGCTGTACATTGTCACCCTGGTTACTTAACTTCCATGCAGAGTACATCATACAAAATGCCAGGCTGGGTAAAGCACAAGCAGGAATCAAGATTGCCAGAAGAAATATCAATAATCTCAGATATGCAGATGACACCACCCTTATGGCAGAAAGCGAAGAAGAACTAAAGAATCTCTTGATGCAAGTAAAAGAGGAGAGTGAAAAAGTTGGCTTAAAACTCAACATTCAGAAAACTAAGATCATGGCATCTGATCCCATTAAAATGAAAGTGAAAGAGGAGAGCGGAAAAGTTGGCTTAAAACTCAACATTCTGAAAACTAAGATCATGGCATCTGATCCTGTTAAAAAGGTAAAGTGAAGTCGCTCAGTTGTGTCCGACTCTTTGCAGCCCCATGGACTGTAGCCTACCAGGCTTCTCTGTCCATGGGATTTTCCAGGCAAGAGTACTGGAGTGGGTTGCCATTTCCTTCTCCAGGGGATCTTCCCGACCCAGGGATTGAACCCAGGTCTCCGCATTGCAAGTAGACGCTTTACCCTCTGAGCCACCAGGGAAGCTCCCATTACTTCATGTCAAATAGATGGGGAAACAATGGAAACAGTGACAGACTTTATTTTGGGGGGGCTCCTAAATCACTGCAGATGGTGACTGCAGCCATGAAATTAAATGACGCTTGCTGCTTGGAAGAAAAGCTATGACCAACCTAGTTCAGTTCAGTTCAGTTCAGTCGCTCAGTCGTGTCTGACTCTTTGCGACCCCATGAATCGCAGCACGCCAAGCCTCCCTGTCCATCACCAATTCCCGGAGTTCACCCAGACTCACATCCATCGAGTCAGTGATGCCAACCAGCCATCTCATCCTCTGTTGTCCCCTTCTCCTCCTGCCCCCAATCCCTCCCAGCATCAGAGTCTTGTCCAATGAGTCAACTCTTCGCATGAGGTGGCCAAAGTACTGGAGTTTCAGCTTTAGCATCATTCCTTCCAAAGAAATCCCAGGGCTGATGTCCTTCAGAATGGACTGGTTGGATCTCCTTGCAGTCCAAGGGACTCTCAAGAGTCTTCTCCAACACCACAGTTCAAAGGCATCAATTCTTCAGCGCTCAGCCTTCTTCACAGTCCAACTCTCACATCTATACATGACCACTGGAAAAACCATAGCCTTGACTAGACGAACCGAGACATTACTTTGCCAACAAAGGTCCGTCTAGTCAAAGCTATGGTTTTTCCAGCAGTCATGTATGGATGGAGAGTTGGACTGTGAAGAAAGCTGAGCACCGAAGAATTGATGCCTTTGAACTGTGGTGTTGGAGAAGACTCTTGAGAGTCCCTTGGACTGCAAGGAGATCCAACCAGTCCACTCTAAAGGAAATCAATCCTGAATATTCTTTGGAAGGACTGATGCTGAACCTGAAATTTCAGTACTTAGGCCACCTGCTGTAAAAAACTGACTCATTGGAAGAGACCCTGATGCTGGGAAAGATTGAAGGCAGGAGGAGAAGGGGACACAGAGGATGAGATGTATGGATGGCATTACCGACTCAATGGATATGAGTTTGAATAAACTCCTCGAGTTGGTGATGGACAGTGAGGCCTGGCATGCTGCAGTCCATGGGGTTGCAAAGAGTAGGACATGACTGCATGACTGAACTGAACTTGAACAGCACTGAGATAAGTTCCAGGGTCCTTATTGTTGCCTGTAAGGCTATTAGCTTCCTATCTGTCCTCATCTTGTCATTTCACCACCTTATTACCTCCATTCTAGCAATAGAATTAGCAATAGCTTGACTTTTTCTTTACCAGGGACTTGATGCTCACACCCAGCTTTGGGCCTTGAACTTAACATGTCTCTCCTTTGGATGCTTTTCCCACAGAAATGAGCACTGCTCACTGCCTCTGTCTTAAAGTCTCTGATTATGTGTTGCCTTTCACTTTAAAATAAATCAAGTAATAATCCATTTTTTGGCCACTTTTTAATCCCTTTATTTTGCTTTGTTTTTCTTCTTAGCTCATACTATTACCTGATACTGTATTACATGCTATATTATCTTCTATCTACTAAACAATGCCATGAATTCAGGGAACACATCCCCAGAGTTGAGGCAGAGAAGATGTGCTCTGTAAATAATTGTTCAGTGAATGAACCTACTCAGGAACACAGGGACAAAACATACAAGTATTAATGATAATTTAAGGTAAATTACATTTCAAAATCTACATTTTTTTCATTAATGGTATTCACATGCTCTCATACACATAATCTCATTTAATCCTTACTTGTAAGATCAGTGTTGTCATTTTCCTATTTTATAGTTAAGGAAATAGCTACAGTGCAGATGCATTCACCCCAAATCACATAGCTAGATTGGTGGAGGTGGGATTATAAACCCTGTCTTATTTCATGGATGTGCTGTGCTGTGCTTAGTTGCTTAGTCTGACTCTTTGCAACACCATGGACTGTAGCCCACCCGGCTCCTCTGTCCTTGGGGATTCTCCAGGTAAGAATACTGGAGTGGGTTGCCATGCCCTCTTCCAGGGGATCTTCCCAACTCAGGGATTGAACCCAGGTCTCCTGCATTGTGGGCAGATTCTTTACTGTCTGAGCCATGGGAAGTCCATGAATACTGGAGTGGGTAGCCTATTCCTTCTCCAAGGGATCCTCCTAACCTAGGAATGGAACCAGGATTTCCTGCATTGCAGGTGGATTCTTTACCAGCTGAGCTACCAGGGAAGCCCTATTTCATGTATAAAAGACAGTAGGTGCTTTGGGAGTTGGAGATAAATTTGGTTTATTGAAGGATATGGGAGTTAGTGGGAAATTTTAGAGTATTTGTATCTTGAGATTTGAACATGGGATTATATATAGTTAAATAAAGATATGGCATTCCAGACATGGTCATGGCAGAAGTAAATACAGGGGGACGTGGATATGTGTGGTGAATACACACAAGGAATAGATGTATGTTGCAGATTGAAGTTAGTGCTTGAGCTTTAGGCAGTAGGAAACACTTAGAAATATTTGAATCAAGACTGCCACATGCAGAGAGGTTTGCTGAGAAGAGGAGAGGAAATCAGAGGAAAGGGAATGGGAACAAGGACCTCGGTTGGAAGGACTTGCTCAGAAAGCAAGAGAGGCAATTCATTGCTTAGAGGTAGGAAAAAAAGGTGCCAAGGTTACGGAAGATTCTGGTAGCTCCCAAGATTTTGGAGGGTGATCTTTTTCGTGTGTCTGCGGTTGCTAATCTTTCTAAAACAAGACATTGTTTTGAAAATAAAGGTTGAAAACTAGTCAAGTCTGAAGGCTGGGGTTTTGAGTTGTTAGTAAAAATCTTGGAAGGGTCATGTAAAAAAGAACAAATTGTAGAACAGCAACAGTTAGATCTTAACTCCGATTTAAAAGTACATTTTGAGCTTCTATCATGTGTTAGATCTAACTTCTTAATATGAAAATGTTTCTGTAGCTTTTTGTTGTTGCTGTTATTGTTGGTTTAGATTGTGCCGGGCATGCTGCGGTGAACTTACGCCGTTATGCTCCATGACTTCAAGCAAGGTGCAGCTTTATTTTAGATGCTGACTTACTTCGCACTGGTTTTGTAATAAATGTTCTAGGGCAGTCCTTGGCGGAAAGATCTGAGCGGAACAATGCTTAATATTTCAAAGTGACCACTTGAAAATCTATTTCTGCTTCTTAGTAATAAGATCCCTGAGGTTCCAGAATTTTTTTCAAACTGGTTCACTGGTTCTTGGAGGCCCCGCTGTCCCAGGTCTGTGGAACTGGCAAGGAATTTGATGTAATTGCTTTTGCACCTGGCATTTGATGGGGATTGTTTTGGAAATTACTTAGTCATATAACTAAGAAATATCTAGTGTTTATCCTCTTAGAGATTGGACTTAATGGCCAAATGGCTTGACTTGACCCTATCTATGGTTCAGAGCCATTTAATTGTTAAAATTCTTGACCACTGTTTTCCTCAGTTAAATTACAAATTTAAAGTGAAACGTGTTTCATATCTATATTTTGAAGGAGTCTGTGAGCTTTTTTTTATGACTTACTGACTTTAGGCTTATGCTTTTGTTCTTGACATTTCCTTTAGCTCTGTGCACGTCCCTCCTTTCTTCTTACTGTCTCAGCTCATCCCCACTTTCTGGGGAAGTCTTTCCTCTTCAATACCTCACTCTCACTTAACCTTTGTTTCACTTCTCTGAACACCTGTATGCAGTGCACTTGTTTTTCTTTCATTAACCTCACTATAAACTGGGTACATTTTATACTTTGTTTTTAAAATTCCTTTATGGTTTAAAATAATCTGCACAGAAAAGGCAACTCTGTGGGCAAGGAGTGCCTCATGAGTTCCCCCCACCACTGTTTTTTTCTAGAGAAGCAAGAAAAAAGACCTTTGTTGTTGTGCTAAAATATTAGCTCTTCTGCTTTTAAATTTTAGTAGCTTATTCAAACTTTCTAAAGTACCAAGGTGTCCAATATAGTAAAGAACAAACAACTTGTGTGAAGGACTCATTGGTGCTACCATGCTATGCCTTCCCAGTACCCTGGAAAGTCAGTTTCCTGATACACATTCTACAGAACACCGATTCCACTTCCTAGACTTTTCTTGACAAAGATTCTTGATAAACTTTGTAAACTTGATAAACTCTTGATATCTTGATAAATAGTGTAAGAAACACTATTTTATCTCCCACTGGAGGATCTCAGTGCCCATTAGCGTGTTATTGGCTCTGAGAAGCTCAAAGTTGAAGACAAAACAAAAACTCAGCATTCCCCAAACACACTCTTAATTTCCTGCGGAACTAGGTGGACATACTTTGGGAAATGCTTAAGTATTTCCTCTCTTAGGTAGGCCAGAGAGTAAATGTGAAGGTCAATCCCCACGAAATAATAATTTAATCTCCCTAACACACAGTGTGGGAAACAAGTATTGTCTTTGCATTTTGATTCTTCCCACTGCCGTAAAATGACAAGTCAGTAATTTGTGGTGTAAGTGGACTTTTTGTTTTAAATTGAGAGCGGGAAGAGGAGCTGCGTGGGCTGTCATGGTGTGTCCTTCTCAGGTCAGTCATTGTGTGCAGTGGCGTGTCCTGGTCCCGTCACCATCAACATGCTGCATAATGGATGAGGCTGAAGAGAGTGAGGCAGCAGGTGTTCTAGCAATTTAAAAAAAGAAAGAACAGAGCTGTTGATTGTTGCCAACAGCACCAGTCCTCCCTCTCTTCCTTGTACAAACAACAGCTCTCTGTGTCAGTCAGTGGCTGAATGGCAGCGGGTCTGCTTTGCTAGTTCTCCAGAGCAGTGTGGTCAACACTCCTGTCTGGATAGTTTGTGTCCTTAGATTAGAAGCAGAGTGTGGAGTGTATTTTCCCCTTTGTCTTCTAAAGGGTTGCTCCAATCTAGATAACTGTCCACAAATTTATTAAACATTGTATCTTGGAGGTAGTTATTAGCTATACTATTAAATATTATTGTTGGTCCTCTTAGAAGGGTGGAGGGGTTTCCCTGGTGGTTCAGCAGTAAAGAATCTGCCTTCAATGCAGGAGACGCAGGTTTGATCCCTGAGTCAGGAAGAGCCCCTGGAGGAGGAAATGGCCACCTGCTCCAGTCTTCTTGCTTGGAAAATTCCATGGACAGCGGAGCCTGGTGGGCTACAGTCCATGGTGTTGCGAAGAGTCAGACACAACTGAGCGACTGAGCATAGCACTGATAAGTAGGGGAAGGAAGTATGTCTGTAAATACAGGACTCGAGAGAATACAGGCTTTCAAGAACATGAGTATGTTCCACAGCCAGGACATATTTAGGGCAAAGGTAAACTTTTTATATTTCATTTTAAATTGGGAAAGGCCTATTCTTTGGATTATTATTACTGCTCCAATTTTTGGGAATTCAGTGAATTCCTTTTGCTTTCTGATTGCCTACCTATAGCCAGAAATCAGAAACAGCTCTCTGAAAGGACAATAGATTTATATCATCTTGGCATTGAATAGTTGTATCTTTCTGTAAGATGTTGACTGTTTATGAACAAGGGTGTGAGAAAGTTTAGGAACATTGATACAGTTATATGTTTTGCTTTCCATTGTTACTTGTTAATTTTCCAATGTCATAGAAATAGTGATACATGTAAAACACCACAATTAAGTTAGCAATTAGCCTCATGATGTGTATATGATGCAGAATGTGAGTTCATGGTGGTATTCAGGAGCCAGCTCATATGGCTCAAGAGAGAAGACTGTGTCCATTTCCTCCTCACTGTGTGTTCAGTAACATCAACTGAGCTGGAAATCCGCAAGGGTGGGAATGTTTACACCATGGAGATCAGCTCTTCTCTCCTCCCCATCTCCTGAGAACCAGTTGTTAAGCATTTAGTAGAACACCATTGGTTCTAGGCCATCTCGCAGGACAACTTAATTATAAGGAGTTTGAAAAATATAACCAAGGACTTTCCTAGAGCAGATTGCCTGTTCTAACAACCACACAGTTACTTTTGTATGCCGTTTTCCCTTTTTTCCCTCTTTCTTCACTTTTGATTAGTGAAGTTTTTCAAGACGATGTGTGGGCAGAGGGTTCTGTTTGGTTTTGTTTTTGGTTAAATGTGGATCTCACCTACTAGCTGTATAACAAATAGCCTTGTTTTTGCTGTAAGTTACCTAGAGTGGTATGGCAGTGTACTGTTTTCTTGTGCTCTTTGTAACACCTGGAAGACAGGACTCCTTCTTTGTTGATGTGCAGTGTTTATGGAGGAAAAATTGTGTAAGGAGAGCTAAATACAGATTCTGAGCTGTATTCACTCCAGTAGAAACCAATATGGCACTGCTCCCTCAGTGAGGTCAGCCGCCACACTGAAGTGTCAGTGAGGCCCAGCAATGAACAATACTTCAGTTGGCTGGGATTACCACCTGCTGTCTTCATCACAAAGCAGCCAAAAGAACAGATTTCCTGCCATAATACGTTATGTGTAAGTTTAAAGAACCAGAGGAAGGTAGGGAAATATTTTGTTCTGAAATGCCTCATGGTCTCAAATGAAGCATCTTGTCTTCCTTCTAGTCCCGTTCACTCCCCATCAGTGGGTGTTTATTTTTTTATCCCATAGAGGATCAAGTTGTATATAGGGTTCTTTCCAGTTGGATTCTTTGGCTATGTGTGATGATTTTTTAAATACAGAGATTAAAGTCCAGTGACATCACAGAGATTTCTATGATTTCGCTCCATGGTGTCGAATGAATCGACAATATGTGGGCAGACATTTGGGCATTTCTGTGGTTTTGAGGGTTTATGTTCTTTTTCCACTTTTTGAGGAAAAATCAGATTGAAGAGAAGAGATTGCATAGGCAGTAGGAAGTTAGATCTTTATTTACAGCTCAGTGGGCACAGGCATATTTGGGCAGCATAGCCTTCTGTTTAGGAACGTGGGTTGGGAACCAGATTGCCCAGCTTAGAGTCCTGGCTCCGCCACCAATGTGAAATTAGGCCAGTTACTTCATGGTCTATACTTGAATTTCTCCATCTGGAAAACAGAGCTAATAGTAATACTTCTATTGGGGCCTCTGATAGCCCATTGAACACCTTTGTATAAACTCAAAAAGATATCATGGGTGGACTCTTTGAGCTTGAGTACAGACAGTGGCTTTATATGAATTAGGAAAACAGGACTTTTCCATGACGAGAGTTTGTGTAGTTTGACAGAGAGAACTCAGGCTGGCTTTTAGCTCCAACTTGTCTCCTCAGCTGGGCACCTTTGTTCAGGGCACAACTGTGAAACCAGCCGCCGTGTCTCTTACAACCACAGCAGGGAACTGAGAAGTGAGTGAGTCAATTAAGGTTCAATAAAAGCTGCTGTTACTATTATCATCAAACCTTCAAGGTGAGGACCTACTATATAGCTCAGGGAACCCTACTCAGTGCTCTGTGGTGACCTAAATGGAAAGGAAATCCAAAAAAGAGGGGAGGTGTGTATACACACACACACACACACACACACACACACAGGTGTGTGCATATATATATATATATATATATATATAATTGATTTACTTTGCTGTATGGTAGAAACTAACACAACATTGTAAGCAACTCTATCTAATAAAATTAATTTAAAAATATATTAAAAAAACCACCCCAAACCGAAAAATACATGAATATCAGTGGCAGGGAGTTGCACACTTAGCATTAAGCATTAAATTTACCAAATTAATGCCAAAAGGTGAATGAATGATTGGTGGCACAGTAACGATTTTAAAATGTGGGTTTTATCTTATAATCATGACACATCACCCTCATATTTTTATGTTAAAGGACATCTAAGGTAACAAATGATTTCAGTATAAAAAATACCTGCACATTTCTGTTTTATTCTGTAACATGTATAATAAAGTTGAATTCTGCATCATACTCCAAAACAAACAAGCAAACAAAACTTCTAGGTAGAGCGGTTAGGTTGGAAGAGGGTTCAGAGAATCTGTAGATTTGTGCAGACTTATCTTAGACTTGGAGATTCGCTGGAAGCCCTTGGTTATTAAAGAGCTGTGGCTAGAACCCAGTTGTCTGGACTTTCAGCCTCCTACCAATCCTGACTAGGTGTCTCTAGACGACCATGGGATTTAAATAGTAGAACTATTGATGGAAGATAGGGACGGGGGCAGTGTGGCTGTTCCTAGCCTCACGTGTCTGCCTAGAACTATTCAAATTGTAAAATCTCAGAAGATGATGCATTCTTTATTTTCCAAAGCTCAATAGTATACTGACTCCTTTGTCTGATATTCAAATGTTTGTTTTTAAAATATGCTATGTTAGGCATGTGTGGATCTCAGCCACCACTTTTTTTGTTGTTGTTGAACTAGAGTTATTTACAACATTGTGTTAGTCTCAGGTTTACAGCAAAGTGATTCAGTTATACATATCTACATTTTCTGATTCTTTTCCATTATAGGTTATTACAAGATGTTGAGTACAGTTCCCTGTGCTATACAGTAAATCCTTGTTCATCTATTTTTTATGTAGTGGTGTGTGTCTGTTAACCCTGTGCTGCTAAGTCGCTTCAGTCGTGGCCGACTCTGTGCGGCCCCAGAGACAACAGCCCACCAGACTCCCCCGTCCCTGGGATTCTCCAGGCAAGAACACTGGAGTGGGTTGCCATTTCCTTCTCCAATGCATGAAAGTGAAAAGTGAAAATGAAATCGCTCAGTTGTGTCCGACTCTTAGCGACCCCATAGACTGCAGCCTACCAGGCTCTTCCATCCATGGGATTTTCCAGGCAAGAGTACTGGAGTGGGGTGCCATTAACCCTGTACTCCTAATTTATTCGTTCTCCACCTTACCACCTTTGGTGACCATAAGTTTGTTATCTAGTTCTGCAAGTCTGTTTGTGTTTTTTAAATAAGTCCATTTGCATTATTTTTTAGATTCCATGTATAAATGACACCATATGATATTTGTCTCTTCTCTATTTGGCTTACTTCACTCAGTCAATAATCTCTAGGTCTATCCATGTTACTCCTAGTTGCAGAATTTCATTCTTTTATGGATGAGTAACAGTCCAGTGTGTGTGTGTGTGTGTGTGTGTGTGTGTGTGACGTCTTCCTTATCCATTCCTCTGTCAATGGACGTTTAGTTTGCTTCCACGTCTTGGCTGTTGTAAATGGTGCTTCTGTGAACATTAGGGTGCATATATCTCTTCAGGCTGGAGTGTTCATCTTTTCTGGATATATGCCTAGGAGTAGGATTGCTGGATCATATGGTAACTTGATTTTTTGTTTTCTTCAGGAACTCTGTACTGGTTTTCATGGTGCCAGCCACCATTTTAATAAGTGGACCTGAGGAATAGTGTTAAGTAGAGGTGTATTTCTATTATATTTGAATGAAAATACCACCTTTTACAAGTGGCATTTTCTGACTACAGAGACTTTTCTGAGTTTAACAAAATGGAAAGTGGATTTTGTTTCTAACAAAAGAAAAAAAAGAAAGAGAGATTGAGCCACTGTAGAGGTCAGCACCTCTATCCCCAGTCCTCCCTTTAAAATCTTTGTAATTGTAAAGTATAACACAATTACAGAAAACCTCATGAATTCATGGCTTTGTTTGTTATTGAAGTGGACAGTCTTGGAATCACTGTATCAAGGAGAGCCAAATCAAGAAGTAGAATTTTGTCACCCTGGAAGCCCCTCCTGGACTCCCTCCCATTGGTAATTCCTTCTTTCCTTCTGAAAGTCACTTTCTCATTTTATTCTTTCTTGCTTTTTTTTTTTTTTAATAGTTGTGTTGCCCAGGTCATGCCAACTTTTAAAAGGACAGGCTGTTTGAAATGTGATCATCCTGTCTGCGTAATGAGCATTTCACCATGTTTTATTTTCCTTTGGTAATCGAATAACTTGTTTGGGTGAATTCTAGTAGTTTGCTAACTTGACTTTGATGTGTTTTAAAATACCAAGTACTGTTGAAACACAACAGCTTTGTGGTTACTTTGGATTCTTAGCTAAAAATTATTCAGTTATTAGAATATCAAGTGGTGAAAGTGATCAGTTCTTCAGACAGCTCTACAACTGTCACAGGACTGTGTGTACTTGGCAGAGCCTATAGTTCCATTCTTTGCCCCAAATCAGGAAGCCCAGGGGCTTGACCCCTCTTCCTTCCCATCCTCAGTACGAACGTCATGTTGATTTGAAGACTGGCAAGAACCATTTCTGAGTTAGTGAGCAGGTGAGGCAGTGGATTGGACAGATATGAAGTGACTGATAGTGAACTGATAAGTGACTGTCATCAGTGAAAACAAATATGGAAAAGTGTTCCAGGTAACAAACGAGGAGGTACCAGATAGGTTTTTGACTTGAGTACTTTCCTTGGACTGCTGAATGGCTTTCAGCCCTAGCTCCAGATAACATTTTATTATGAATATTTTGAAACATGAGAGAGAGAGGGAAAGGAAGGAAAGAAGGAAGGAAGGAAAGTTGTTTGGTTAAAGAGACCATGTACCCACTACCCAGCTTCAGTAATTGTTAACATTTTCTATATTTACTCCTTTTTTATAATTTTGTAATTTATTCATTTATTTTTGGTCGCGTTGGGTCTTTGTTACTGCATGGGCTTTCTCTAGCTGTGGTGAGCAGGGGCTCCTCTCTAGTTGTGGGGTGCAGGCTTCTCGTTGCAGTGGTTTCTCTTGTTACAAAGCATGAGCTCTTGGGTGTGTGGGCTTCAGTAGATGTGGCACATGGGCTCAGTTGCCCTGCAGCGTGCAGGATCTTCCTGGACCAGGGATGGAACCCATCTGTGACCCCTGAATTGGCAGGTGGATTCTTAACCTGTGGACCACCAGGGAGGTCCTATATTTACTTCTTACACACACACAGTTCATACATCCTCCTAGTATTTTTTCAGCCTTTTCAAAATAAATTGTAGACATCAGACCCCTTTCCCTCTGAATCCTTTAGTGCACTTCTCCAAAGTATAAGAGCGTTCTACAGAACCAACATGCCATTGTCACTCTTAATCCTGTGAAATAATGCCAAACGACTAATGTCAAATGACTAATATATACTCAGATTTCCCCAATTGTGCCCAAAATATCACCTAAAAATCTTTTTCTAAACTAGAATTTCATTAAGATGCATACAGTTGGTTGTCATGTTTCTTCAGTCTCAACTCTCCCCTCTTCTTCGAGACGTTGACTTTTCGAGGGTCGGTTTTCTTATCTAATGTGTCATTTTTTCTGGATTTGCCCAGTTGTTTCCTCATGGTCTCATTTAATCCAATGGTGTCTGTAAGCATCGGTCACATTGTGGGATTTTGTACCCAGCACTCACAAACCCAGATCCATCTGTGAACCAGCAAGTCTGCCTCAACGATACTCAACTTTCTCTTGAGCAGGATTTCTGAAAAAAAATTGCAACCACCTGGTTTATGCTCTCCAGCATGGATTTTTTTCTCATCCCTTAGGGGGAAAAAATGTACCAGAACTTCCAGTCAGTAGTAAATGTCCTATTAGATGGTTTCTAATCATGATTTCTAACAACTGTGTAAAACAGATTTCTACAACAGTTGTTTAAAGATGATGGAGCAAGCTCAGGGAAATGGAGCCATGTGCCCAGTGTCACATAGCTCCAAACTGTCAGACCTGAGTTTGAGACCCAGACCTTCCCCGGTGGCTCAGACAGTAAAGAATCTGCCTGCATTTTTACCTGGAGAATTCAATGGACAGAGGAGCCTGGTGGGCTACAGTCCACAGGGTCACAAAGAGTCAGACACAACTGACCAACTAACACAAGACTTGCCAAACACAGATTTGCCTGTGCTGAGGACCAGATGGCAGTTTCATATACAGATCTGTCAAAATTAGCCAAGAATTGAAGTGTTTATTTAAGGAGCATGTTGATACCCAGGTAAAAACCACCCTGTGGCTGAAGCTTGTCTCTGCTCCTTGAAATGGAAACAACACAGATAGCCCAGAAGCACTCCACTCGCCCATAGTTTTTCAGGACTCTTTCTTTGCTCTCATTTTGATTGCTAATCCTTTCTGTTGTGTTAAAGCACCTGGGTTGTTTGTTTTTCTTTGCAGTATCTGTTCCGTTTCCTTGGAAGGTAAGAACAGCCTGAGGATGTGCAGAGACACTCACTACTAAACCCACTCACATGTTCCTGGACTGACCCATTTTCTGTGTTGAGAGCGCACAATGGCGAGATCGGAGGATTTAATGCTCCCAGAGTGCTTTGGAGCATTTCTTGTATTCTTAATTAGATTTTTTTAGTGGAGTCTGTCAATCTGTGGCTATAAACAGTGCCTTCTGGGTTTCTGATGACATGATGAAAATATAAATGGGTTCTGCAGATTGCATTTTATTATCCTCAACATTAAACACTCAGAGCTAGTGCTGGAGAGGATCACAGTCTGATAATGTTGATTAAATAACCTCAGGCCTGGACTTCTGTGCTGGTTTGTTGCCAACCCAAGCTGAATAGATGTCAGGCATTATTGTTATTAAAGAGAGTGTAGCAATGTCATTGTCATTAGAATATATGCCTTCAGAAGGCAGTGGTGTGGGGTAGTGAAGCCCTGGCCTGGGTGAAGGGAGGTATGGTTCTAGTTTCATCCTTACTGATAGCTAGCTTCTGACCTTGAGCAAGTCATTTAATTTGCAGGACTTTATTTTTTCTCATCTTTAAAATGAAGAGCTTATGTATATAACTTGGACTTATTCTGGTGTAGAAAAAAGGCACATGGGATTGATCTATAAGAAGATTTCTGGGTGCTGTGTGGGAAGGCTAGAAAGGAAGCTGGTGTTTGTTTGCTGAGAGGTGATGGAGGCTTATGCTAGTGTGTAGTGTAGAGATGGAGGGTAAAGGATAGATCTCAAGTGCATTTTGGAGAGAGAAACATTGCTCTTCTTGATGGTTTGAATGTGTCTGTAAGTTCCTGGTGATGGGAAATAGTGGTGCCATTCATTGATATGTAGGAAACCAGAGGTGGAACAGGTTGGATCAGAGGACAGATGTCATGAATTTTGTTTTGGTCTTGTTAAGTGTGAAATATTTATTACGTACCCAAGTGGATATGTTAAGTAAGAAATTGGATATTTGATTCTGAGCTTTAGAGGAGAAGGGTGAATGCTACACATAAAAACGTGTTATCATATGCAAGATGCTTAGAGGCAAGATATTTAAGCTCATAAAAGTGAAAGAGTTACCATATGTGAGATATTTAAAGACCTGGGGCTGCCCAGGGAAAAGAAGCTTTTGTGGCTATAGAGAGAACAAAGGAAAGGTGAAGAAAGGAAAAAAAGAACCACGTTTTACACTTAGTAAATGAATGAAGTAGAATGACTTAAGGCAACAGAGAAAGGAATGTTTATTGAAAGAGTCAGGAGGAAAATCAGGAGTATCTGGTAGTGGGCAGTCCTAGGAGAGGCAAGTGATCTCAAAAGGAAGGAATGGTTGACTGCCATGATGCTGAGACCTTGATTCAGATCAGAGGAGACAATGTCTGTTGGATTAGACAGTATGGTGATATTAGAATTTAAGAGGAGAACCAGTAAAGCATGGCATCATTTAAGATCAGGGAGGAAAGATCTGCAAAAAAGCACTGGAAAGAGAGAAATCATAAATGAGATCTATGGTGATTCCAATATTGTGGCCAATATTGACAATGAAGTTTCTTGAACTCTTTTTATGGATTAGGCACTGTGGGAAGGGTTTGGCATACACTCATTTATCTACTCTTACGTAATTCATTTACTGTTCATGCATTTGGAGGAGGTATAATTATCACTTTGTAGGTAGGGAAGCTGAGGGTTGGCGGAAGTTCATTAATCTCCTTATGATTTAGCTTGTACTAGTGGAGCTCAGTTAAATTTGCAGATTTCCTCTCTTAACCCTTTAAGAATTCTCAGTGAATTCAGAGAGGACAGGTGGATGAGCTATGATGACAAGAGTAATAGGAACAGGATACTCATGTAGGGGTTTGGACAGTGAAAGGAAGGGGAAAAATGAAGCTGCATTAAATTAGGTGTTTTAGGAGAAGTGGGAAATCATTATGCTATTAGCACAGAGATGAAAGATGCTGTGGACTGACAGGTAAAGGTAGCACCTATGGATAGGAAGAAAGGGGATTCAGATCTTTCACAGAGGAAAGAGAAAGTGTATTTGTTTCTTTTGAGAGGGCAGAAAAAGATGATATGAATAGATATGGTCTATAAAGAAATGTTGTGGAGGGGGCGGTGAGGGGTGGTGGTCCTAAAGGAAAGTCTGGCTAGATGGTCTTAACCTCACTGTGATTCAACAAACAAGGTCATAAACTGTAAAATGCAGGTGGGAGAGTCCACAAGGAGGTCACTCTTGTACTGTCTCCTTAGGAATGGGGAACTAGTGGGAAGTAGGGAGACTGACTGCCAGAGTACCTTTCCCTCCCCACATCTTCTCGGATGCCTTTGTTGTTTCAGGTTCAAGTTCAACCCATAGTTCTGACATGCAGGTCCTTTACCACCTGGGCTATGTCTATTGTGGCACCTCATCTCGTACCACCCTCCCCTCCCTACCTTCCTGCCCCTGGTCTCAGCCCTCAGGACTTTTCCTCTTTGTTCAAATAAACCTTTGTACAGGTCTTTGTGTTTGCCTGGGATGCCCTATTCATCTCCTTCCTCTGAGGGATCCTTTCTCCTGCACTGGGACCTTCTCATGTGCCAGCTCCTAAAAGGCTTTCCTGGACTGTCTCAGGCAGACAGAGTTCCTCTCTTTGCTGAGACTCTGTACAGAATCAGCTGTGTGTAGGAGTGTGAACTCTGCAGGCACTATCTGAGGTTAAATCTTGGCTCTGCTGGTTACTAATTTTGTGTCCTTGGCCAAGTTACTTAACCTCTGTGTGAAGGTTTCCTTGACTTTAAGATGGAAGTGATAATAATCAGATCTACCTCATAGGGCTATTATAAGGATTAAAGAAATTCATATGTGGCACACATTTAAAACAGAGAGAGCCTAAGGAAATTGCTATTTGAATGTGAACTATTAGCATTCATAACTTCATAAATAATTTTCTTTAGTTGTGCAGTTCGTGTTAATTGCTTGCTCCATGCTCTTGCCCATATTTTCCCTCTAATACCAGCTACTGTTTTGTAATGCTTTATCTTTCCTTGTGGACTGTGGCTTCTTACTGAATAGGGTCCAAATCTTGTTATTTTGATCTCACTCACACCTCTTATATTATCTAGCGTGAGGTAGGTATTTGGTAGATGATTGTCAGTTGATTGCTAATTCTGGCTGAGATAAGAATGACTTGAGAAGGTTTACAAAGAGTTTCCATAGGATTTTTATTTGATTTTTCTAGCAACCCTATTAAGGTAACAGAAATAGCAGTGGATTTATTTCTCAGTAAATGTGAAAAATAAGAGCAATTCTATTCTGCTTTGTTTTTTTAGGTTTAAAATGAGATACTCTTTTTGTTAAATATGTCAAATATTCTCAGAAGGGAAGTGAGCATAATGAACTGCAAATAATCTCCAGTGAATTAAAGAGATGTGATTTTCATTTACCATTAGTAGGAGGAAATCAAACCTATTTTTGTACAATAATTTAGATAAAATGTCCCTGTCTTCCAAAGATTAAGTCCAAATATAGTAAATTTTGTATTTTTCTCCCATTTCTTGAATTCAGGCACCATTACTTTGCCAGCCAATAGAATCTCTTCTTAAGATTACCATAATAGGGTTTTCAGCATTTATTTAAAATCAGACCTGCAATTTATTAGTGGACTGCAGTTTGTCCACCAGATTGCTTTCAAAAATCCTGAATATTTAATATTTCAGTAATACAATTTGTATAAATGGTAATGATCAAGATGAAAGACTGATTCTCGGCAGTCTTTGATTGTTCGTGGCAACTGCTTAATAATGATGGAAACAAAGTAACTAACAAAATATGGCTTTATGACATATAGTGTGTTAAATTATAAACACATCATAAAAATGTTACTATAAAATCATGTGGTTTTCTGTATTAGACTGTTTATTTTGAACTCCTCCAAATTTTAGTTATTTGAATGGTTTAGAGCATTGACATGGACAAACTCAGAGATGTAATTACCTTTTAGTTGTATGGGAAGGAAATTGAGTACAGATGAGCTTATTACCAATAATTACTTGCATAAAATAGTGTGCTGATATGTCACGAAATCCTCTTGCTTCTGCTTTTGGTAGAAGAAAGTGATTCTTATCCTCTAAAAGTATCAAGGTTTTGGTATGTTATCCATTCATAGACTATTTCAGTCTGACAAAGCATGTCCATCCAACAAATATTTTGGTTAGTAATGAAAGTGAATTAATTCTAAACCATAAAGTAGGGAAAAATCTGGCATTGGGTTCTCCTGAAAAGACTCTTGAGAGTCTCTTGGACTGCAAGGAGATCCAACCAGTCCATTCTGAAGGAGATCAGCCCTGGGATTTCTTTGGAAGGAATGATGCTAAAGCTGAAACTCCAGTACTTTGGCCACCTCATGCAAAGAGTTGACTCATTGGAAAAGACTCTGATGCTGGGAGGGTTTAGGGGCAGGAGGAGAAGGGGACAACAGAGGATGAGATGGCTGGATGGTATCACTGACTCGATGGACGTGAGTCTCAGTGAACTCCGGGAGTTGGTGATAGACAGGGAGGCCTGGCGTGCTGCGATTCATGGGGTCGCAAAGAGTTGGACACAACTGAGCGACTGAACTGAACTGAAAGGCTTACTGGGCTTAGTTGGTGATGTAATTGTCACCATAAGTACTTCTGAGGACCCCCATGAATGAGGGAGATGTATGCAAGTTCATTATATCCACCCTTAAAATAATGGTAGTGTT
This sequence comes from Bos javanicus, assembly GCF_032452875.1. Taxonomy (NCBI): domain Eukaryota; kingdom Metazoa; phylum Chordata; class Mammalia; order Artiodactyla; family Bovidae; genus Bos; species Bos javanicus. Next base: position 60,700,160 of record NC_083873.1, read on the forward strand.
CAATAGCTTCGTCCATGCTCCCTTTTTAGGGTTTTTCTCCCCTTTGTTTGTTTTCATGTTGAATACCTTCAGAGAAAACTGTAGAAACTTTGGCTTTTACTGTGAGTGAGATGGCGAAATATGGAGTGGAGGTTGAATGGAGTAGTGACATGCCCTAACTTGACAGGATTACTCTGGCTGCTGGGTTGAGAATAGATGGAAGAAGGCAAGGATGGAAGCAGTGAGCCAATTGAGACTCTCATTGAGGTGTAAGATGATGATGACTCAGAGTAAGGTGGTAGACATGGTTGGATTCTGGCTAAATTCTGAAGGGTGAATCAACAGGGTTTGTTACTGGGTATGATTGGGTATGAAAGATTGGGGTCACGTATGACTAAGCTGAACAACTGCAAGGGTAGAGTTGCAAGGACTAATTGGTAGGTCAGTGAGGATCAGCAAGGTGTGAAGAGCAAGATTTGGTGGGGTGGGAAAGTACTGTTAACATTGCATGCTTCTTTTCCCCTCTTAGCCCCTGAATGCTTCTGAACCTGGGCTCTCTTCTCACCCACTACATGTCCCAGATCTCCATCTTTTAAGGGCTCTATTAATCTTCCCATACTGTTATGTGTCCTTGGAGAGTGATCACAGGCTGATGGCTTGGCCAGTGCCTTGTCTGCAAGGTTACTGAGAGTCCCCTGTCAGTCAGGGTCCAGGTGGGGAGATTAGTGAAGAGTTTGGCAGTCACTTTTCATTTCCCCTGCTCATGGTCTGTTGGAAATGGTGGCTGATTCTTGGTAGTTATTTTGCTTTTTTGAAAAAAAAAAAAAGCAATGGCTTATGCTATTACAAAGAGAATGGTAATTGATAGTCTTTATTGTTAAAATATGCAATGTGTGACATTGTAAATGCATCATAAAGATGTTGCTAAGATGGGTCATTGAGACAGGTCATCCAAAATCCTGATTCCAATGAGATGTCCTCCATTTCTGAGTATGAACTTCGGACTTACTTAATATACAAGGTCAGGGCTTTGTAAAAATTACTTTACATATGAGTCACATGGGGATGTTTTTTAAATGCTTGTTAAGTAGGTCTTGGAGACAGGGGAAGAACTGAGAGCCTGTAATTCCAAACGAAGATGCTGCTGTCCCTACTGGTCTCAGGACCGGACTTTTCAGTGGCACAACCTTGTTGAATTTCTGGAGTCTATTCAGCTGTTGACCCTCCTAACAAAGGTCCAGGTGCCTCTACACTAAATAACCTGGACTTGGAAGAATGGATGGCATTTGGACCAGTGGAGAGCAGTGTCACAGTTATACGGGGACCTAATGGACACAGGAGATGGGGGAAGGAGGCAGAGGAGAAGGAACAGAAGTGGAAATGAGCACCTTCCTCCAAATGCATGGTGCCTACTCTTTCTTTTACAATTAGGAGTCTAGGAAATTGAATTTACTCAGACTACATCTTGATTAGCAGGCTGACGTTAGACTATTAAACCAACTCTACTTGAAATTTTTTAGTGGCTGTGCATCACATGCAAAATAATTTTAAGTAGTACATAGGAATTTTTAGATGGTTTATGAGCCACCCATATTGGAAAGTATTATTTCCTTTTCAGTTGTCTCCAAGAGTGTATATAGAGTTGCATTACTTCTTTCTTAAGTGTTTGCTGTAATTTACCAGTTAAGCCTTCTGGACCTGGCATTTTTGTTTGGGAGGGTTATTTTATTTTTTTTTTTTTTTTGGACTGGTCTAGGGTTGTTTGTGTCAAAGAATGTATTTATCCAATTCATCTAAGTTGGTGAACTTATTGGCACAGATTTATAATATTTCTTAGTTATCCTTTTAGTGTCTATAGAATCTGTAATGATATCATGTCATTTCTGATGTTGGTAATTTGTGTCTTTCTTTTTTGGCTAAATACCAAAGGTTATCAATTTTATTAGCTAAAGTTTTATCAATTTTGTTGATCTCAAATAACCAACTTTTTATTTCACTGATTTTTTCCTCTATTACTTTTTGGTTTTCTACTTGCTTGATTTCAACTTTGATAGAATTTTTCCTTTTTTCTACTTAATTTGGGCTCAGTTTTCAAGAGGTAGGAGCAGAAGTCAATGATTTGAGATCTTTTTTAAAATATATTTTCCCCATATACTGCCTTAGAGTCTTTCCATACATTTTTTATTTTGCCATATTCTTTCACTACAAAATACATTCTAATTTCTTTGTATTTCTTCTTTGAACGATAGGTTGTTTAGAATTGTATTACTTAGTTTAAAATATTGGGGTTAAAGAGGTTTGTTATTAATTTCTAATTAATTCATTTTAAGTTTGTGGGGAATTGTTTTCTGACACAAAATTTGGTCTACTTCAATACATGTTTATTGTGAACTTAAGAGGAATAATGTTTATTCTGCTGTTGTAGGGTGGAATATTTTAGAAATGTCAATTAAGTCAATTTGGTTGATAGTGTTGTTTAAGCCTTCTATATCCTTATTGATTTCCTGTCTGCTTATTCTATCAATTATTGAAGACAGATATTAAATCCCTGACTCTAGTTGTGACTTTATTTATTTCTCCTTATAGATCTATCTGATTTGGTTTGTGTCTATCTTGAAGCTTTTTTATTTTTTAATTTGGTGTAAAAATGTTTAGAATTATCTCTCTGATGATCTAAACATTTTGTCCCTATAAAATGACTTTCTCTGTTCTGGTATTATTCTTTATTCTGTTGTTATTTAGTTGCTAAGTTGTGTCTGACTCTTTGTGACCCCATGGACTGGAGTCCACCAGGCTCCTCTGTCCATTGGATTTCCCAGGCAAGAATACTGGAGTGGGTTGCCATTTCCTTCCCTAGGGGATCTTCCAGACCCAGGGATCGAACCTGCGTCTCCTGCATTGGCAGGTGGACTCTTTAACCTCTGAGCCACCAGGGAAGCCCATTCTTTGTTTTAGAAGTTGATATAACCACTATTGCTTTCTTTTGATTAGTGTTAGCATGGTATATCTTATTCTATCCCTTTTTTAACCTATTCACATCTTTCTATTTCAAGTGTGTTACTTGTAGGCATCACATAGTTGGGTCTTGCTTTATTAATGCAATCTTTCTTTTACTTGGGGGTGTTTACACCATTTACATTTAATGCTCTGATTGATATGGTTAGGTTTAAGTCTATAATATTGATATTTGTTTTCTATTTATTCCATCTTTTCTGTATTCCCTTTCCCTTTTTTATTTATTATTGTTAGGGTATTTTTTTTTTAAATAATTCCATTTAATCTCCTTTCTTGACTTATTAGCTTTGTTTTAAATTTTTGCTATTTTAGAGGTTGCTTTAGGATTTACAGCATGCATATTTCCCTGGCATATTGTAGATGCTCAGTAAATATTTACTGAGTAAAAAAATGAATGCCTTGGTGCCCAGACCAAAGGGCTACTGAGTGTCAGAGGCATCAAGAAAAGCCATCAGTACTCAACACGGTTCACTCTTTCCCAGCTTTTATTTTGCTTTTTCACACCATGTTAGCATGGATATTGGCTTTTTTCATACTGTCTTGATGTTAGTCTCTCAAGGTTAGAAGTTCTGGATCCTCCTCTCTGCCTCTTAATGTTTTAACAAATGGATTCTTTATCCCTATGTAGTACTTTCTGCAGGCTTTATTGAAAGTGTAGGTTGGGTGAAGAGGAAAGAGGCTGTGACCTTGACTTATCATGGCCAAACCGCCAAAGTAATATCCTTATCAGGAGGAACAGATATTTTTAAAGTTTTGAATAAGAAAAAACTTCAAAGAAATGGTCTATTTAAGATTAGCTGAGCTAAGCAAAGTTACACATGGAAAGGAAATTCAGACCTAACAGATTTTTCCCATTCCTGGAATGCCACCAGTTATTTAAAGTCTCTTGAAATATCTTGAAAAAGAATCATTGAGCTTCCTGATTGAAAAAGGAAAAAAAAAATTATTCTCTGCTTTTCTTTTCCAGCAAGTAACCGGCAGAAGTTTTGGTGATAAAGATTTTCGGACAGGATTAGAAAATGGAATCCTTCTCTGCGAGTAAGTACAGCCTATATTCAGTTGGTTTTATTCAAGAAAAATCATTATTGCTGTTCAGTTTATCTGCAAAACTTCTATAGGTTTGAATGCATTCACAGTTTGAATCTGGAAAAAAAAATCACTTAAGTGGGTTGCTGCTGCTGCTGCTGCTAAGTCACTTCAGTTGTGTCCGACTCTGTGCGACCCCATAGATGGCAGCTCACCAGGCTCCCCCGTCCCTGGGATTCTCCAGGCAAGAACACTGGAGTGGGTTGCCATTTCCTTCTCCAATGCATGAAAGTGAAAAGTGAAAGTGAAGTCACTCAGTCGTGTCCGACTCTTAGTGACCCCATGGACTGCAGCCTACCAGGCTCCTCCGTCCATGGGATTTTCCAGGCAAGAGTACTGGAGTGGGGTGCCATTGCCTTCTTAGGCAGTAAATATAACATATTGGTGTAATAGGGAGTGGTGGGGACTATGACAATTTCAGACTAGATAAAGGAGTATCTGACAGCTGCTCCTCAGCTCCAACCAACTTCTACAGTGTAGCAATTTGGGCCTAAGTGATTGGAAGGATGGAGACCAAATTGTGGTAACAGTAGCAGCTTTTCTCCTCCTTATTCCCTCCAAACAAGAACAGTTTGTGCCAAATAAAGGCAGTGCTTCTATTTACTGACAATCTCTTGAAACTTGCCAGGTGATGTTCCTCTGTAGACCTACTTCCCTGAGGTATTTTGACTATATTTAATTCATGCTGTTAACAAAATAACTGTGGTGTTCAGTTTTTATGCTTTGCATTTGGGCTTTGTTATAGAGTGCTCTTGTGATGATGTAGTCAAGAACTTTCTGTGTAGTGTTTCTAAACATGAAATTAACTGTAGCCTTAATACTTAGAGATGGATGAACATAAATATCAAATCAAGATTTCAGAGTTTTGAATTGATTTAATAGGTTCTGTGATTAGGATATTTATTTTTATTCTATTGAGTTGAAATGTATATGCATGAAATGCAGAACTCCTAAATATACAATCTTATGGGTTTTGGGAACAGTGTACATGTACATGCATGTAACCTACACCCTGATCAAAATAGAGATCAGAAAGCTCTCTCATGTCTCTTCCCAGTCAATCTCAACTGCCTATGCCGCTAAGTCACCTCAGTCGTGTCCAACTCTGTGAGACCCCATAGACGGCAGCCCACCAGGCTCCCCTGTCCTTAGAATTCTCTAGGCAAGAACACTGGAATGGGTTGCCATTTCCTTCTCCAATGCATGAAAGTGAAAAGTGAAAGTGAAGTCACTCAGTTGTATCCGACTCTTATCGACCCCATGGACTGCAGCCCACCAGGCTCCTCCATCCATGGGATTTTCCAGGCAAGAGTACTGGAGTGGGGTGCCAAAAGCACTGTTCTGATTTCTATCACCATATTATCTATCTTGCCTTCTCTTGAACTTTATGTAAATAGAATCACACAGAATGCAGTCTTTTCTTGGTGACTTGGAGAATATTGTTTGAGACCCAGTGATACAGTTAACAGAGCAGGGGTGTTGGAGCCTGAGAATTAAAGATTCAAGTCCTTTCTTCACACCTTAAATTATTTAATCTCCTTGCGTCTCATTTGCTTCTCTTTAAAAGGGTAGTAAAAGTTTTACAGCTCTTGCATGTTTCATAAGCTTTTTGTAAATATCAACAGGATAATGTAGATAAAGTGCTTTAAAAAATTACATTTACTATACAAATGTAGATTTATTATGCAGTAGGTTTCAACACAGTTCACGTCGGTGTTGATATTTCCTGCCTTCCACTGCTCTTCTTTCTTCGAAGAATAATTTATATCCTCTGATTGTTGTTTCTATACCTTCCTTCCTGTGGAGTCTCTTCCTTCTTCTCACACTTAACTTGCATTACCACGTGTTTTTCTTTTTATAAAGTCTAAATCAGAGCTCATCCGTTAAGTAAACCACAATTAGTTCAGCATCTCACAGAGACAAGCTCAAACAGGCTCCAAACACTTCCCTTGTGTTCTAGCACCTGCTTCTCCAATGAGTCTAGGCTTGACCCTCTCCTGATGTTAACAGATTCACCAGAATCCAGTCTAATTTATGTGCATCATGCTCTCTGAAGTCTGTTGAAGTGGGTCTTTGGAACCAGCTTTTGTTTGCCTAACATCAGCTCCAAAGGTTCCTACAGGCATCCACCTCTCCACCATGTGAGCGAGTCTGTCATGGAGTGATGTCTCTTGCCTGCCTTTGGATTAGCTGGGCTCACCTGAAGACAAGACTCTGGACCCAGAGACATCTGCATGCGTGGACTTTGTTTCTTACCTGGATGAAGATGTTGAGTTAGATGTTGGAGTCTCATGTGTGGAGTGGCACCAACCATTGACCCATTACAAACACATTAATGAATGTTAGGGTTGTTTAGAGGTGGAGAGGTGGAGACTATATCTGAGCCATGGTTGGGAAATAGTATGGTTAGACAGCATAGAGGCACAGATTATGGCCAGGAACATCTTTAAATAAATAAAGGGTTTTGAGTGCTGACAGCCTATGGGGTGAGCTGAGGGAAATGGCCAACATGGAGAATGTGGACAAATGTTTCTCTCTGGGTAGGTAGGATGAAAACCCAAGACAAGCGAGTTATTGTCTAACTTCTCTGACCACAGGGGATTAGACCCACTGGTAGATTTGAAGGAGTCTGACGATTAGGGTCAGGCTTCCCCATGGGACTCCATCTGGCAGCTCTGGAGCAGAGTGTGTGATTGTGGAATGAACTGCAGTGGCGGTCTAAAAACCATGAGTGCAGCCCCAGCCAGAGCCTTGGAGAGAAAGCTGAGGCAGTAGCCAGACACACAGGATGCAGACAAAGTTCTAAGTGCAGGGCCTACGGACCAACGAGAGACAGAAGTAGGACTCAGGGCTGGATGTCCTAACCGTTGGTAACAATGGAGGAAGAAGGCCCCCCTCTCCTTGTTGGTCAGGGGTGGGGGCATGGTTAGGTATGATCTGAATAGAAGTGTTGGGCTGCTGCAGACTGAGATTAGCAAGTGTATTTTTCTGGGACTTGTATGCAGAGACCAGTCTGGCAAGGAGGGGGACTTGCCCCGTTCCAGGCATGGAGCTGGTTGATGGTAGGGCTTGAAAGTCAGGGGGCTCAGTTTAGAGAGTCTCAGGAAAGTGAGGGTTCTCAGATAATAGATCTATACAGCCTGTCTTTGGAGAGTAGATGAGGATACCCATGACTGTGCCACTCTCTAGAACCAGAGAGAGTTCTGGGGATGCTGGTGATTAAGCAGTTCTACTTACCACTACCACCCAGGTAGCAACCCTTGAAAATATGAGAACCTGCTGTAATTTCAAATTTTGAAAACCAGCAGTTCAGCTCTTCTAAGGTGGACTGGCTTCAAATCTTTTAACATAGAGAGACACCATGCTCTCTGTTCACTAAAAATTTTGTGGGTGGTTTGTGAGTCTGAAAAATTAAACCTCACAGTTCTTCTCAAATGGAAAGGTGTCTTCGGGGCCTGGGTCTGGTTTTCCTCTTGCCAGCCTGGTTCTAGATTTACCTGTGGCCCGCAAGAACTACTATGATACCCAGTTTACAGAGCAGGTAGCTGAGGCACAGTGGACTAAATCACTAGGCTAAGATTTCACCCTAGAGGAGAGCATGGCAACCCACTCTAGTATCCTTTTCTGGGAAATCCCATGGACAGAGGAGCCTGGCAGACGACAGTTCATGGGGTTGCAAAGAGTCAGACACGACTAAGCGACTAAGCACGGCACACGGTTATACCAGATGAGAAAGATTTAAATTCAGAAGTCTCATTCCTTTGCTTTTGTTCTTAATCACTGTCCCGTGTCTAGAGTTGGGATTTTAATGAGAGAGAAAAGCAAGAGGTTGGGGGCGGAGGTGGGGGGAATGGAATTGGTGCCAGAAAACCCAGAATATGGGGAGAGGGCATTACAGAGGATGCCTGGCGGGTCTCAGCTGAACAGAAGAAGAAGGACTGTTTGGGGTTAGTAGTCTTGGAAACATGTAAGCATCAAGGGCCTGGTGGTCCCTCTTAAGATAAGAAGTCCAGTCCAGTGAAAAGGAGGACATGAGAGAGCTGAGGCTGTGGTCAGTGGACAGTGTAGTGAAGTCAAAGTCACTTTGTCATGTCCAATTCTTTGCAACCCCATGGACTGTACAGTCCATGAAATTCTCCACGCCAGAAAACTCAAGTGGGTAGCCTTTCCCTTCTCAGGGATCAAACCCAGGTCTCCCACATTGCAAGTGGATTCTTTACCAGCTGAGCCACAAGGGAAGCCCAAGAATACTGGAGCAGGTAGCCTATCCCTTCTCCAGGGGATCTTCCAGACCTAGGAATCGAATCGGGGTCTCCTGTACTGCAGGCATATCCTGAAGACCACAGAGATGGGAGAGGGAAAAGACTGGCACCTACAGGCAACATATAAGATGGAAATTGAGTAGCTTCAGAATCACCCCCGGAGCTCTTTTACTCTGCCTGTGAAATGCAATACACTTGCCTTTGCATATGTATCCCCAGATATAGTATCCTTATGCATAAATGTATAACTTACAGTAAAAGCAAGAATAAAATAAAGTGCAGGTGCCAAATAGAATTATAGTACTGTAGATGTATTTTTGCTCTAACTTTCTCTGTTGTTTTTGCCAAGTGTGTCGTTGAAGTTTGGAGGTTAAATACTCCAATGATGTGAGCTCTCCCCGGAGCGTTATATAAAAGGCCTAGGGTCAAAGTGTGACAAAGCCGCAAACGTGTGACAAGTGTCATGCTGTTAGAAATGTTAAATGAATACCACATTGTATCCTTGGGGACTTCAGAGATTTTAAAAGGAAAGCTACAAAGACCATTCCCTGAGGAAGCTGCTCCCAGTACAGAACCACTCTTGACTGCCATCTAGTTCCCTGCATGCAGCTCAGACATATTATGAAATATTCCAGAAAGGAATGGTTCTGACTTGTTTTCCTGAGACTTTATTGTTAAATAGAACTGGGAAGATTCCCCTGGAGAAGGGAATGGCTACCCACTCCACTATTCTTGCCTAGAGAATTCCATGGACAGAGGAGCCTGGTGGGTTATATAGTTCGTGGGGTTGCGGAGCCGAACATGACTGAACAGCTAACGCTGTGGAATTCCATCTATATCAGGAGTTGGCAAATTCTGGCCCTCGGCCTGTTTTTGTGCAGGCCTTCCTGCTTGCTAAGAATGGTTTTTACATTTTGAAAGAGTTGTAAATAAAAGACAAATCAAAACAAAGCAAGAGTTTGTGTGGAGCTCACAGAGCCTAAAATGTTTCCTACCTGGTCCTTTACAGAAAGTTTGTCAGCCTGTGAGGACTGTGGACTTAATTTTGGTTGTGAATTGCTTACCCTCATAAAGTTGAGTTTTCAGTGCAAAGTGCTATTTGCGTAAATCAAATGCCTTTTCCAAGAAGGGTTTTTCAGGAGTTTCTTTATAAGTTCCCCCAACAACTTGTTATTTTGAAATTTTTTTAACTTATGGAAAAGTTAGAAGAATAACATAATGATTATCCATATGCCCTACAACTATATGCAAATAGTTCAGGGAGCAAGAGGCATATACAGAAAGAGCTAAAGCTAGCACAGCAAAATGATGATAATAATGGCATGCAGTTGCAGGGTGTGTTTCTTCTCTCTTCTCTGTGGTTTGCTTTCTCATCCTCACCTCACACTTTTCTTTCTTTTTAGTTACTATCCAAAGATAGATATTCAACAAAAGCCAGTTCATATCTTTTTATGGGGAGTATGGTGAAAAGTGAATGGATTTGGGAACTCCTAGGCTGAATCCTGTGAAACTGTTGTATCCGTAGACCACAATCAGGCAGATAATGTAATTTCATTTGCTTCAACCTAGTGAATGGTCCAGATCCTAGATTCACCCCCTGTGTGTGCTTAGGCAAGTTAGCTCACCTCCCTGAACCCCAGTTTCCTTAGCTATAAAAACAGCCATGCTACTGCTGCTGCTGCTAAGTCGCTTCAGTTGTGTCCGACTCTGTGTGACCCCAGAGACGGCAGCCCACCAGGCTTCCCCGCCCCTGGGATTCTCCAGGCAAGAACACTGGAGTGGGTTGCCATTTCTTTCTCCAATGCATGAAAGTGAAAAGTGAAAGTGAAGTCACTCAGTCATGTCCGACTCTTAGCGACCCCATGGACTGCAGCCTACCAGGCTCCTCCATCCATGGGATTTTCCAGGCAAGAGTACTGGAGTGGGGTGCCATTGCCTTCTCCGAAAACAGCCATAATTGTACCTAATTCATTGAGTTTTTCAGAGAAGTAAATGATTTGATAATGGATATAAAACTCTTTCGTGCTTGAAACATAGCAGGCACTTAAGTGTTAGCTTTTCTCCTCTCATCCATGAAATGGGGGAAATTCCTATCTCATCAGAGCCCTGAGAGATTCCAGTGAGAGAATGCATGAAGTGCTCGGCAGTGTCTGGCCTGGGCTGGCACTCTGAATCACTCGCCGTTTCCATTATTATTGTTGGAAATAGGCCCAAAGTCAATTATAAATATGACATAGCCAATGCAACTCTGTGTCACTGTGCACACATCAGCTCTCTCCCTGGGCTGTCAGCAAGCCACAGGAAGGACCAATGGGGGGCCTGCTTTCCTAGTTTCTCTTGCTCAACTTGTGATCAAACCAGGCAAGAACATTTGGGTCCCTTACAAACTTGATCATCTGTGAATAATGAATTTTGGCTGGCAGAGCTCGAGGCCAAGAGCGATTGTTTTGAAAACAGTGGCCTTGACCTCTGTGGTGACGTCATTTCCTCCAGCTCCCTCCAGTCTGTTGTGGTTTCTTTCTCTCGGAAGCTATTCCAGGACCCTCCAGGCAGAGCTGATGGGCTCTTCTCTGGCATCTGTCTACCTGTACAGCCTCCGTGCTAGTCCTTATCACAGTGCTCGACCTCTTTATCCCATGTTTGCTTCCTGTACCAGAGTAAAAGCTTCCTGAAGACTTCTTTTATTTATCTTTGGATTTCCCCTTGGACACTGGTTTGGTACATAATACATCTGTTACAAACAGCTGTTGGATAAATTGAGTCCAGTAGTAGGCAATCTAGTCATGATTAGATTAGATCTAATCATCATTAACTTTCTCCCAGTTTTTGCTGTCATCATCAGTATTATCTCCTTTCTCCTCTTCTCTCTTTCCCTCCCCACTCAACTCCTCCCTTGCCTACACACATACACATACAGTTTTATATAAAGAATGAACCCACCCCTGAGGACTTGGAGTTCAAAGGATGGAACTGTCTGTACTCTACCTGTAAGATTCTCCATGTCTTCTTAGGAGTCACGGAGGTAAACTTCTGGGGTTTGTTCTACAGACACATTTTGATGGAATGCAAAGTCCAAGTATGTTGGTCTGCAAATAAGTTACCAGTAAAAAAATGTCTTAGTGGATTTTTGTCTCAGTTCTTATATTGCCAAAATAGTTTTCTGAAGATAAGAAATCTGCTGGCAAATACTTGTTTATATCATAACTGATGAATGAACTACTTATTCTGAGAAGAAGGACTTGTCTTTGATTCTTGTCCTGATTTCAGCATAAACTGTGGGGTGCCAAGAATATGGACTCATATACTAGGACAGTTGGGGAGTTGATGGCGTAGCTTTTCATGGAGACATTTTGTCATATGGAGGACTTACTGGACATCGACTTGTGTTCTGTACAGTCCCACATTAGGCACTGAAGTGCATAAAAAGGATGTATAAGGCTCGATCCATGGTCTTCAAGAGTTTTATAATGTGCTTGGAGATTGACATACACACAAAGCAGTTGTTACTGTGTGAACCAGTATGTGAGTAAATGCACAGGTAACTAAGACTTAATCCACCAGGTTTAATAAGTTAAACGAGGGAAGATGGTTGAGTTTGGGAGACGTTATACCAAGTGCCTTTTACTTAAGATGAGAAAAGGTGAGGGAATGACAAGGGCATACTACACAGGAACAGAAGCAGAGGAAAGGTCTGGGGACAGGAATGAGGATGCTGTGTTTAGCAAATAGTGGAAGTCTGCCTGGAGGGACTTTCTTCATCCAACTAACCTTTTTAAGAACCTGCTTACAGGTGTGGCCAGTTACCATAGAGACTAGTAAACTAAGCCATAACATAATATAATGAGTGCCAAAATGAGCTCCAGAATCTGAACCCTAGTCTCTTGTGTGATGTTAACCTAAGGTTTCCTGGAGGAAGTGACATTTAGGTGGAGTCCTAAATGAAGAGCAGAATTAGCCAGGAAAGAGAGAAGAGAGGTGAAAGTAGGGAGAAGTCATGTTTTAACCCAAGAGAATAACATGTTTGAGATGTTAAGACATCATCTTACCAATGCTTAAGATAGAAGCTCCATGTATCAGAGGAGTTGCAAGAAGTTTGGCGAAAAGGTAGAAAACAGGGAGGATAATGATATGAGAGGAGGGTGGGTGAAGAAAAGTAGGCAGGGTCAAGATTGCACGTGGCCTTTGTAAACTGTAGGAGGAGTTTTGGGGTGTGATTTCCAGAGCAGTGGAAATGAGAGGAATTTAAAAGAGATCAACAGGGAACTTCCCTGGCAGTCCAGGGGTTAAGAATTGCCTTCTAGTGCGATTTGATGGGAACTCAGGTTTGATTCCCTGGTTGGGGAACTAAGATCCCGCATGCTGCCAAGCCACCAAGCCCACATGTTGCAACTACGGAGCCCACACGCTCTGGAACCTGTGCACCACTATTAGAGAGAAGCCCATGGGCCGCAATGAAGACACGATGCAGCCAAAATTAAATAAATAAATATTTTTTAAAAAGAGAGAGATCAACAAGACTTGATAGGGTATAGGGATAGATGAATGAAAGAGAAGACTGAAAAATCACTTTAACATTTCAGTTGTTAATGACAAGCAGGGTAGACCTTTGGTGTGAGCTAGAAGGGGTCCTCCGTTTGGTGGGAGAGGCCATAATTTCAGTTTGGGCAGACTGAGTTTGGGGTCCAGACCATCCACTCAGGCAGAGAGTCCTGTAGGCCATCGGGGACAAGGGCAGAACTTAGTGGTTAGATGATAGATTTAACTGATTTAAATCGGACTTGGCAGCCATTGTTGGACATTAGGGTTAAGCCGTGATATATGACAGTCTCTCTGAGGGAAAGAGCACCTCAAGAAAGAGCAGCAGAGCAAGGTCTCAGTTTGAGGACGCCTCCTCCTTGGTCAGGATGAGAAAAAGAGAAACTCACACAGAGGCTATCAGAGGGACGAGAGGAAACTCACGAGCACGGTGTCATGGAATCCAGAGGAGCTAAGAAGACTTCTAAGGAGCTGAGGTCTCCTGCATTGCATGGCCCTGGCAGAGGTCTCACTGGTAGAGGGAGGGACTAGAAACTTTGTCAGTTAATGGCCATCTCTGGGAACTGCCAGTCAACTGACCATGATTCCACCTAATGGTCTTCGCTCTTGCTCATGCTTTTGCATCATTTCAACAGGCTGTTATTGTTAGTGACCTTATATCTAATATAAACTTCACATGCAGTATTTTCCTCCACTATTTGATAAGGAAATGAGATTAGCTTGACTCAATGGCTTAGCAGTGAAGTGACCACATATCAGACAAAATGCTTTTGAGAGTGAAAGGGGGTGTTAACCAGCTGTGCTGCTGGAACCTGGGACTGTCCTTGGCAAGTACATAGGTACGTATGTCTGTATATAATATGTGTGTGTATGTACATAGGTGTATGTGTGTGTGCATGGTCACCCCAGTGGTTGGCCATTCCAGACTGGTCTCTTCCAGTGACCATTACCTTGGTCAGTATTCACGAACCCTTCCCTTATTTTATCCTCTCAGTGACTACGGTAGGTAAACAGCCTGGATCAGATTGTCCCACCATCCTTTGCAGATGACAAGATGGAGACCCAGGGTGCTAGAGGACAGTGCGTCTCCCAATCTTTGTCTGGAGCTCTTTTACTAAACCAGATACTCACTCCAATCTCAGCAAATTTGGGTCCTTTTGCCCTAACTGATTTTGACTTTAGCAGACTGGTGAGAATTTGATAGGCCTCCTATGTAGGGTTCTCCCTTGTCTTTCTGCCAAATCACAGTTGGCCTCATTGACTTGGCCTGATTCCAGCCCTTTGGCACCAAGACCCATTAAGCTTTTAGGTTCAAGTAAGGACATTTCAACCCACTCTTTTTGTAAAGATCTCCAGTGAAAAGCAGCTTTTTGTTTGAAGATTGGCTTGGCTTAGGTGGGGACTTAGGCAAGAACTGAGTATCCCTGACAGCCTTCTGTTAGGAAAGATGAAAACAGATGAAGGCCATGGAAGGCGAATTTGTAGGATTCATGATGAGCAAAACAGACTCCCAGTATTGCCTTTCTTTCCTCTTTGAATCCTCACCAAATAAACAGACTTTGGTTTCTATTTAAAAGAGGGGCTCTTTGCACAGTGTGTAGGGGGAAATTCAACTGTTCACATCCAAATTATGCTTTAGCATCAATTACAAGAGTCTGCTAGTGGAAGGGGGCACTCTTTGTGTGCATCTGAAATGTTCTCAAGTTCATCCATCTTTGCACATAGCTTTTCCATTTAAAAGTATATAATCCTTGTCACAACTTCTTTTCTCTTAATATATAGGGCAAGTATATTTTGTTTTCATGCTTCAGAAAATGTATTTTAAACTTCTTTTAGCATAATTATCGTTCTGAAACCACTACCCTCAAAATATGACTTCCTTCACCCTGGGCTTCTCTGGTGGCTCAGTGATAAAGAATCTGCCCGACAATGTAGGAGACATGGGTTTGATCCCTGGGTCGGGAATATACCTTGAAGGAGGAAATGGCAACCTGTTCCAGTATTCTTGCCTGGGAAATCTCATGGACAGAGGAATCTAGTGGGCTACAGTCCATAGGGTCTCAAAAGAGTTGGAAATGATTTAGTGACTAAACAATTAATCTGTACCTTGATAAATGTTAAACTTCCACTCATGGAAATCACAGGCTTAATCTCTTTCCTTGTGAACAAATTTATTGCATATTTATTGGAATGATTAATTGGCTTAAAAATATATATATATGTAGATATATAAAACCAGTAGGTTTAAATATGGGCTGCTTGTGTGGTAGAGGAGAAAACGACCTCTCCCATTGGCTGCCTGTGGGCTTACATGCTGGATTAGGCTTTACTTGCATTTGAGAGGATTTAGTAGCTCCCTAATTGTATTTCCTTAATAATCCATTTTTTGATTGTCTCTACTGGCCTGTCAGGCTGGGTGGGCTGGCCTCCCACAGTGAAGTTTGCAGAATTTCTGCCTGAAGCATGCCATTCTAAATGTTTCCTTTGGTTACCCGCAGAAGAGGACCTTTTCTTAAATAGCCCACCAAGGACCAAATTTATAAATGATTCCTTTGTAAAGTCAACTATACAGAAATGGACTTTCCTCTTTATTTTAAGGAGAAGAAGAAAGAGTGAATGAAAGGACAAATGGGAAGTTAAAGTTAAGGCAATGATTAGCTCCAGTGCCTCCGTTTTCTTCTGTCACTATGAACGCTGCCATGAGGCTGACATTCCGAAGCATGGCTTCATCATGCCCAGTACTTCTTTCTGCAGGGCAGCACGAAATTCAGGTTCCTTTGCCTAAAACCTGGTGTCCTTCACTGTCTGGGGATGGTTTTTCTATTTGGCTAATCTTAATCAGCCCTTTGCACTGGCCATAGAGAATTACCATCATTCCCATGATTCTTTTTGTGCTCCCCTAGCTCCATGCCTTGGCTGCATTTTATTCCAGCCACTTGGGGTACTCACTTGCCTGTCCATGTCTATCTCCTTAATTCCTAAACCCACACAATATGCACTTTTCTGTCCATTAAGATGTCCCCCTGGCTGTGCCCTCAATTCTGTATTCCCTTCTCACTCAGAGTCCGTGGCTATGTTGACAACCATACATCCTGTAGTGGCGATGAAAACTCTGATTTCAAGTGATCTCTTTCTTGTTTCTGGTTTGAAAAGTATTTTGGCTTTGCCTAGAGCAAGTAACTTGTCTTAGACATGGCACTACTCATGAGATTGTATGTGTTAACTTTCTATTAGATTATAAATTCCTTGACATATATAATGTCCCATCTTTCCATATATAATGATGCTGGCACATGGCAAGAATGCAGTAGGTTTTGGGAAAATGGGAAGAGGAGGGATTATTGCAAAAATAGCATTTTAAAATTGTTAACATAGTTATAATTATCCCATGCTGCTGCTGCTGCTAAGTCGCTTCAGTCATGTCTGACTCTGTGCAGCCCCATAGACGGCAGCCCACCAGGCTCCCCCATCCCTGGGATTCTCCAGGCAAGAACACTAGAGTGGGTTGCCATTTCCTTCTCCAATGCATGCAAGTGAAAAGTGAAAGTGAAGGTGCTCAGTCGTGTCCGACTCTTCTCAACCCCATGGACTGCAGCCCACCAGGCTCCTCCGTCCATGGGATTTTCCAGGCAAGAGTACTGGAGTGGGGTGCCATTGCCTTCTCCAAACACAAATTGAGGCCTTACCAATGACTGACCCTTATAGTAGAGCTGAAAGTTACAATGAGGAATAACCCTTTGCCTAGTGGGGAGGTTGGACAGATTCTATGATGTGTGATAAATAGATTAATAGCCAGAGAGTGTTGGAACCTAGAGGTGGGAGATACAGTTTCTACTGAGGAAATGATTTGAAGAAGAAGTAACATTTAATCTGGGTTTTGAAGGATGAGTAGGAGTTTGCTGGCCCACAAAGCAGGGTAGCAGAGACCTGTGGGAAAGACATGTCAGACAGAGGGAGCAGCAAGCATGTGAAAATGCTCTGCAATATGAAGGGGTATTGCTTGCCCAAGGGTGAAACTGTGGTCAGAACTTAGAAAGAAATGGGACAGGCTGGAGATGAAAGGTCAGTATCAGGTCCGTGAATAGCAAGAAAAGGACTTTAAACAGCATCCAGTGAGCAGTAGACAGCCAGCACAGTCTCTGTTCAGAGGAACAATGACATTAGGTTGCTTTTTAGGAAATTACATCTGTTGGCAGTAGAGACTTTTAATTACTTTCTGCTGTTCACCAAACACGAATATTTGGGGGAAAATGTCATGCTTCCCAAAGAGAAGCAGAACTACATCCTACACTTGTCTTGCTATGTCCGTCCTTAATTTATAACCTTACTATGTACATTTTATGTTCCCGAAGTTCTTTTCTAAGTCATTAATTTAGAACTTGGAACACTAGTTCCAATGGGGGAAAAGTCTTACGTGACCCGTGGCACATCTGAGTTAGTGTCAGTCTCACTGTAGAACCCAGTGTCTGGTCGGGGAGGGTGTCGTCTGGGCTTAACTTGGCACCTGGCATGGGGCATTTGATAACAGCATATGGAATGAATAGGAAATCAATTCAGAATTCTAACTAGCCACATTAGGGGCTGACCTTCCATTTCTAGGATAGCAAAGGACCTTGGCTTTTTGCCATCACCCTCAGGATGGCAAGTGAGAATGGGGACCAGGAGCCTTGGCAAGAGTTAAAGCATAGCTAGGACTTGGCGGGGAAGTGGGGCTAGAGGCAGCTGTGCGCACAGCTGCAGTGCAGCCGAGATTGTCCTTGGGTTTCTTACTGCCTTTGCTCTGTTGGCTCCCACCCTTCCTTCCTCCCCACTCCCAGCGTTAGCGACCACTCCCTTGCCATCCTGCCCTCTGAAAGGACTAACATTATCTCATTCCCTCACCTCAGTGCTTTCATCTCTCCCAACTCCCAACCTAGCGTGAGCCACAGGCAGGATGCTTGGGAGGAGACGTGAGCCAATAATTAGTGCATAGATTTCCATCTTTAGGCAGGGTTGGGATCCAAACCTACTTGGTAAGCTGGTTGAGGGTGGAGAGGGGTTGCAGGGGCAGGGAAGAGATGATGGTAGTAACTAACATTGGTGAGGTGCACGCTGTACACCAGGCCTGTGCCAAATGTATTACATGCAGTATTTCACACTCTCATGCCATGACTAATAGGTATTATTGTGCCCATTTTGCAGAGTAGGAGACTGAGACTCGATATTGAATACTTACATAATTTGCCTGTGAGTGAGTGAAGTTGCTCAGTCATGTCTGATTTTTTGTGACCCCATGGACTGTAGCCTGCCAGGCTCCTCCATGCATGGGATTTTCCATGCAAGGATACTGGAGTGGGTTTCCATTTCCTTCACTATGGGTTCTTTCTGACCCAGGGATCAAACCTGGGTCTCCCACACTGCAGGCAGACTCTTTACCATCTAAGCCACCAGGGAAGCCCAAATAACTTGCATAGTGAGTTGCCATTTGAACGTCAGGTCTTTCTGTCTCCGGAGGCTCCTATTACTGTTGGAATTGTATGGGTCTCAATCCTGGAACTCTTGATTTTGAGCTCTTCCTGCTGAAGAAGTGTGGAGAGCAAGGAGCTGGCTGCTTGTCCCACTCAAGCCTGGGTACCGAAGCTTTCAGAGCCATGTTCCAGCACTTTCACATTCCAAGTTTTCTCCCACCCTCCTGACAGTAAACCCAGCAATACCGGGTGTTAGCTGTGCAAAAGAAATACTAATTACAATCATTTATACATAATTACTACATAGCGCAGTGATGATTACACATATCAGTGCCTGTGTTGGAGTAACTTCAGTCTCCCACTTTATTTGGTTACACTAAATTCTCTTCATGTATTGCCAGCTTTCCTGGTTCATTGATCACGTATGTCATCTTAAACTTGTAGCTCATAAAAGTGGGGAGGATTTTGAATGGGAGCTGCTATTATATCTGACTCTGGGACCCTGTGGACTGCAGCCTGCCAGGCTCCTCTGTCCATGGGATTCTCTAGGCAAGTGTACTTAGAATGGATTGCCATGCCCTCCTCCAGGGAATCTTCTCAACTAAGTGATCGAACCCGGGTCTTCTGCATTGCAGGCAGATTCTATCGCTGAGCCAATGGGAGGCACAGTGGCAAAGGCAGCTTGGTTGTGAAGGGGCTTGATTCCCAGGCGAAGGCATTAAGAGGGCATCCTGTGGGCATTTGGGAGCCTGGGAGTCATTGGAGGAGGGAAGCAGTGTGGCCAAGGTCAGGGTTTAAATGAGATTGGTTTGGAGACATTGGGCAGATTAAGATGGCAGAGATTGGTGCCTGGAGATTAGTTGTTGAAATGCAAGAAATAAAGCACTCTTCTCAATGTAGACACCTGTGGTAAAGAAACCACCTGCCAGTGCAGGAGATGTAAGATCAAACCCAGGGTTTGATCCCTGGGTTGGGAAGATGCCCTGGAGGAGTGGCAGCCCAGTCCAGTATTCTTGCCTGGAGAATCCCATGGACAGAAATGCTGGGCGGGCTACGGTCCATAGGATCACACAGAGTAGGATGTAACTGAAACGACTTAGCAGACAAGCATGAGTTTGTAATCCTGAGTCTACCACTTAGGAGCTCTGACCTCAGATAAGTGCCTGGTGACACTTTCCATTCCTAGATTTTTCAATGATTTTTAGATCTTTTCTAATCCAAAAATTTTGTAATTTCTAGACAACAAGAATGGTTATGCAAAGGATAGATTGTGAGAGAGATTGCAAATGAATCAGAACCTACAAGATACTCAGATAAGTGCTGGATGTTCCTTTCTATGTTTATAGATTATTTCATTACTGTAGGGTTTTTTTTTAACGTTTGTCTGGTTTTTGTTTTTAGAATTGAGAGCAGAAGTGATAGGCAGGAAGACATTTTATCCCTAGCAAATGTAGGAAAATAGGTCCATTTGTTTAGAGTAGCCCCAATTTTAGCTCTTCTCTATCCTGCTGCCTCCCAACGAGACCCAGGGGAAAGGACGTGCCCAGGTGTTTAATTTTGCAGGATTTCTTGGATACACTTTGCCCAAGTAAGGCCCCTATTTATTGAGAAAAGACCACCTGGAGAGCTGTAATAGTTAAAGTACTGCTGGCTGCTGTAACTAATAAACTCCTCTAACTCTCAGTGGTTTAATGCAACGGAAATGTCCTTCTCACTCTCGTGTAGCCCAGGTTTGGCAACAGGGGAGGGTGGAGATGACAGTGAGTCAGGTAGTTGTCCAGGGACCCCAGCTCACAGAAGCTCCGTCCTCAACACATGACTTCTAAGGTCTTACTTGGTGTAAACATCTAACTAGTAAGTGGGGGAGGCAAGAGGGAGAATGGAAAATTGTTTCCGAGAGGTTTGGGAGCAGGCTTGAGTGTGACATATATTACTCTGCCCACACTCCATTGGCCAGAATTCTGTTATATTACTACAGAAAATTGCAAAGGCATCTGAGAGATGTTGCCTAGCTGGGTGTCTTAGGGAGAAAGGAGATGAGTTTGGGGAGCAGCTGTTTCAGAATAGTAATAGCACTGTTTAGTCCTAGAATTCAGGGTTGCCATTTCCTTCTCCAGGGGATCTTCCTAACCCAGGGATTGAACCTGGATCTCCTGCATTGCAGGCAGACACTTTACCAGCTGAGCCACCAGGGAAGCCTGCCCTAGAATTCACAGTTAGGTCTAATTTCTTGGAATTTCAAGTCAACAAAGACCTTCTAAAATTCTTATGATCAAAAAGACTCATACTTCACACAGTCTTGACGATGTATAGCACCCCCCAAAAAATTTGGTAGATACTAATGGTAGTAATTTGCATTCCAGTACTATTTTGTTCATATGAAACTCTCCTTTGGTTCAGGTTTCACCTTACCCCATATTTTAGTCAATTTTTCTTGACCTCAGAAGGTTTATTAACTTTCCTGCTTTTGCCAAGGCAACTCTTGGCAAAGAAGAAATCTCTAAAAATGGCATCTGTAACAGGTTTATAGTCAAGGTTAAATTGATCTCATGCTTAGGTTCAAAAGCAGTTGCCATGTTAGATAAAATGAAAGTGCACACACCTTCAACCAGGGTATGTAGTCAAACCAGAAAGTGATCAAGGAAACCACAAAGAAAAACACTATAGAACCAAATGAAAAGGGACACAAAGTAGGTAATTTTGTGACCATAGTTGCCTGTTGCAGCTGTACAAACCCAGCTACATGAGATGATGTAATCTCTTGCTGCAAAGAATAAAGTGATTTCCCATGAGATTAAGCCTGAACTTTCCAACCCTGTGTTGAAGGTCTAGACTGCATCTCTGCTCTCTCCCAAACTCCAGGATAGTTATTAGACTTGAATTTCTGACTTGAATGACGTATAGAGTAAGCTGAATTTTGCAACCCTTTAAAAATGTTACCTTTAATGTTTATCACAGTCCAGTAAAAAATAAACTGCCCATTGGTGTATTTCCTGACATTAGGATGATCTGATACCCTTTGTTGCAGTATTCTCAGTATTGTGCCTCTTGAAGAGTTACTATACCAGCTGTTGGATGTGTCAGTATGAAACAGAACCTCTCTGTCCCACAGTTGGGATTTGAGTTTGTTTTTTTTTTTTAATTTCAGATATACACAGATTTCTTCAGTTTGTATTTTATAACCATTAACCCATCATTGAGAGGCTATCATAAGCTGGATATAGTGTTACAAGGAGTTATAAAAACACATCCTGTGGTTGTATCTTGAATCAGAACATTTGCATCATTCCTGGATGTCTCAGCAGTGTTTCTTTAAGGAATATAGTCTTTAATCTTTTAAGAACTGGATTCCACAGAATGTGTGCTGAATGTCTTTAATTCACCTTCTCAAGAACTCAAGATGGCCAAGCATTAGGTAGCGTGACAGTGAACCACGTATGTGCCTCGTTCGGGTCTTCCTGTAGGTTTTAAATCTCTTAGCGAGCACACCCCATGAGGGAAAGACCTGGGGTCTTTGCGTCCCCGTGCCCAGCTCCAGGGTGGGACATCATGCACGCCCAATAAATATTTGTTGAGTCTGTGAAAGAACACGTGAGCAGCCTTACTTGAAATAGGTCACAGTGTGTTTTAGATTTAGAATGTAAGAGTTTAGTAGACACCGATTCATTCCTTTCATATAAGAAACACATGTATTTTTGCTTACCTTCAATGAAGAAGGAAATGGCAACCCATTCCAGTACCCTTGCCTGGAAAATCCCATGAACGGAGGAGCCTGGAAGGCTACAGTCCATGGGGTCGCGAAGAGTTGGACACAACTGAGTGACTTCACTTTCCTTTTCCTTTCAATATCATTGCATTTTTTCGTAATTGAGGATTATCCAAGATTAAAACTTTTCTTCCTATTTTTATTTGTTTCTTACCAGATATATATATATATTAGGCAAGCTGTACACATCTGTTGACTTGATTTCTTTATGTGAGGTTTATGTCCAGAGGTGGCCAGAAAAGAAGTAAAGCTTATTTTAGTCTTTGGCAGCTGGCTTTATGGAAAAGTTGAAACTAGAGTAACTTGCACTTACTTAGCAGAAAGGGACATGCTCAGTATACCAAATGAATGTGAATATGCAAGTTTCCACTTACCAAATTCTAGCAACACATGTTGTCCCTCTGGCTCCTCACCAGTCTTGGATGGAAGGTCAGGTTTTCAAGATCTCCATTTTATTAAGGGGAAAACTGAGACTGTGATCAAGGGACTTTCCA
The DNA here is from genome assembly GCF_032452875.1 of Bos javanicus. Lineage (NCBI taxonomy): Eukaryota > Metazoa > Chordata > Mammalia > Artiodactyla > Bovidae > Bos > Bos javanicus. The sequence goes on from NC_083873.1 coordinate 60,722,745, forward strand.
GGAGCTCATAGCTAAATGTATATTTTACCTGTTAAAACCTAGACAGCTTCCTCCAAATTCATTGCACTTTCCTCATGATAACACTGCTGAGTGCTGTAAGTTTTTTTATAGTGTTTTATTCATCTATCTGATACTCATGATTTTTAAGAAATAAAAGATTTCTATATACCTATAGTTATAAATTGATTTTAATACTACCTGCATATGGTGATGTTTTAAAAGTACAAATCAGATCGTTTCAGTCTTCACCTAAAAAATGTGACATACTTCTAAGTACACTGCACTTAGGAAACATCCAGACAGCTTCAGTTCAGTTCAGTCGCTCAGTCGTGTCCAACTCTTTGCGACCCCATGAATTAATCGCAGCACGCCAGGCCTCCCTGTCCATCACCAACTCCCAGAGTTCACTGAGACTCACGTCCATAGAGTCAGCGATGCCATCCAGCCATCTCATCCTCTGTTGTCCCCTTCTCCTCCTGCCCCCAATCCCTCCCAGCATCAGAGTCTTGTCCAATGAGTCAACTCTTCACATGAGGTGGCCAAAGTACTGGAGTTTCAGCTTTAGCATCATTCCTTCCAGAGAACACTCAGACAGCTTACCTGGGCCTGAATGTTGCTTACACCTTGGCTATCAGGCCCTGTGTTTCTCCTTCCACTCACTCTGCTTGTCACACTGGCTTTGAATATACTAAGCCCGCTCCTGCCTCCAGGCCTTGCTACTTACTGTGCAGTCCACCTAAAACTCTTGTCTGCAGTTCCTCTTTGGCTGTAGGTTTTAACAAGTAAAACATACATTTATCATCCCATTTTCTCCCCAGTGTTACCTCCCCAAGGCAGCCTTCTGATCAGCTGATTTAAATGCTACCTGCATGTGTTACTCCTATGCTTGTCTTCCCAGGGCTTATGTGATCTGAAATTTTCCTCTCATTTATTTACTTGTTTATAATATGTTCTTCCTACTTCCCCCCACACTTCACTTGCTCCAAGAAGAGAAGTTCTAAAGGGCAAATTCTTTTGTCTGTCTGCTCCAGTCCTGCCTTCCCTGGGCCTAGAACAGTGTGCCACACATGGCAAGCACTTGATTAATAATTGCTGCATCAATAAATATCTGAATATTAGTTCATCCTAGTCAGCACCCATATCTCCAGTTTTTTTAATCTTTTTGTTTTTTCCGCCAAATCTCCAGATGTGATTCTTTTTTTTTTTAATTTTTTTTTTACTGGAAGATAATTGCTTTACAATATTGTGTTGGTTTCTGCCATCAGCATGAATCAGCCGCAGGTATACATATTTCCCTTCCCTCTTGAACCTCCCTCCCGTCTCCCACCCCATCCCACCCCTCTAGGCTGTCACAGAGCACTGGTTTGTGCTCTCTGTGTCATGCACCAAAGCCCCACTGGCCATCTGTTTTACATACGGTGGTGTATATGTTTCCCTCTTTACTCTCTCAGTTCGCCCTCCCTTTGCCCTCCCACGCTGTGTCTGCAAGTCTGTTCTCTGTGTCTGCATCTCCATGGTAGTTGTGGGTACATTTTATGCAGGAGATGTGGAATAATACCAAAGTTTAAATTTTTGTTATATAAAATTATGCCACAGCCCCAGAAATGTCTTTAGATGAGTACGAAGATAATCTGTTACCAGATAGAGAGGGCAGACTGTTCTAGTTGCAGCTTTTGGGGCTCACAGGTGGGAAACTTGTGTGGGACTCCACTGAATGGGGAGTTGCCACAAGTAAATGACCACCTCCTTTTCTCTGCAGTTGCTCCTGAGGATGTTGTATGTACGCGTAAATGAAACTTGGATCCCGTGTGTCTTACACTTGACCATCTCTCGGCAGATACCCCCTTCTTTTTCCCTTGTGTTCCCACCTCGTGTTGATATTCTCCCATTGTATTTAGATAGTGTTTATTGGGGTTTTTGGGTTTTGTTTGTTTTCTCTGAGGGTTTTTTGTGTTTTTTTGGTTTGTTGCTTTTGTTTTGTGCTTTGATAACAAATACCGAAGTTGAACTTTATTGTGGTAGGCTTTGCCCTCTGGCTGCGTGTCTGTGTGCATATCTCTGGGGAAGCCTTCGCACCTGTTTGAGGCTCAGACTTTTCTTCTGTAAAAATGGTGGAGTGAATACATGACCTGTCTCTGCAGAACACGACAGTTGGGGAACAATATATCTCAGATGGTTCATAAATATAAAATATCATCATCATAACTTTAAAGCATGTTATCAATAAATATTTCCAAAAATGCTTATATTTAATATGTTGGGGGACAACAGTGGTTTTTAATACAATTGCAAGTGAATAATATGCTTGACTCATAGCTGTTTTGCTAAACTTCTCATCTGATTCTAATAAATAGAGAAAATGTCCTCAGTTTAATGCAAAATACAAGATAAGCAGGTGACGGGCATTTCTGCAATGTGAATTCAATGTTATCTTTTATTGTTGTGTACTGTAAATTGTGTATGGAACTGGGGCAATGTTTACATGAAAAAAAAAAAACCCACAGCTGCCTTGATCTTGAAAATATCCCAAATATTTAAGAGCACTATGGCTTTTTATTTTTTAATTTGCTGTGAAACATTTTGATAGACATCACAGTGGAGGTTTTTTGGTCTTTTAATTAAGGTCTGTCATTTTAATGCTGTTTTTTGTTTGTTTTTTTTTTACAACTTCATGTAACAGGAAAGATTTCTGCCAATAAGTGTAATTCTACAAAGGATAAATAAAATATTTAAGACTTTAAAACTCTAAACATGTATAGAAGAGGAGTTGGTGGATCCATCATTACTAAAAATAATACAACTCTTAGATATAGAAGACAAAATGGGTACCTTGTTAAACAAGGACTTGTAATTTATGATTTTTTTGGTAGGATATCTGTTATTTTTTTCTACTTTGACTAATTAGGAACACGGGACCTGATACAATGGTACTTTGTTCCATTAGAAAAATTTTAAAGTATTAGAGAAAGTAGTTGATCTAGAATGCTGTGAATGGAATTAGTATAAATAAATACTTACATGCCAAGTGTGGAGAACCATTTATAGAGAGCTTCTTATGCACAAGGCTCTGTGCTAGCTTCTCACATATTCTGTCACATTTAGGCCTCACTGACACCTATGCAACTGCTGCCGTTGTTTCTCTATAGTAGTTGAAGAAACTGGTGTTCATGGGCTTGCCCATAGTAACACCCCCAGTGAGTGACCAAGCCAGACTTTGGAGTCAGTCAGCTGGACTTCAGGGCCAGGGCTCTCAGCCCCACCCCACCGCTCCGCATCAGTCTGTCCACAGGTATTAAATGGGACACAGGTCCAAACATATTGACAAGGCCTGCTCTCCAGAGTAAATTATTCAGCCTCCAATATACGTTGCTAAGTGGAGAAATAAGGTGGAGAACGGTGCATGTTATATACTACACCTGTCTTTTTAGAAAAATTATAACTGTCTTTATATATTTCTTTAAGGTTACTTCAGAGATTAGCCTGGGGCCCCGTGGGATCCCAGTGACAATGAGACTTAAGTTTGACTGGATATCCCTTGGGTTCCTTTTGAATTGCAGCACTGTTGGTGGTTGGCAACCTTGGGATTTCCCAAAGTGAGACTGAAACCTGGTCCCCTGGTCTGCTTGACAAAGAAGGCAAGGAGAGCCCCCCACAAGAGGCAGGTAGCACCAGACTTGTAGGTGGCAGGGTTAATAAGCAAGGAACTTACATATGATGCTTGCCTTGGGCGGCTGAAAGACGAGGAAAACCTTGCCAGAATCTTGAGTTTATATAGATGCTTTAACTGGGTTCAGTCACGTATTCAGTCCAGGTGGTCTCAATAACACGCTCTTATCTCAAGGCCGAGTGCTGGAAGATGGTTCCCACTGTGGGAATGGTGGGCAGAACATACAGGCCAATGGTGGGGCCAGCTTGGGTTAGCCGACACTCATGTCCAGTCAATGACCTTTTTCAACAACTGCATATGACTACTATTTAAAACTCCATTTTAAAATGACAGTGTTACGAACTGTAAGAAAATTAATATATCTTAAGAATTTTGTACATTTGAAATCTGCTTTTCAGGCATCCTATCTGTATATTTTGAATCACAAGCTATGGGATGTTAGCTCTACCCAAGAGAACGTGTTGATCCAGGGAACTCAGATGCCAGGCCTGACTGTACCACTTAGTCAGGTCATCATTGTCAGGCCTCAGTTTTCTAAACTGAAACATGAGAAGAGTGAACAAGTTGCCTTCCAACTTGAAAAACCAATAGAGCCAGACATCCTGGAATGTGAAGTCAAGTGGGCCTTAGAAAGCATCACTACAGACAAAGCTAGTGGAGGTGATAGAATTCCAGTTGAGCTATTTCAAATCCTGAAAGATGATGCTGTGAAAGTGCTGCATTCAATATGCCAGCAAATTTGGAAAACTCAGCAGTGGCCACAGGACTGGAAAAGGTCAGTTTTTATTCCAATCCCAAAGAAAGGCAGTGCCAAAGAATGCTCAAACTCCCACACAATTGCACTCATCTCACACACTAGTAAAGTAATGCTCAAAATTCTCCAAGCCAGGCTTCAGCAATATGTGAACTGTGAACTTCCAGATGTTCAAGCTGGTTTTAGAAAAGGCAGAGGAACCAGAGACCAAATTGCCAACATCCGCTGGATCATGGAAAAAGCAAGAGAGTTCCAGAAAAACATCTATTTCTGCTTTATTGACTATGCCAAAGCCTTTGACTGTGTGGATCACAATCAACTGTGGAAAATTCTGAAAGAGATGGGAATACCAGACCACCTGATCTGCCTCTTGAGAAATTTGTATGCAGGTCAGGAAGCAACAGTTAGAACTGGACATGGAACAACAGACTGGTTCCAAATAGGAAAAGGAGTACGTCAAGGCTGTATATTGTCACCCTGCTTATTTAACTTCTATGCAGAATACATCATGAGAAATGCTGGACTGGAAGAAACACAAGCTGGAATCAAGATTGCTGGGAGAAATATCAATAACCTCAGATATGCAGATGGCACCACCCTTATGGTGGAAAGTGAAGAGGAACTAAAAAGCCTCTTGTTAAAAGTGAAACAGGAGAGTGAAAAAGTTGGCTTAAAACTCAACATTCAGAAAACGAAGATCATGGCATCTGGTCCCATCACTGCATGGCAAATAGACGTGGAAACAGTGTCAGATTTTATTTTGGGGGGCTCCAAAATCACTACAGATGGTGACTACAGCCATGAAATTAAAAGACACTCCTTGGAAGGAAAGTTATGACCAACCTAGATAGCATATTAAAAAACAGAGATACTACTTTGCCAACGAAGGTCTGTCTAGTCAAGGCTATGGTTTTTCCAGTAGTCATGTATGGGTGTGAGAGTTGGACTGTGAAGAAAGCTGAGTGCCGAAGAATTGATGCTTTGAACTGTGGTGTTGGAGAAGACTCTTGAGAGTCCCTTGGACTGCAAGGAGATCCAACCAGTCCATTCTGAAGGAGATGAGCCCTGGGATTTCTTTGGAAGGAATGATGCTAAAGCTGAAACTCCAGTACTTTGGCCACCTCATGCGAAGAGTTGACTCATTGGACAAGACTCTGATGCTGGGAGGGATTGGGGGCAGGAGGAGAAGGGGACGACAGAGGATGAGATGGCTGGATGGCATCACCGCCTCGATGGATGTGAGTCAGAGTGAATTCCGGGAGTTGGTGATGGACAGGGAGGCCTAGCGTGCTGCAATTCATAGGGTCGCAAAGAGTCGGACACGACTGAGCGACTGAACTGAACTGAACTGACTGAAGCTATAAAATAAAAAACACACTTTTTAAGAAGATTAAATTCATGGTTAAAATTAAGTGCATTCATGAAAGGCGTGCCATCTTGGTTCTCAGTGGGCCAAAAGGCACTACTCTTTTGTGGCTGCTCTGGGCATTGCCTCTTGGTGGCAGCGCTTAAGAACTGGGGTGAAAGTTTCCAAGAACAGGCAATTCTTGGTGTAAAACCAGAATATCCTATCATAACCACTGTAGCAACATTTCTCCATCTGTCAATGCATGGCGGTGTCAAGGTCAAACAGAGGCTGAATTCAAGACTAATTATCGGACTCTTTCAAAGCATCTTTTGTTACTGGTTTGTGGAAATCTATTAAGCATAGGTTCTTCATAATTTACTATAATCTTTGACTGCGTGAATGATAACAGAGTTTGGCAAAAGTTTTTGGTAAAGGGCCATATAGTAAAAATTGTTTGATTTGTGGGCTCTAGCTTCTCTGTTGTAACCACTCAGCTCTGCTGTCACAGCACAAAAGCAGGAGTAAATAAAACGTAAATGAATGGGCAAGGCTGTGTTCCCGTAAAACTTGTTTACAAAAAAGGGCATTGGGCCAGATTTGGCCCATGATTTATAGTTCGCTTACCCCTGAATTGTAGAAAACAAACCCCTGTCCTAACGTTCTCTTTGCCCTGTGTCCTGAGATAAATTACCTTATTGCCTCTCCTGTGATTCCTGAGTGTAAAAATAAATGCCTCCATTCTACAGTACCATACCTTCATTAATTCCCTTATGAATAACCCTAGTTGGCAAATGCTACAATTCTACCACGTTACCCTGATGCCAACCCTATGTTAGTTTTACAAGTTGCCTTCCTTATTTCTTTTCACTCTGAATTGAAATTTCCTGAAGATAAACAGTTATGGTTGCTTCTCTTGCATTCCTTTGTATTACCATTTTTACATGATTTACACCTTTACCCCCAAAATGTTTGGGTCACATATCTTTTATACCTAGGGAATTGTGGTCAGCGTTGTTTCAGATCTGCAGGATATAATTGGCTAACCTCTTGCTAAACATATTCTTTCCTCTCTTAAGCAAAGCTCACCACATTTAACAAGCCACTCTCTTCAAAGACCAAGAAAGTCTGGAGGAAGAATTAATCTTGGCAAATTATTTGCAAAGATAGATGTTGGTCTCTGAACTCAGTGCATCCCTGGAGAGACCTCTGCCTTAGCCAGGAGATTGGGAAGCAGCCTTGGTGTGTAGCAGTACCTGGCTCCCATCCTAGACAATTCCCTCCCAGGCTCAGTCCAGCTCACATCTTTGTCTTTTCTCCTGAATTTCCATCCTTTCTTTTCTCTCATTATTTCCAAATTCTAAAACTTCACCTGCCATGGACAAACTTGATGTTGGCAAAGTTCTTCACTGGGATGCACAAAGGCTCACAGATTATTGAGATTTACTACATGCTTTAAATTCACTGCTTTTCCTATTCAGCAATTTAGTTGTAGCCCCGGATAAAGGTGATTTGTGTGATCCATCTTGCTTTATGTCTCGCTTAACTTTCTGTCTTTTTCATGACAGGTTGCTGAATGCTATAAAGCCAGGACTTGTTAAAAAGATCAATAGATTGCCTACCCCCATTGCAGGATTGGTGAGTATCCAGAATTGAGATTTATCTTCCAATATTCCTTTGCTCTAACCTAAGGGTCATGACAATGCCATTTATTACAGTTCTTTCCTGCAGTATATATTCCACATGAATGAGAATGCATTGAAGCCATTAAACTGTGAGGTCACTTAAAAATGAAAGATTGCAGTTATGCCTAAATGTCATTTTAATCTTTGTGTTTTTCCCATGAGTGATAAGAATAACGTTCATTCTTAAGGAGTGAAATTTGTTTTGGGGTGAGAAGCTGGTAATTAAGTTGACCTGAGGGGAGGAATGCGATGGTAATTATGGTTTTCTCATTTCAGTTCTCTGCATTCCCCTGGAATGAAGAAGAGAAAGGGTAGTGAGAAAAAGAATTTCATGATGAACAAGCAGCATTTTCATGATAAATTGCTGTTTTCAGTCTTATAAATCTACTTGCGTTTAAGTACCACATTTGTAGACCAACTTTCTAAAGACATAACAGTCACTGAGGTGATTCTATTGTCTGGAGAACTGTTAAGCAAACCCCTGGTTCTTCTGAACCTACCCAGCTAAAACCAGTAAAACTCAAATGTTCACATGTAGTCAGATGCAGGATTCTTCTTCATGCATTGATACGTTTCATAATTCTTGGCAACTAACTTTTATTGCTTAATTGTTGTTACCTTTTGCTAATAAGAAAAAGGTGAAAGGTCAAAAGGACGAACAAACCTTAGCTCTAGAAGCAACACGGTGCATATGTCTGGGCTCACACATGCGCCCTCACACACACACGTGTACGTGTACAGGTACATGTGTGCACAGGAAGCTGAGGGTATGTGTGGCTTAGTAACAATGCTTCGACTGTTTTCATTGTGGTGCCTTCTGTGCCTGTGGTCTTGCAAAAAACAATTAGAAAAATGTCAAGAATTTAAGCAGGCTCCTACTTAGACTTGATGATTTGCTTCACAGTCATATGACAATGACTAATTGAAATTTGATGCAACAACACCAACAAAATTATGTTTGAGAACTGTGGGGGTCATTAATTAGGTACATGGTTTAAGCAAGTTGAATGAAAGGGATTTTTTTAAATTGTAAGAATTGCTGTTTCTGCCAGTGCATTTTATTTCCCATTCTGGTTAGTAGTACATTGGTAATTAGTTATTAAAAATCTTTCTAATTTCATTCATCAGAATCAGGTAGCCAAGTAAGTCAATACATAGATAGTTAAATTTGGAAGAAATGGATTTAAATAATCTAATTAAAAATCTGTATATTATGTATATTAATATTATGCATTAATGTGTACGTGTATTAATATATGCCAGAAACAAAGTCCAAATACATATTGCTTATTACAGATCACACATTAATATATTCATTAATGTGTACATGTATTAATATATGCCAGAAACAAAGTCCAAATACATATTGCTTATTACAAATCACACATTAATATATTCATTAATGTGTACATGTATTAGTTATTTTAAAACTTTTTATTGAATCCATCTCTTTCAAATGTTAAGGCCATTGCTTTAATGAAGCTGACAGATATCTGTTTGGCCCCAAGCATGTGGCATCTCCAGACCTTGGAAGTCTAATATATAATATTATAGGAGCAAAACTTATAGCAAGAAGTCAAGGAAGGCACCAGTGAAACCCACATGGCTGCAGGAAGCAGCTCTCAGTCCAGAAGCTAAGGAGAGAAGGGTTTTATAAATATTAATTTAAACTGAATCGTAAATAATTGGAGCAAAATTAAGGGTTTGAGACACGTGCATTGATGTTTATGTTGGTTTCTTCTAGCAGATCAAGCATTGTTCTTTACCTGTTGCCTCTGCTTTGGAACAGGCAGGCCGTGTGATTCGAGAGAACCAGGGCACCTCTGCTGCTTTACTCCTATTTACACCCCTAACTTGTCCTTCTTCTTTTTTTTCATTTGAATTTCCTTTCCATTTTATCCTTTCCATCATTTCTGTTTCCTTGCTCTTTTCCAAGTAATGGTTTTCCATTTTATCCCATCCTGTATCACTTATATTTTCTTGACTGATTTGTTATTGTGATACTGTGATTTGTAATAAGCAATATGTATTTGGACTTTGTTTCTGGCACAGAGCATCTAAAACCCTTGGAATTTCCTAAACCATGAGAACAATGGAAACATCTTTTGTTATAATACTCGGTCTTCTGTCATCAGTTCCTGAAATGGCTCCAGTTCTATAAAGGTGAAGGAGTATCTTGTTCTTTATAACAAGCTCCTTTCAGCCCCACCTGAATGAGGTAACTTTTGGAAAGCCCCAAAGACGGGGGCTGGCTGCCAGGGGAACCAACCTCATGATGAGAGAGTTGGAACTTAAAGTCCCACCCCACTGACTTCCAGAGAGGGGAGAGGGGTTGGAGGTTGGTTGAGTTACCCATGTCAGTGATTTAATCAGTCTTGCCTATGTAATGAGGCCTCCATAAAAAACCAAAAGCACGTGATTCGGAGAGTTTTCAGATTGGTGAACACATGGAGATCCCAGGAGAGTGGCATACCCAGACGGCATAGAAGCTCTATGTGCCTCCCCACATACCTTGCTCTATGTACTTCTTAATCTAGCTGTTCTGAATCCTTTATAATATTCTTTGTAATAAATTGATAGGCCTAAGTAAGTGTTTCTTTGTGTTCTTTGAGCCACTTTAGCAAATTAATCAAACCCAAGAAGGAGATCTTGAGAACCTGTGGTTTATAGTTCATTGTTCAGAAGCCCAGCTGACCACCTGGACTTGAGACTGATATCTGAAATGGGGGCAGTCCTTTTTTTATTAATTTTTTTGTGGGGACAGTCTTAATGGGACTGAGCCTTGACCTGGGACATCTGACACTATCCCCAGGTGAAGAGTGTCAGAACTGAGTTAATTGCTTGCTGGTGTTGGAAAAAACACACAGCGGAGTTATCTTTAGTCCAAAAAAAATACTTATTTATGTATAATTAATTACTGCCCATTCACTCATGATTCCTTAATCTACAAATCTGGTCAAGCTCTCTCTTTTTTTTTTTTCCTCTTCTCCAATTACCACCAGATCAACATCTCCAAAAACCAGTGCACAAGTTGGGGTACCAACAAGAAACAGAACTGCTACCCTTCTGTGCCCTTTCCCCATCCTGTTAAGGTTCTTCCAGAGTTTGCTCTTCAGATCTGTCATCTGCTTCCTTTCTACACTGATGTTCCTGTCTGTCTTCGTGACCTCAACTCTTCGTAGCATTGCCCCAAGTCATCACTTCTTACCAGGTTTTTTCTCCTGATCTCCAGGTCTCTTGTTCTGTGTATTGGACAGCTCCGTCTGGATGTCCTACTGAACATCTCACACTGTTCATATTCAAATTAGACTTAAATGACCACTGCTGCTGCCCACCGATGTCAGGAAGGCATCAGAAACATGCAGTTGCCCTCGTTGAGCTATTAAAGAATATGGCAACTTTCTTTTTTTTTTACTTTTTTTAATTATTTTTTTAAACCATTTATCATTTCTTTATTATTATTATGTTTTACTTTACAATATTGTATTGGTTTTAGAATATGGCAACTGTCTCAGTCTGTCTACTTGTTTGCATTTCGTTGGCCACTCGATAAGGCCTAGAGCAGGTCTTCCTCATCTCTTACCTAGATTATTACCATCAACTCATAGGTCCTCAGATGTTATTCACTGTTATGTATGAAGCCTTTGCTCATGACACTTCTTATGAATATATCTCTCTCTGCTCTTCTTGACTAAATCTTATTTACTTATCAAGAGCCAGTGCAAATCACCTCCTTTGTGAAGCCTTTGGTGTTTATGGTCCATATGATCTCTTTTATAGAATACTGTTAGCATCTCCTGGTTTATGAGAAAATGAGTTAATAGAGACAAAAAAGACAGCTGTATTGAAATATGATCTGGGCAGTAAGATTTTTGAATAACTATTGTTACTAGTTTGCAATTCAAGGTGTGTAAATGATTTAGTATTCATGTTTAAGCACTGTAGCTAGCTTTAAGATCACACAAACAGTAAAAACTGCTGCTGCTGCTAAGTCACCTCAGTCGTGTCCGACTCTGTGTGACCCCACAAGACGGCAGCCCACCAGGCTCCCCCGTCCCTGGGATTCTCCAGGCAAGAACACCGGAGTGGGTTGCCATTTCCTTCTCCAATGCATGAAAGTGAAAGTGAAGTCGCTCAGTTGTGTCCAACTCTTCGAGACCCCATGGACTGCAGCCTACCAGGCTCCTCCGTCCATGGGATTTTCCAGGCAAGAGTACTGGAGTGGGGTGCCATTGCCTTCTCCGAGTAAAAACTAAGATGGATCCAAAGCCCATGCTCTTACTTACCAATGCCTACAATGGGTGCAGGGATAACAGGTGTCCTAGGGATGCACAAAGAAGTCACAGCATCACCCTGAGGAAGTGTTTACCAAAATCTTTAGCCTACATCCAATTCTGAGGAAACAAATCAGACCAGTCCAAATTGAGGGACATTCCATAAAACAACTGGTGTACATTCCTTAACTCTGTCAGTGGCCTGCCCCCCAACTGTTGCAGATGAAAGGTGGCTAAGAAGATATGACAGCCAAATGCCATGTCTGATCCTTGATTGAGAATGAGCAACTGTATTAGACATATTGGGACAGTGGGGAAATTTGAGTGCAGATTGAATATTAGATAACAGTGTTTCCCCAATGTTGAATTTCTTTTACATGTTAACTATCTTGTCAAAGACAGTGGTGGATACAGGGGAATATTCTTAATGTTAGATGAACAAAAGCTAGAGTCTTTAGACATGAAATGTCACAACATGTACAACTAATCCTCAAGATGTTCAGCAAAAAGAGGTTTGTGCATATAATGTATCATTTTATATACATATACACATGGAGAGATGGAGGGAAGGGGGAGAGAGGGGGGCAGGAAGCGGGGCAGGGAAGGAGGGAAATGTAAAATTTTGTATCTAGATAAAGGATATGCAGTTGTCATGGTACCCTTCTTGCAGGATTTTGTTAGGCTTGAAAATTTACAACATAAAACATTGGAGATTGAAACATTAATTCTCTTACCTGTTTGGAGAAGGAAAGGGGACTGCAGGTGAGCAGTAGATTTGAAGGTAGCAGAGACTATCTTGGATGTGTAGAGCTGCAACCTTTTGTATGAATATATTCTTCACATGACATTTCTTCCACCCATATTTGTGACACTCGGGAAAGAACAAACAGCATTCCTCAAATGCATCTGCAGACTTCTAGGTTGGTTTGTACTTTGTCAGGGAGTTGACAGGTCACTGACCATCTACCCGTTAATCAGTCCTTAGTAGCAGGGGCCATGGAGATCTAAGAAGTATGGCCAGAGGGATCTCCATGCCTGGAACCCATGCCTGTGTGACTTAATGGCCTGGTGCTGAGAAAAATCCATTAAGATGGCCCAGCTGCTTGACTTGAAGATAAATAGAAAAGTGTGTTTTCACATAGCAATCCCAAATTATAAACATGTGTAGATTTACAAAGGCATGAATAGGTGTATTTTATCCCCTGAGTTGAGCTGTGGTTACAAAGAATTCAGGGGTGAAGGTGTTAAAACAAAGTAGCTGAAAATCATTTCCTGGCAAGAATGCAAAGACCCTGGATCTGGGTCTGTGTTTCTTCTGTAGCGATCGCTGACATGCACGGCCGCATGGTGACTGCCTGCAGATGCTTGCATTCTTTTTTAGGTGTGAGTGACACTGTTAGCTGTTGCCAGAGAGAAAGACCTCAAATTTAGGTCTTTGGCATAGCAACAACTTTTAAAAATGCTGCCCTTTATTTAGCCAGTTTGACAGTATTGTGTAATCAAGCCACATCCTGAAACTCAGTTTAATGGTGGTTAGAGATCATGGTAAATTCTGTTTCATCCAGAAACATCAGACTTTGTGCAGGAGACATATATGTATGAAATCCTTGCTTGCAATAGGAATTTGGACATTAAGTCTTTTCTCACCCGGATTTTAGTTGTAACAGCCAGTGTGTGTGTGTGTGTGTGTGTGTGTGTGTGTGTAATTGGAAATGGGTATTTGTGTGTTGTTGGTGTGTGTGTGTGTGTGTGTAATTGGAAATAGGTATTTGTGTGTTGTTGGTGTATGTGTGTGTGTGTGTGTAATTGGAAATAGGTATTTGTGTGTTGTTGGTGTGTGTGTATGTAATTGGAAATAGGTATTTGTGTGTTGTTGGTGTGTGTGTGTATAATTGGAAATAGGTATTTGAGGATTCGCCCTTGGGTGCTGAACCCTCCTAGGGCTGTCATGAAATATTTGCTTGATCTTGCATGTGAATCCAAGAGAAGCAATCAGAGAAGAGAAAGAATTTTACTGCAGGAAGGGCATCTTAGGTATATTTGTTTTATAGAGGAACAGGGGTCCATAGAGGGGACGATCACACAACAGTAAAAGCTGAGATGAGTCCGAAGCACAGACCACCTTTCTCCGTGGTTATATTACTCACAAATTCTCCCAGTTGAAAATGGGAGTATTTGTAAATGACACATGTAAATGACAACTATTTTACGTCTTGTGAGAAAGACGGGACAGACAGCAAAGACTCACTTTTTCAGCTCATCTCTTTTTTGGGGTTTCTGCTGTCCAACATCTTCAAAATATCTTTCCAAGTTCTGTGAAAGGGCTCACTTCACCTGATAAATGCTGGGAATTTGCACTCAGTGAAGCTCAGTAGGTTCTAGCAGGAAGGTAACTGGTAGAATTATCCTACCATTTAGTTACTCTGATCCACTCAAAAATTTATTCTTTAGGAAAAACAGGTATTTTTTCTAATCAAAAGATAAGATTTCAAATATGCTTAGAGCTGAGTTTTCTCAAATGGATAAAAATGTAAGTTCCCATAAACTTTGTGGACTTTAGGAGGCTTTCATAAGATATCTGCTTTATTTTATGAAAGCGATACCAGAGCAGTTGATGTTTCATTGTTTGAGAGAGATCAGAAAAGGAGGAATGATGAAAAGGCAGTGGCAATTTCCACATTATGAGAAGATTAAAAAAGTATTGTTTTGGACAAAGGTAAACATAGGAAGCTATTGAAAACTGAGTAGTCTGAGTGAAAGGCCTTATTCAAACTTCATGATTTTCAGAAGATGACAATGCAGTAAATTTGAGTCCCAGATGTTTTGAGTGTCTACCTGCCAAGAAGTGGTTTCCTGCAAATCCTGACTGGAGATTAGCCCTTGTCTGTTTCAGTTCATCCTTGTCAATGTCTTATATTTTAGGTTTCAATTTTATAGTTTCATTTAGAAATTCTAGCGTGTTTTCCATCCCTGTAACAGTTTTATTATGGGTCCCCCCAGAAGAAGCTGGCCAGGGTTCTCATCTCTGCCTCTGTTTCTCTTCCGGTCAAATGATTGTCTCAGGCCAGGAAGGAAGCAGAGAAGCAAAGAGGGAGGCCAGGGGTGTGAGTCCCCATAATGATAACCATCATATTAATATATTAAAACCCACCTGTGTACAAAGTGCAAGGTGTATCCTTCTTGATCTTTACAGTTGCCCTGTGATGCAGTTATTGCTATGCCGTAGCTATAATCTCAGGAGACAAGGGTGCTAAGAGGTGGGTTACCAGCTTTCCAATAAAAAAAGAGGTGATATGGAGATTTGGACCCTGATTCATCCAGCTCTAGACTCTGTCTTTTCTACTGTGTTACACTATCTCCATGAGGCCTTACAATAGTCCGCTAAACCTCAGCATTCCTGAATATCTGTTTGGAAGCAACAGTCTCTAAAGAGATCTCATGTTTTCAGAAGACCACCTCTCATCCCTCTCATTTAAGATCTATTAATTTCATCAGACTGAAGCAGTGGCGTGTTTTAAAGAGCCCTGTAAATGTAAAATTTCCACTATCCTATGAAAGCAATTTCCATGTGGCTGCACCTCCAGCATCATAGTCAGTGAAGCACCAGTTCAACAACTGATGTTAATCGGCGATCTTTAGACATCTTTACTGTTGTTGTTCAGTCACTAAGTCGTGTCTGACTCTTTGCAACTCTGTGGACTGCAGCATGCAAGCTTCCCCGTCCTTCATTATCTCCCAGGGTTTCCTCAAATTCATGTCCATTGAGGGTCTTTCCAAAAAATGTCGGTGATTCCATTCTAACATTCAATAAAACCTGCTAAAATACCCTCCTCTTGGTCTCCTCTCACTGTCTTTCTGTGCGCGCGCATGCACACACACACACACACACACACACACCCCTCTCATTCTTGCCAGCACCTCCTACAAATCTTTTCCATACCAACCACCTGAGGTTGTCCAGACTCACACTCTGCTGGCTCTTGTCTCTCTACTCAACCTTTTCTCTGCCTCCTCTACCCTCCGCCTTTTCAGGTGCAAATCAATCCAGCTAGGCTCAGCACCTTTCAATGCCTCCCCAGAATCATGATTCTGATTCAGGACAACAAACGTTCGGTAAGATGCAGATGCAGTTCTCATTCATAGGCAGGCAGAGACCAGAGACTTGGAACACACCCACCCTGTGTGTTTTTCCTAAGGCAGTTGCATGGTGTGATGTGGGGAGGGGTGGGGGGAGGGTGTCTCTGGAGGTGGTCTTGCTCTTCCTTGGGAGCCAAGTGGAAACTGGTGTTTGAGTGATGCTCTGTACATAGGAGGTACATTTCACTGAGGGAAATGAAGAGACCTTGTAAAGAATCTCAGCCAAAATTGAATTTAATGACACACGTTCCTTTATCCTCATCCCTGGCACAGTAAGAGAAACCTCAGTTGTGTTCCCACACCACACACAGAAGGAATGCTCAATTTGCTGCTCTCAGGTTGGATGCCCAAACCAAGCCCAAGCAAGAGTGGTGGTTAGCCTTTTAGTAGCTTTAGACATAAAAAAGTGCAAACTGGAGGGGAAAACAACAATAAAACCCATGCGCTCCTTGGTACACTTGATCCTGCATTCAGTTAAATGGTGGACTGTGAACCTAGGGGGGTTTTCTTTGTTCAGTGCCTCCCAAGTCAGCATGGCTTGTATGCTGCCAGGGGTAACAGTTTCCACAGGTACCTTCTAA
Organism: Bos javanicus; assembly: GCF_032452875.1. Taxonomy (NCBI): domain Eukaryota; kingdom Metazoa; phylum Chordata; class Mammalia; order Artiodactyla; family Bovidae; genus Bos; species Bos javanicus. The sequence goes on from NC_083873.1 coordinate 60,739,188, forward strand.
AAGTATTGATTGTTTCAGGTCCCTTCAGTTCAGTTCAGTTCAGTGGCTCAGTTGTGTCCGACTCTTTGTGACCCCATGAACTGCAGCACGCTAGGCCTCCCTGTCCATCCCCAACTCCCGGAGCCTATCCAAACTCATGTCCATTGAATCTGTGATGCCATCCAGCCATCTTATCCCCTGGTGTCCCCTTCTCCTCCTGCCCTCAATCTTTCCCAGCATCAGGGTCTTTTCAAATGAGCCAGCTCTCCGCATCAGGTGGCCAAAGTATTGGAGTTTCAGCTTCAAAATCAGTCCTTCCAATGAACACCCAGGACTGATCTCCTTTAGAATGGACTGGTTGGATCTCCTTGCAGTCCAAGGGGCTCTCAAGAGTCTTCTCCAACACCACAGTTCAAAAGCATCAGTTCTTTGGTGCTCAGCTTGCTTTGTTGTCCTGCTTGGGCTCACACCCATACATGACCACTGGAAAAACCATAGCCTTGACTAAACAGACCTTTGTTGGCAAAGTAATGTCTCTGGTTTTTAATATGCTGTCTAGGTTGGTTATAACTTTCTTTCCAAGGAGTAAGTGTCTTTTAATTTCATGGCTACAGTCACCATCTGCAGTTGATTTTGGAGCCCCCCAAAATAAAGTCAGCCACTGTTTCCGCTGTTTCCCCATCTATTTGCCATGAAGTGGTGGGACCAGATTCATAATCTTAGTTTTCTGAATGTTGAGTTTTAGCCAACTTTTTCACCCTCCTCTTTAACTTTCACCAAGAGGCTCTTTAGTTCTTCACTTTCTGCCGTAAAGGTGGTGTCATCTGCATATCTTTTGTTATTGATATTTCTCCCGGCAATCTTGATTCCAGCATGTGCTTCATCCAGCTCAGAGTTTCTCGTGATGTACTCTGAATAGAAGTTAAATAGCAGGGAGACAATATGTAGCCTTGACATACTCCTTTTCCTATTTGGAACCAGTCTGCTGTTCCATGTCCAGTTCTAACTTGCTTCCTGACCTGCATACAGGTTTCTCAGATAACTTGTCAGATAACTTTATAAAAGGGCTTCCCAGGTGCTGCAGTAGTAAAGAATCTGCCTGCAATGCAGGAGATGTGGGTTTGACCCCTGGGCCAGGAAGATCCCCTGGAAAAGACACCCACCCCTGTATTCATGCCTGGAAAATCCCGTGGACAGTGGAGCCTGGCAGGCTACAGTCCACGGGTTACAAAGAGTTGGACACAACTAAGTGACTGAGCATGCACACATACAACCTTCTATAGCTGCCCACTGCATATAAGGAATAAAATTCAAACAGCTCAGAAAGCCATTTATGGCTTTCCCTGAGCTAAAGGAATGTTCTAGGTATATTGCCCCCTACGTATTATCACTCTTAGGAACCAGGATTACAGTTAACTTACTACCTAAACCAAAAGACTTGGCACACAGTGAGTACAGAAATAAAAGTGTATCAGCTGGTAAGAGCCATTCTCCACAGTGAGCTGGACCAGGAGAATGCTGATGGCCACTGGAACAGGCTAGCTTGTGGTTATCTGCTGAGTGCTTGGACCAATAAGTTAGTCTCCTTTTCCATATTGTTTGAGTACTTGGGAAGACTCAGTAAGAGGTTTTTTTGTTTTTGTTTTTGGTTCTTTCCACTCATCCTGTGTTTATTATCTGTTTTCTGATTTTCTTATTTGGTGAGTGTATATCAGTTATCCACTGCTGTGAAGAGCCCACCTGCCAATGTAGGAGATATCCACTCCAGTATTCTTGCTTGGAAAATTCCATTGACAGAGGAGCCTGGCGGCCTACAATCCATAGGGTTGCAAAGAGTCAGACATGACTGAAGCCACTTAGCATGCACACACACATGCTGTATAACAAACTACATCTGAATTTAGTGGTCTAGAACTAACACCAAAAAAGATGTCCTTTTCATCATAGGGGACTGGAATGCAAAAGTAAGAAGTCAAGAGATCTCTGGAGTAATAGGCAAGACTGGCCTTGGAGTACAAAATGAAGCAGGGCAAGCTAACAGAGTTTTGCCAAGAGAATGCACTGGTCATAGCAAATACTCTCTTCCAACAACACAAGAGATGATTCTACACTTGGACATCACCAAATGGTCAATGCCAAAATCAGATTGATTATATTTTTTGCAGCCAAAGATGGAGAAGCTCTATACAGTCAGCAAAAACAAAACTGGGGGCTGACTGTGGCTCAGATCATGAACTCCTTATTGCCATATTCCGACTTAAATTGAAGAAAGTAGGGAAAACCACTAGACCATTCAGGTATGACCTAAATCAAATCCCTTATGAGTATATAATGGTTGTCCAAGGAGGCCTTACTAATAGCTGAGGAAAGAAGAGACGAGAAAAGCAAAGGAGAAAAGGAAAGATATATCCATCTGAATACAGAGTTCCAAAAAATAGCAAGGAGAGGTAAGAAAGCCTTCCCAAGTGATCAATGCAAAAAAAAAAAAAAAAATAGAGGAAACAATAGAATGGGAAAAACTAGACATCTCTTCAAGAAAATTAGAGATCCAAGGGGACATTTCATGCAAAGATGGGCACAAAAACAAAGGACAGAAACAGTTTGGACCTAACAGACACAGAAGAGATTAAGAAGAGGTGACAAGAATACACAGAAATGTCAGATAATCACGATGGTAATGACCACTCACCTTGAACCAGACACCCTGGAATATGAAGTGAAGTGGACCTTAGGAAGCATCACTAGGAACAAAGCTAGTGGAGGTGATGGAATTACAGTTGAGCTATTTCAAATCCTAAAAGATGATGCTGTGAAAGTGCTACACTCAATATGCCGGCAAATCTGGAAAATGCAGCAGTGGCCACAGGACTAAAAAGATCAGTTTTCATTCCAATCCCAAAGAAAGGCAATGCCAAAGAATGTTCAAACTACTGCACAATTGCATTCATCTCACACGCTAGCAAAGTAATGCTCAAAATTCTCCAAGTTGGCTTCAATAGTATGTGAACTGAGAACTTTCAGATGTTCAAGCTGGATTTAGAAAAGGCAGAGTAACTAGAGATCAAATTGCCAACATCCTTTGGATCATAAAAAAAGCAAGACAGTTCCAGAAAAACATCTACTTTTGCTTTATTGACTATGCCAACGCCTTTGACTGTGTAGATCACAACAAACAGTGGAAAATTCTGAAAGAGATGGGAATACCAGACCACCTGACCTGCCTCCTGAGAAATCTGTATACAGGTCAAGAAGCAACGGTTAGAACCAGACATGGAACAAAGAACTGGTTCCAAATTGGGAAAAGGGTACATCAAGGCTGTGTATTTTCACCTTGCTTATTTAACTTATATGCAGAGTATATCATGTGAAATGCCAGGCTGAATGAAGTACAAGCTGAAATCAAGATTGCCAGAAGCAATATCAATAACCTCAGATATCAGAAGACACCACCCTCATGGCAGAAAGCAAAGCAGAACTAAAGAGCCTCTAGATGGTAGTGAAAGAGGAGAGTGAAACAGCTGGCTTAAACCTCAACATTCAGAAAACAAAGATCATGGCATCTGGTCCTATCGCTTCATGGCAAATAGATGGGGAAACACTGGAAACAATAAGAGACTTTATTTTCCTGGGCTCCAAAATCACTACAGATGGTGATTGCAGTGATGAAATTAAAAGACGCTTGCTCCTTGGAAGAAAAGCCGTGACCAACCTTGACAGCATATTAAAAAGCAGAGATGTTACTTTGCCAACGAAGTTCTGTCTAGTCAAAGCTATGGTTTTTCCAGTAGTCATGTATGGATGTGAGAGTTGGACTCTAAAGCAAGCTGAGTGATGAAGAATTTATGCTTTAGAACTGTGTTGGAGAAGACTCTTGACAGTGCCTTGGACTGCAAGGAGATCAAACCAGTCAATCCTAAAGGAAATCAGTCCTGAATATTCATTGGAAGGACTGATGCTAAAGTTGAAACTCCAGTACTTTGGCCACCTGATGTGAAGAACTGACTCATTTGAAAAGACCTTGATGCTGGAAAAGATTGAAGGCAGAAGGAGAAGGAGATGACAAAGGATGAGATGTTTGGATGGCATCACTGACTCAATGAACGTGAGTTTGAGCAGGCTCTGGGATTTGGTGATGGACAGGGAAGCCTGCCATGCTGCAGTCCATGGGTTGCAAAGAGTCAGACATGACTGAGCAACTGAACTGAAGTTAGTAGTCCAAAACATTTACTATTCCAAAGTTCCTGTGGATCTAGAATCTGGGCTTGGCTTAGCTGGGTTAGTTTTAGGATGTCCCACAAAGCTGCCATCAGGTATTGGCTGCTGTCATTTTACGACTTGACTAGGGAAGGATCTGATTCTAAGCACACTCAGGTGGATAGCAACAAGATTTGTTTTGTTGCAGGATGTTGGCCAAAACCATCTTCAGTTCTTTGCCATAATGGCCTATTTACATAGAACAACTCACAATGTGACAGCTTGCTTCATGAGAATAAGCAAGCAAGAAGAACCAGAAAAAGAGAGAGAGAAAGAGAAAGATACTGAGAGAGAACAAACAAGATGGACATCACAATTATGTATAATCTAATCTTAGAAGTCACATTTCCTCACCTTGGCCATATTCTGTTGATCAAAAACAAGTCACCAGGTCTAGCCCACACTCAAGGGGAGGAGACTGCGCAAAGACCTGTGTACAGGAAGAAGGGATCACTCGGAGGTATTTAAAAACTGCCTCCACAGTGAATGAAATGATTGTCCTAATCTGCTGAGAAATGGAGGGCATGGATTTCTTATTTTCCTGAAAAAGCATCCTTTATAGTTATAGTACTTTAACAATAATACAGTTTTCCTTGGACCACCTCCCTCACATGACATCTAAGCTCTGTTTCCCAGTTTTCATCTACACATATACACTAGAAAGAGATGGTATGTTCTCTCTTGCCTTCCAAGTGAACATCCACCAAGACTCAAGACATAATTCCGTAATTCCAGCCTTCCGGGGGAATCCCCTTCTAGAGGCAAATAAGGTCTACTAGAGGGAGACTATGAAATAGTAATGAAATGTTAATATGCAAGGAAGAACAAGGAATAAGTTTCTGTTTGAGAGTAAGAACTCTGAGAGGTATGGATTCTGAATATACTGCGAAGTCGCTTCAGCCACGTCCGACTCTGTGCGACCCTGTGGACTGTAGGGTAACCCTCCAGGCTCCTCTGACCATGGGATTCTCCAGGCAAGCATACTAGAATGGGTTGCCATGCCCTCCTCAAGAGATCTTCCCAACCCAAGGATTGAACCCACATCTCTTATGTCTCCTTCATTGGCAGGCAGGTTCTTTGGCACTAGTACCACCTGGGAAGCCTGGGATCTAAAGACGTATCTACAATTAGAGAAGACCAGGGACAGGGGAGCCTGGTGGGCTGCCGTCTATGGGGTCGCACAGAGTCGGACACTACCGAAGCGATTTAGCAGCAGCAGCCAGCATTGGGGTTGGAGAAGGACGGTCTGGCCTGAGAGGATGGAATGAGAAAGGCTTTGAGCACAGGAACCTGGGTCTTGTCTGCAAGTGGCTTTTTGTATGTGGCTGCAGCTGGAGCCCAGGGTCCCTGAAAGAAATCAATATTGTGAAAAGTGGACCAGGAATGGTAGGTTGAGACAGAAATGCTATCTGCAAGTGTTTGGGCTCATCTACAGTAAGAACCACTGCAAACAAAGGAATCTTGTGTTCCAGATAACTTTGGTGGCCATGTGGAAAGTAGATTGTGGGAAGAGACCAGCAACCAAAGTCAGTTAGGAGACAAGTAGTCCAAACAAGAGGTAATGTCTCCTACTTAACCTTAGTAGAAGCAGTGAGAGTGGACATGAGGACACAGGATGTATGGTTCTATGTTTTGCACCGACAGTAACGTGCCCTTAATTTTAAGACATACCACTTAAAAATTACATAACTAATTTTTTAAATTCATTAATTAAATTATAACACAATGTTAACATACCAGCAATGGAAAGATGCATCATTATTTTAGAGGTAAAAAAATTGTACGACTTGGAATTAATGAAATATAATAAATAATCTTAGGAAAATGACATCTACATTTTGGATTTCAGCAACTTGGCGAATTGTGATGCCAGTAATAGACATCATGGGAACAGGGGATGAGAAATGGGTTCCAAGAGAAAAGATGAATTCTCTTTTGGATGTATTGAGTTGGCTACCTTTAAGAGATATTCATGTACAGATGTCTGGCAGACAGTTGGAAAATGTTGGTTTGGAACTCATGGAAAAACGTATAAGAAATTGGACTAGGTTAATGAATGGCTGATTTTAAATTTAAATCCTTATGCTGAAGTATATATGAAGACACATTATTTCTTTTTCTATAAACACAAACTTTGAAGTTTCCCTCCCCCGCCACACACACAAATTATAGTCTGCTCTTTGTAGTGTTTGACTTTCATTGGAAGGGGAGGTGGGGGAGGTTGGGATGATGAAAGAAGTTTGAGACCACAGGAGGAGTCATTAGCAGTTGCACTTAGATATGGAAATCATGAGAGATAGTAACTTAGATCTTCACATAATTAATGGTTTATTGAGATGTAATATCCAACCAGTCTCATACCCTCTAGCCTTTCTTATACCCTTGATTCTTCACTCTTAATGCTCGATAAGCAGATTAATTTGCCGCCATAACAAAGTATAGCAGATTGGGTGCCTTAAAGGAGAGAAATGAAGTCAAGCAGAGGCGGGGTTGGTTGCCTCTCTCCTTAGCTTGAAAATGGCGGTCTTCTCCATGGGTCTTCACTTGGTCTTCCTCTGCAGTTTGTATCCTAATCTCATTTTTTAAAATAATGACACCAATCATACTGGATTAGGGCCTGCTTTAAATGACCCAATTGAACATAATCCCTTCTTTGAAGTCACTACCTCCAAATACAGTCACAGTTCTGAGTTACTGGGGGTTCTGACTTCAACATATCAATTTAGAAAGGGGACACAGTTTAGTCCATAGCAGTGAGTGAGCCAGTCAAGGAATGAAATTCTTATTCACATGGTTATGAATGCCTAGACATGCTAGTTGAAGTCTAATATCCCTTTATACACCACAAATTATTTTTCCACACTTGTTTCCATAATTATTTTATGTCTCTGCAGAGGTGGAAGGTTATATATAGAAGTGCTGTAAAACTCTTTTTTCCTGTCCCCCCCACCCCCACTTCCTATCCGGGGGTTGGGGGGACACATTCTTTGAAAAAAGAAACCACTTATTCTCCCTTATCATTCATTGAACAGCATTTAGCAAAGTTTGTGACATTACATCAGTTCCTTACTTTTTTTCCCTTGAGGAACAGACCTTCAATTAGGAACTGTGAGGAAAAAATATACATAATAGCAGGAAATACATATTTCAGCCTAAGTCTTACTTCTTTTTTTCATAGTCATAACTTTCCTAAAGAAGGAATTTCTGTGGAACTAATTTAAAGCAAATTCTTCAAACCCAGATTCATAGGGATTCTGTGGTTTGACAACAGGAAAAAAACTTGAAATACCTGAAGGTATTGTATGGTAGAGTAAGATCCTGCTAGGTTGAAACAAATTCTCTTCAAATATGCCATCATCTGAGATTGTTTTGTAGGAAGTTTGTGTTGGCAAGCACCTCAAAAGAACTTGCTGGACAGCTCTTTTGTAATTAGCTGGCTTCCTGCTAAAATCTTAGGTCTGCCTTCATCTCAAAATGGATGTAAAAATTAGTTTCCCTCTCGGTCATTCTCTCCACAAAATAAAATATGGTCTTTCTGAGTAAATAATTTGTTGTTTTTATTTTTGAAAATTAACTTTATTCAGTTTAAAGTTTTGATTTTACTTATTTTCCCTATATTTAATAAGAGGATGATTGATATGGTGTTATGGCAATGGTGTTTATCTCAGCGGTCTTCCTCCCCAAAACCCGTAATGCCAATCTAACCGTGAGAAAAATATCAGACAAACCCAAATGGAGGAGCAGAATCCTTGACCAGCACTTCTCAAAACTGTGAAGGAAAGTCTGAGAAACAAGGAAAGTCCAGAAGAAGCTTAAGAGAAATGATGATTATAATATGGTGCCTTTGATGGATCTTGGAACAGAAGAAGTACATTAGTGGAAAACTGATGAAACCCAAATAAAACCTGAAGCTTAGTGGCAGTGTACCAGTGTTTGTTCATCAGTTGCGATAAATGGTACTAACCACTGTTGAGTAATAGCAAATACCAGAACACAAGTTACAATGGACTATCTTTGCAATTTTCTGTAAATCTAAAAACTATTTTAAAGTAAGAAGTTTGCCGAAAACCTAGACTGATTGACGATAAACATAAAACATAATGCAAGGATTCTATAAAACAGGCAATGAAACGCAGAAGTTATTAATAAATATTAAATGTCAGCCCACCAGTTGATGTATTGGTATCAATAAATGGCAGGATACCAGTGAGTCAGTGGGCATATCAATCTAATAAACTTTTATAAATGATGAATGTGCTGTAAACAGTGTTTTATAGCGTTTGAAAATTCCAGATAGTAAATCCACACACGATGTTTCTGCTCACATATTTCATGATTCCTGTTTTTTAGAATCTGCACAAAGAAATATTTCATGCCCTTTAGGGAGGTTTAATAAAAAACAACAGGTGGGAAATGGGTTTTGCAGTAGCATGAATGGCCGTAACCATAAATACTAGTACCTGAGAATTACCCCAGCAGAGGATTGTAAACACATTAATCATTCGACAGTACAGAAATTCCATCCTCAGATGTCATCTCAGTTTCAGGCACAAAGATGAAATGCTTCCATTTAAATTCAAAACCCTGAATGGATATGATGATCCTTTATTTTCATGGGGAATCATGGCGTGAGTTCCCCAGTGTCCTCATCTATAAAATGGGATTGATAAATCTCATCTCAGGATGGTGGGATTAAATAAGATGATACATGTAAAATGCCTAACATGGTGGATGGTACCTTGTCTATTTTCAATATATTGTAGCTGTGTTTATTATTTATTATATTCATGATTTTTCTGATAGCCTTAAATTTTCATAACTAGAAGCTATTTAAAGGGCTTTAAGTTTTTTATCTTATATTTTACTTTAATTGGAGTATAGTTGGAGTACAATGTTGTGTTAGTTTCAGATACGCAGCAAGGTGCTTCATTTATACATATTCATATATTCATTCTTTTCTAGACTCTTTTCGTCACATAAGTTATCACAGAAAGTGAAAGTGTTAGCCACTCAGTCCTGTCGGATTCTTTGTGACCCCATGGACTGTAGCCTGCCTGCCAGGCCCCTCTGTCCATGGAATTCTCCAGGCAAGAATACTGGAATGGGTAGCCATTCCCTTCTAGAAGGGATCTTCCCAATCCGGGGATCGAACCCAAATCTCTGCATCTCTTGCATTGCAGGCAGGTTCGTTACCATCAGAGCTACCAGGGAAGCCCCGCTGTCACAGAATATTGTTCCAAATGAGGAAACTGAGATTCAGAGGGCAGTGACTTGCCTGGGGTCGTGAGGCTGCTTCCTTCCAGAGCTGGGACACGAACTCCCCTCCCTCAGGTCCTAGGGCCCTACTGCAGATCCAGGTTTACCCATTGCGCTGAGTGCTGACTCTGCAGCAGCTGCTGCCACAAAGCTCTCCTGCAGGATCGCCCGGGGCATCTCTACGTCTAGGGAATTCTGTCCCCCTTCCTCAGTGGGAGCAGAACTCTCCGCCTCCCTCCCCAATAGGTGTGGCAATCATGCTCTCTTCCAGTTAGTTCTCTTTCACTGCATCAGCATTTCAGCTGCGGCAGCCTGCTCGGGGCAGAGCAGGGTTTGCTGCGCTGAGGACTGTTTTCAGAAAGGAGATGTAAGGGCATTTTGGCTGCTGTGTGGGGGCTGACTGGAGCACCCAGGACAGATGTCCTACCCGCCTCCCGAGTGTGGGTATGCTGGAGTTGTATGTGGACTATGAGGCCGTGGAGGGGTAAGTAAAATCCATTATGAGAAAAATACACGACGATGGGTGTCCATGAGTGAAGGAAGGAAGCTATTTAGATTTTATCACTTTTAGTTTTTTAAAAAACGTTCCTTTGTATACATTCATGATATGGCTAGAATACACCAGAATTGCTTTCCTATGGAGCTTACCTTGTCCCCTGATATTTTTACCACCTGTTGCTTTTAATGAAGTTTTCTTACTGTCTAAGGAAAGCGTTATTTTTTCCTTTTGGGGTGTGTCATGGAAGGCATATAGATAAAAAGTCAAAATAAAGAGGATTTCTCAAGAATTTTTGTGAATTAAAAGCAACTCGGCTACATCTTAAGAGATGTGTTCCTCAGTAGCACGCGGTGAACTGGGGAAGATGTGATGGCATACCTGTGAGGTGTTGTTTCACCTGAGTTCCCCTCACATTCTGCTTTCTTCCACTGTCCTCTTTGCTTTCTGAAAATGTCTATTTCTTAAAATGAGGAGGGAAAGAATTGAGGAGAAAATTGAGGGGGGAGTAGAGGATGGTGAGTCTGGGGTCAAAGGCTACTCATTTCAGCCCAGCCCACTCTTGTCCTTCAGAGTCAATATTTACTGCAGGATAGAGAAGGGATGGAGGTTATTTCTGGACAATTCTCTAATAAAATCCTGTCAGAACTGTCTGAATACTAAACGCTTCATGGCACTGGTTATCTAGGGGAAGGAAATTTTCCTCAGTCAAATTTATGAGGCTGGGTTGAAAACAAAGCTGAAACAGAGCCTGGCGAATCCCCATGGCAAAATGATTCATCTTCGTGGAGTTGGAAAATCTATTTTTATCACCTTTATTCAGCCAACTCCTTAATTTTATTCCCTCGCTGAATGCCTGCTATTTCCTTCATGGTGCTGAATAGCCCAAATGTGTCGGAGTCTGAGCTCCTCTTCGGGCTCTTCCCAGCCGGGCTGATTCAGCAGCCTGAGGAGAAGCAGGTTGTTCTGCGTGGCGTGGGTGGGTGCAGAGCAGTGTAAAGGTCAGGTCACACCGAGCCGCACGCTTTGGCTCAGGGTGCACGCCACTGCACTCTCCTGCCTTTTGCGTCAGGTCGTGTGGAGGGTGGTTGTTAGCCACTCAGTCGTGTTCCACTCTTTGTGACTGCACGGACTGTAGCCCACCAGACTCCTCTGTCCATGGGATTTCCCAAGCAAGAGTACTAGAGTGGGTTGCCATGCCCTTCTTCAGGGGATCTTCCTGACCCAGGAATCGAACCCAGATCTCCCGCCTTGGAGACAGATTGTTTACCATCTGAGCCCCCAGGGAAGCCCGGAGGGTGATTGGGTGCCTGTAATTCTTGCTGAGAAGACCTTTCCAAGGCTGGGAAGAAGGGCAGAAACCCAGCACCTCCATGTGGTTTGCCCTTATGCTGTGAAGCAAGCATGAAAAGGTTGTCAATACCCTCAGTCTAATAATAGAATGGAAACCATTCTACTCATTTCCCTGTCTCGGTTTAGGTTTCTATCTATGCCATTTCAAGTTGCTGCACATTTCACCGGCTCTTGCAAGAGTCCCATGTAATGCTAAGAAGATTGATGATTGTTTACAATAACGAAGTTTAAAAGACAAAGATGAAGGAAAAGAACCGATTCTTACTAAGTTTCGTTGTCTAACTAAATCTGCCAGCTTACTGTTTGGAAGAAGTGGCAAAGGGCGGTTAGAAATCGACTATTATATGAACAGTGTTTGTAGCTGTATGGGGATGGGATTTTGGCATCTGGCAGAGTAGGCACTCAATGCATATTTTACAGAGTGAATGGAAGGATACCATTCCTCACAGCCTTCTCAGCTTCCTTAACCTTGCCCTTAGCCTTCCTAACAGCTGTCCTTCAGGAGACAGTGCAGAGTGGTCATTAGGAACTGGCGTTCTGGAGGCAGATGGCCTAAATTCAACTCCCAGATTTGCAACTTCTTAGCTGTGCTCTGTGGCAGGTTACTCAGTCATTTGAAGCCTTTGTTTCCTTGTCTGTAAAATGGGAATAATACAGCGACTACCTTATATGGTTTTCAGTAAATAAGCCAATATAAAAGTCTAGAATTTTTCCTGTAAGATGGTTCAAGATGTGAAGAGGAAAAAAAAAGCAGGAGGAGGTGGTTGAGGAGGATTGGTTATTGGGATGAGTTGGGGAATCTTTGAGATTTTGACCCTTTTTGGTTCATTCATTCCCTTAAATCATGATGCCAGTGATTTATAAACCTTCCTTTGTTCAGTAGAGAAAATAATTTGGGAATAAGAATAAAATGGAATTTAGAGAAAAAACATTACTTCCAATCTCTCAATAAATAGTTAATGAGCTCCCCCTACTCTGTGCAAGGTGCTAAACGTTGGATTACTGAGTGTTGAAACTAATCATCACTGTCCTTGCTCACATGGATGCTACAGTCTAGACTCTTTTGGGCATTATGAACTTATTGACTCAGCTGCTGTGTTTCTTTTTCTCTGTTCAAAAGATATGTTGAGTAGATGTAAAAGGACCATCAAACTTAGCTCCCAGTAGTGAGTGAGGGTGAGGAAGTAGCCAGAGAGTAATGTGCGGCTTCCCAGGTGGCGCTAGTGGTAAAAAACCCTTCTGCCTATGCAGGAGACACCAGAGACTCGGGTTCAATCTCTGGGTCAGGAAGATCTCCTGGAATGGGAAATGGCAACCCACTCCAGAATTCTTGCCTGGAAAATTCCATGGACAGAGGGGCCTGGTAGGCTACAGTCCATGGGGTGCTACAGTCCATGTAGTCACAAAGAGTTGGACACGACTGAGCACTCACACACAGTGTGTGTTTGGAATGGTGTTCAGAGCCCAACTCAAAGGTAGTATAAAGGTAGATATATGCCCATGATACATAGGCAAGATATGTAGCATGGGCATTGGATTGACCCACGAAACTGGAGCAACATCCAAAGTAGTGGTATGTATGAAAAGTGAAAGTGAAGTCGCTCAGTCGTGTCCTACTCTTTGCGACCCCATGGACCACAGCCTACCAGGCTCCTCTGTCCATGGGATTCTCCAGGCAAGAATACTGGAGTGGGTAGCTATTCCTTTCTCCAGGGTATCTTCCCAACCCAGGAATCGAACCCTCGTCTCTTGCATTGCAGACAGACGCTTTACTGTCTGAGCCACTCAACCTCTAAAATATAAAGGAGCACAGGTAAGGGGTAAAACAGTAAGAGAACCAAAGCAGTTATAACAATGGTAAGAGCCATAAGTAGAACGAAGACTGGATTTCTTTGAGATTATCTTCTCTTTTCGGCACCTGGCAGGTGGGCTTCTGTTTGGTCATCTTCAGAACCTGGAGTTTCACATGTCTTGGAAATACAAGGATGTGTGTGAGCTACTAAGCTGCATGTGGTTTTGCTGGTCTGTAGAATATTCTGATATTTTAATTTAGTGGATACCCCTCCTTTTTTTTCCCCTTTGGAGAACAACAGTGTTTGGAGACCTGCCCCTTCCTTACACCATTCATTCACCATTGTCACATATATTTTTGAGGAGCAGTTTTAACCTTAGGTGCCTTACAGCCAAAACCCAGTGAGTTACCAGTGTGGATTGTGGAATGCGATGATAAGTAATTTTTCATTCTGCTTTCATCTGTGTGGCTGGATTAATTCCTGGGGTCTCTGTCTTCTGGACACAGTCATTTCTTCCACAGCAGACGTCTGTGAAGAAACCGAGGTTACGAAATGACTGGGGTATGTTTTACATGGCTGTATTCAGCTCCTTCTGTTTGATTCCCATGTCAGCTTTGGCAGGGATTTCCACAGTTTTTCTGTGGGTGGTGCCAGAGAATGACTTTGGTAAACAGCCCCCTGGCTGCTGTTGGCTGGATCCCTACAGACACCATAAAGGATACAACTTGAGAAGTCACTGATGCTCCCCTGTCCTTCCTAGAGCTGCTCCAGCCTCACTGTGCTGTGAGCAGCAGTAGGGAGATGGTCTGTTTGCTGTCTATTTCTCAGCTGCCCTGTGGGCGAGTGGAGCTCCAACTGTGTTGAGTTTCCCTCTCCTCTTAATACACATCTTGGGATTTTCAATCTAGTCCTGAATCTGTTGGAGTCTTTTTGATAGAATCTCATTTCATCTTTGTCATTTCTGTTTCAGTTCTTCACTCCCAGAATAACCAGTCTTGAAATTCTCAATTTATTTATTTTATTCAGGCTGTTGCTGCTACATTCTGCTTTTAGGAATATGAACAAGCTTAGTCAATTATTTGATATAAATGAATATGGATATATATATTCTACAGATGTCAATATGTGTATATATATTTATTTTTCCTGATAAAGTTCTAATGATAGGAGGGTTTTGCTCTTAAACTATTCAACCAAAGTAATTGAAGATAGAAACATTTATACATGTGAGTTAAGCAGTAAAAATTCATACAAAAAAAGAAGTCCTAAGAGAAAAACAGATTTAAGTAGATTTGTTAAAAGACAAAAAGAAGGAAGGAAAGAGAAATCTGATTGTCTAGCAACTGAGCATCCCTTTATTTACAACTCTGTCTCTCTTTTACCTTAAATAGCATGTGCTGCTTCCTGAAGTTGACCTATTCTCCCTGTTCCTCTCTTCTTCCATTGCCATAAAACAAGTATTTATACAGTTTATTGCCACATTGGTATTTCAGTGGCATCCAGAAATCCATCCCATCTAATACATTCCATTACACTGTGAGCAAATCTGATACAGATATTGTCTTAAGTCAGAGGAGCGTCTTCCATCAGTGCAGGTATCAACAGTTAGGAGAGAAACTTACTATAATGTGTTTATATGAATTAACGCATTGACAATAAGAACTAAATAAATTATAAAATATTCCTCACATCATGCTTAAAGGATTATCTATTTTGATGATAACAAAACTGGTTACTAAATATAATGGTCAAGGGGTCAGTTGACCTTCAATAAATAATTAACTGGCAACTTCCCCAGTGGCTCAGACGGTAAAGCGTCTGCCTACAATGCAGGAGACCTGGGTTCAATCCCTGGCTCAGGAAGATCCCCTGGAGAAGGAAATGGCAACCCACTCCAGTATTCTTGCCTGAAAAATCCCATGGACAGAGGAGCCTGGTAGGCTACAGTCCTTGGAGTCCCAAAGAGTCAGACACAACTGAGCAACTTCACTATCTCTTTTGGGCAAATAACACATTGATTCAAAGAAAGCTAATGGCAGAAAGTTTGTGATTTGTGAGGGAGAACGTAACCTGTGCAGCTGTGTCTGAGATTCTGGGGATAATTCTATAGGTGGATTCAGCATCTCTTTCCCCAGCAAGGAGTATTTGTCCCTAAGACAAGTGGTATCTTTCAAGGCAAAGAGTGTCTAACTTGGCTAAAGGCATTTAGTTTTTACTATAAATATACATATTGTGTATTTTAGTAGAAATATGTTAACCTATGTTTGTTTAATAGATTGAAATATAAAGGCATAAAACATGAAATACATTTGAGTGTGGTATTAGGGACATTTTTTAACTACTGCATAGGAAGTGTTTTATCCCTAAAAAATCCTAGTATTTAAGAAAGTTGTATTTTTCATGAAATTTACTCAAGCAAGATGACAAGTCAGGTTTATTATATATGACACTTAAACCCTAGATTTATTTTGTCCCAAATTGAAGCTTTCCTTTTTTTTCCTGAGCCTAGGGATCAGGTTGGCATACTCGACAGTAAACTGAAATGTGTCCTCATGGTCATTCTGTCTGCTTTATGAGCCCGATTCATAGGATGGCATACAAAGGAAACTTACCGTTTTCTTTTCTCTCCAGGTCTCAGCTCCCTTGACAGGCCTCTGAGTCCAAAGCAGTGTTAATACTGTAAGGTCCTGACATCTCGGCTAGGTTTCTGATTTAAAAAAAAAAAAAAAAGGAAGTTCTGTGCCATACTTTTACAGAGAGCATGTGGTGTGTACTTGTTTTATGATAGGTTTTTATTCCTTGGTAGAAAGATGTTACTGTGTCTTGAGTGAATGCTCACTCCACCATTTCACAGATCCTCATTGTTTTTCTTTTGCATGGGTGATGGATTGAGGGGACGTGGTGACAAGACTGCCAAGGAAATATTCCTTCTCCAGTCGTTTACTTCTGCATGTTTATCTGAAATTCAGTCTTTTCATCTTTGAGCATGCTTTCCTCCAACAAACAGCACGATGAACTCTTGATACTGTACTTCTGACTCCCCATCCTTGCCTTTCCAGCCCCCTCAGCTCCAAACCTGTGATTATGCTGGATGCTTTCTGTTATGCTTCAGCTTGCAGCGGGCCAGCTGAAAGATAAACAGCTATTAAATAAATCTATGACCCTTTTTAGAACAAATAGAGCTGTTGAAAGAGTTTAAGAACATAGTGACTCCTTGAAAGATTGTCAACATTCTTGAACCCTTTGACTGAAAGTGAATTTTCTTCTCTGTGTATATAGATACTGAAATTTATTAAAAAAGAAAAGAGCTTCAGTAGCAAGACATTTGAAGACTTTTTTGTTCTTAACCTTGCAGTGTTTTTCTTGGCAGGACTTGAAGAAAACAGCTGTCATCTACTTTCTGCTCCTGTTGAGGGGAGCGGTTGGGGCTGAGAGACTCTGGGGTGACAGGGAGAAGCCCACAGAGGAGAGAGGAGCCCTGGGCTTGCTGGGTGCCAAGGGCTTACCTAGTTCTAGTTATTCCACAGCACTCACCCTGCTCCCTAATGGTGCATCTTTCTTTTCTTTTCTATTTTCTCATGCATCCCCATTGCTGTGGGGCTGGAACACTGGGGCCTACCCTGGACCACACACATCTCCTATAGTCACCAGATTCATCTCTAGACACTAGATGAGCCCTACTGCCTTTGAGATTGTGCTGCTTCCTAGGGAGCCTCGTCTATATGTGCTGGGCCAGCTAAATGGGACCCCACACACTTTGCTCTCATGGGTTCAGCTTTGTGGGACTCCCCAACTTGCCTGTTACCTCTTGGGTTCTTGATCTAAACTCTAGTCACCAGGTGATGAAGATGCAGTCATTTGCACTGATCTTTCTTCCCTCTTCTTTCTTGTTTCCATTCTGCCAGCAACTTCTCTGAAATGGCAAATGCCTATGGGGACAGTTTACTTTACTTCTCTGTATAACCTCAGAGTTATTGCCACTATAAGGGCGAAACTTTTTGGTCGTCATCCTGAATGGCAGTGTGATATGAGTTGGAATGCTGAAACCAACATAGAGGTATTTTTAGCAAAATGAAATATTTTGATGCATATCTCTCACCTGAAATTTTCCCCAGATTTGCTATTTCTAGCTTCTTAACAGCTTCACAAAGGGGTATTGTATTTGAGTCGGAAGAGAAAAATATTTTTATTTCCTGCCCTTGACGGTTAGTGGAATTGATAAAAAGCATCAAGGCTCTTTGAGTTCTGGGTCTCCCACTAGAAAAACAAAAACAAAAAACCCCAAACCATTATGTAAGAAAGAACTTGAGTGGTTTTTTCCTGTTTGTCAATATGAGAGGAGAGTTACTGTGGAAAGTGAGGGGCAATCGTCAGCAGGAAAGGAAAACAAAGAGTTTTACTGGGAGAATCATAGCCAGAGAGATTGGGGAGCTACAGTATCATCTGGCTCTAAACTTGACATTGACCTTGACTGATGGCTCTAACTTTCCCTCCCCAGATCAGTTCAAAGGCTCCTTTACTCATCTATATTTCTGAAAAGAAATAGTTGCAATTTGAGTTGAAGGGTATTAGAGCTACGCTGTGTTTTATTAAATGGCTATTTGATCAATAAATGAGTGGCTGATAGTTTCTTCTGGAAGATCAGAAAATGTTAATTTAAAAAGTCACAGGTTTGACTCTTCAAAAAGTTAAGTAAACACACAGAGCTTGTGTACATAATCAGTTGGAAGACAAAATAACCATTTAGTCAAGAATATCCATTTCATTTCATACTTATTTGGTGTTTTAATTTTTTGACCGTAGTGTGTAGGTGACCCAACTGTTATCTTGGTCAAATTTGCTGACACAAAGTATTAGCAATGGACTGACTGTGTTACAAAAAATAAGGAATTATTACTATTTGGTTTACCTTTTTTATTCATTCACCAAGATTTCCCAGACTTTGTCAATAGATTCCTGTGCAGATATATGGTGACACATTGTTATCAATGCTTAGAAGACTGCCTGCTATGTAGAGTAGAAAGATGTCCTTGCTCATCTCTATTTTTTTTAATTAAAAATGCCTTTGAGAGATTGTTTATGCTGTTCTCTTACACTTCTCTGTCCATGGGATGAAATCAGCATGTCGGTTTTAATTTTCAGCTTCATGCTTCCTGCTCTAACCCTTCCCCTCCTCTCAGTTTCCTCACTCCTGAGTCTTCAGGCACTTTCAGCGTGCTCTTCCCGTGCCTGATTCACTGTTCCACCACTTGGCATTCCAGGCAATGGACAACTGCTTCTACTGTGATAGCTGATGGCACTGAAATAGGAGTGAGCTTTAGTATAACTGGAGCAAAAATTGCTCTCTTGGGTCAGCCCCATTCTTCCTCTACTCAACAGCATGTTCTGTTAACCACAGAAACACCAAGGATTTCCCCTTCCCCCATCTATAGGAATTATTTAAGGCCTATTTATATCTCCTTTTTGGTTTGCATTTTCTCCTTCCTATTATATTCTTTTAAAATTTTTTGGGGGTAGTTGACATATAACATTATATTCATTTCAGGTATACAGCAAAATGATTCAACACTTGTATATATTGTGAAATGATCTCCACAATAAGTCTAGTTACCATCCATCGCCACACATAGTTACAGAACTTTTTTTCCTTGTGATGAGTACTTTTAAGATCTTAGCAATTTTTAAATATGCCATACATGCTGTATATTACATTAACTATAGTCACCATGCTGTGTATTACATCCCCATGACTTATGTCTCTTATAGCTGGAAATTTGGGCCCTTTGACCCCTTCACTCATTTTGCCCACCCCCACCCCCTTTCCTCTGGCAACCACCAATCCTATTATTCTTAGAGGTGTTAGACAGGCCCAGATTTTTCTCCTAGTTCAGCCACTTTCTAGGTAGGTAACTTTGGGCCAGTTATTTAATCTTTTCTAAGCCTCAGCTTTCTCATCGGTAAAATGAGGACTAACTGTAGTACTGACCTCCTAAGACTGTTATAAGGCTTAAATGAATGTATGCAGGTAAAATTAGAATGTTTACCTGGTGCATGCTAGGTAGGTGTGTGCTCAGAAAAACGTATTGGTGGTAGTGGTGCTGATGCAAGTGCTAATGCCACTCAACCTTCCCTAAACCTCTACTTTCTCATCTGTAAAATGGCATAATAATAGCACCTAACTCATTGATTTGTCAGGAAGTATGTGGATCAAGTCTGTGTCTTGCCTGACATCTTGTAAACTCTCAATGAGTGGAGGTGGAGACTTCTGCAATAATGTACATTCCTTGTACTTCTGTTTATCTCTGCTCTTTGTTTAAGGCTTATACTTTAAGCCATAAATCCATCCACGAGGACCTGAAACTAAACTAACCAAGTCACTCTGAACAAGTTCATTTGCTCTGTTTCCAGTTCCTCGTTGTAAAATGACAGTGTTAAACTCAATGCTCTGAATAGTTTCTTCCCTTAGAGTATGTTAGCAATGTTCACTTCATCACTCCACTCAATTTTGAAAATACCTGTTAATGAGAAACTCATCCAAAAGAACTTTGCCCTCTACTACTGAAGAAAGACCTTACTAAATTAATCTCCTTAGTCCCTTAGTAAATTTTCTCTCACTTAAAAACCCAGATTGTTTTGTTTATATGATTAATGACTTCATCAACTGGCCCCTTCCAAAAATGTAACTAACCAGCCTATAATTCACCAAAGCCATCTTATTTCTCATGGTTATAGTTTTAGTCTAAAAACCCTTGTCCAGTTTCACAAAAATTAAATCCTGATGCCTTGCAGATCTACCCCATATTGAAGAATATTGTTCAGTTTTGTCTCTTTGCCAGTAGCTGCTTTTACTTTGCTCTGCTCCCAAATCCTCATCCAGTTCTTTTCCATTTGGAGAATAGACTTGAAAAAAACTAGTTTCCATTACAATCTCATCATCCTTGTGACAGGAAGACTAAGTATGCTGTGGGATTTCAGGCCAGGAGCATTAGACTGGAAGCCCAAAGACTTGGGTTACAGTCTAGGCTCTGCCCCCAAAGCAGAGGGACTTTGGACAGTATACTTACTGTAGCTTTTGTCCTCGGTGTTGATAGATAGGACAGAATGGTTCCTGAGAGTTTTCTACCTATGAAGATTTATGGTCCCTATCCCTTCCCATTTTGTCCCATACTGGGATGTTTGTTTGTTTTTGGCTTATTTTATTTGTATTTATTTTTGTTGTTGTTGAGGTATAATTGCCATGCAGCATTATATTTGTTTCAGGTATATAATATACTGTTTTGATATGTGTATATTTTGCAAAGTGATCACCACAATGTCTAGTTAACGTGTGTTACCACATATAGTGATAGATTTTTTTTCTTGTGATAAGAACTTTTAACATCTACTCTTCTAGCAACTTTCAAATATGCCAGACAGTGTTATTAGCTGTCGTCACCATGTTGTACGTGATAACCCCATGACTTATTTTGAAACTGTAGGTTTGACCCTTTTGGTGCCCTTCACCCATTTTGCCCTGATTTTTTTCGCTTAGCAGAGAGCCCTCAAGGTCCATCCAGGATGTCACAGGCGGCAGGATTCCACTCTCCTTATGGCTGAGTAATATTCCATTGTGTACATATGCCACATTTGCTGCATCATTCATCTACTGATGGACACTTCAGTTGTTTCCATATCTTGGCTATTGTAAATAATGCTACAGTGAACCTAGGGGTACATTTATCTGTAGTTAGTGTTTCATTTTCTTTGGCTAAATACCCAGAAGTAGAATTGTTACGTCATATGGTAATTCTACTTTTCTCTTTTTGAGCAACCTCCGTACTGGTTTCCATAGTGGCTGCGCTGCTTTGCAATTCTACCAGTAGTGCATGAGGGCTTGGTTTCCTCCATATCCAAACCAACCCTTGTGCTCTGTGGTCTTTTTGATCGTGGTCATTCTAAAATGTGTGAGATGATAACTCATTGGGGTTTTGATTTGCATTTCCCTGATGATTAAGGCTATCATCTTTTTCATTACTGTTAACCCTAACCACCACTTATTTAGTACTTACAATATGTCAGACGTTAACAGGTTAACATTAATTGAGTGCTTATTATGTGCTAAGCAATTTACATCTATAAATAACATCTAAAAATTTTACATCTCCCATAGTAGCCCATGGAGAAGGCAATGGCACCCCACTCCAGTACTCTTGCCTGGAAAATCCCATGGGCGGAGGAGCCTGGTGGTCTGCAATCCGTGGGGCTGCAGAGTCGGACACGACTGAATGACTTCACTTTCACTTTTCACTTTCATGCATTGGAGAAGGAAATGGCAACCCACTCCAGCGTTCTTGCCTGGAGAATCCCAGGGACAGGGGAGCCTGGTGGGCTGCCGTCTATGGGGTCGCACAGAGTCGGACACGACTGAAGTGACTTAGCCGCATAGTAACCCAACAAAGTAGATACAGCTAGTATCCTCTTATGGATAAGGAAACTGAGATCCTGGGGTGCTAGGTATGTGCTCAGAGTGAATGAGGAAGCAGGTAAATAATGGATTAGGTGAATGAGGGGGCAGGTTGGTATTTGAATACAAGAGTCTGGTGCCACACCCTTGCCACACCTTGTTTTATTACACAACATCCCTAAGCAATTAGTTTCTCCCCCTTTTCCTTCCTACAACAAAGCAAGGAAGGATAGAATAGTGCCCTTATTTATTAAATGAGGAAACTAAGCTCAGGGAAGTGAAACATTTGACCAAAGTATACAGCTGGTTAGACAAAGTGACCCAGCTAGTTAGCTGGCTAGACAGAACTGGGATTCAAATCTAAGCCCAGCCCTTAACCGCCACATCCCATGGCCTTAGTGGATTTCTCACTATTCCCACAGGTATCTTCAAGATTAGTGAAAAGCTA
The DNA here is from genome assembly GCF_032452875.1 of Bos javanicus. Lineage (NCBI taxonomy): Eukaryota > Metazoa > Chordata > Mammalia > Artiodactyla > Bovidae > Bos > Bos javanicus. Next base: position 60,761,210 of record NC_083873.1, read on the forward strand.
AGTTATGATACATTTTTGAAAGGAAAATACTTCTTTTTTTAAGCACATCAGATAGAGGCTTTTAAGCACATGAGAGGTCAGACTTGCTTGAAGAGTAGGTATAAATCACTTTGTAATCAACACATTATTTATTTGCAAATAGTCTTTTTATTTAGTGAGATATTAGTTTAATCTTCCCAGGTGGAACTAGTGGTAAAGAACCTGCCTTCCGATGCAGGAGACTTCAGAGACGTGGGTTTGATCCCTGGGTTGAGAAGATTCCCCTGGAGAAGGAAATGGCAACCCACTCCAGTATTCTTGCCTGGAGAATCCCATGGACAGAAGAAACTGGCAGGCTATGGTCCATAGGATCACAAAGAGTCAGACACAACTGAAGTGACTTAGCACTAGCTAGTTTAATATAGTTCCTGTCTGATTTGTCTTTATTCCAAATAATGCTATCTGAATTAATGAAACCTCATCATGTACCCGAATTGCTGAAGATTGAAGACTTCACCCACAACACCCTCAGTGCAACTCTGATTACTTATGTCCTCGATTCTTTCTTAGCTGCTTAAACATCTATTTCCTGTTTATAGGAGGATGAGACTCAAAAATTGATATAGAATCTGGTTAATTTTTTTTGTATGTCTGACATATAGTGAGAGCTCAATTAATGCCTGTTGACTGACTCAATAAGGAAAAATAATTTATACCCTTGCCTCATTTTACTCTTCTAGGCATTAAAAAATATGACTAACTTTCTAAATGACCTGGAGTCAGTGGCTCAAAGCTTTCTCATCTCACTATCTCTGGGTGCATTGAGTTGGAATCAGTCACTCACCACTTGGTCTGAAATTCTAACTAGGAGTTGACAGGAAGTGGGCAGGAATTGTTGCTTTGCTTTTTATTGTTTGTATAAATATTAGGTGCCATGGCAACAAAAAACTAACAGCCAGATGAAGAACAGAAACATATGGAGAAGTGGAAGCCTATTTTGAAAAAGAGGATATTTGAAAGAAATGCTTCATTTGGCTTATCTTGATATGAGTGTATTGAGAATATGATTTATTCTGTTCCTGAGGGAAAATAAAGATATCACTGGGGGAAAAATAAAAGCTCTGTATAAAAAATATCAGTATAACCAAAGAATAAATATCTTATTTAATTTCTATAACTGGGGCACAAACTTGTCTCTGAGTTTCCTGGCAGCCACAGTAAAAAGGAAAAGGTGATTATAAGGTTTTCACTTCTGTGAAATACAGTCAAAATAATATATTTTGAGGAAAAAGCCTATTCTTCACATCTAAGGTTAGAAGATAAAATTCTTTTTTACAAGTCTTTCTGTAGGAGACTAATAACTCTTTGTTTCCAAAAGAGTGTTTCTCCTATCTTTCTACCTACATGAGAGGAAATTGACAGCCTTCAAGATGAGAATCAAATTTTCAAAGTCCTTGTTGGGTTAGTTGTATAATTAGATAAAAATACAGATGATCTGTGGTTGGTGGGGGTGGGATGTGTGTCTTTTATCTCTCTGGCACTGTTAGTAGGGTTCATGAGTTTAGTTGTATCTTGAATCATGAGTATATATAATAGCTCACCCTTACATTGCCAGGCTCATTAGAGACCATGCAAAACAGTGCTTGATCCTTGAAATTTCCTAAAGGAATCATTTGGGACAAAGTCATCCTAGTAAGATCTACTTTTCTTTTTTTTAATATTTTAATTTTATTGGATTATAGTTGGTTGTGTTAGCTTATATGACATTGTGTTACATAATGTGTTAGTTTCAGGTGTACAGCAAAGTGATTCAGTTATACATATCCATAGGGTCATCCTTTTTAGATTCTTTTCTCATATAGGTTATCACAGAATATTGAGTAGAGTTCTCTGTGCTATACAGTAAATCCTTGTTGGTTACCTATCATGTATATATTGTTGTTGTTTGTGTTGCCACGTGATGTCTGACTTTTGTGACCCCATGGACTATAGCCCACCAGGCTCCTCTGTCCATGGGAATTCCCAAGCAAGCATACTAGAGTGGATTGCCATTTCCTCCTCCAGGGGAGTCTTCCTGACCCAGGGATCAAACCTGTTTATCCTACATTGCAGGCAAATTCTTTACTACTGAATCACCAGGAAAGCCTGGTGAGCATATATTGTAGTATGTGCTACACACTACAATATGTTCATCCCAAGCTCCTGATTTATACCTCTACCCCACCCCCCATTTCCCCTTTGGTAACCATAAATTTGTTTCTGATATCTGTAATTCTGTTTATGTTTTGTAAATAAGTTCTCCAAAGAAGACATACAGATGGCCAAAAGGCACATGAAAAGATGCTTAACATCACTAATTATCAGAGAAACAAAAAAGCAAAACTGCAATGAGATGTCACCTCACATTGGTCAGGATGGCCATCATCAAAATGTATACAAACAATAAATGCTGGAGAGGTGTGGATAAAAGAGAACCCTCCTACAGAGTTGGTGGGAATGTAAATTGGTACAACCACAAGAACAGTATGGAGGTTCCTTGAAACACTTAAGATATACTTTTCTTTATGCAATTGTATCATAAAAGTAATAGTTACTCCTATCGAATCAAAATGATCACAACTGAGAATCTTCTAGGGACAATCTGTTTGGATAGCACTGGGCAGTAGGAGGACACAAATATGAGAAAAAACTGGGGGGCTCATATGGAGCAGGGGTCAGCACATGATGGCCTATCAGCCAGCAGCAGCCTGCTGCCTTTTTTTTTTTAATTTATTTTTTTGTTGGAGGATAATTGTTTTGCATTGTTGTGTTGGTTTCTGCAATATAAGAACGTGAATCAGCCTTAAGTGTACATATATCCCCTCCCTCTGAAACTCCTTCCCATCCCCCCATCCCACCCCTCTAGGTTGTCACAGAGCACTGGGCTGAACTCCCTATGTTATACAGTAACTGCCCACTAGCTAACTGTTTTATTGCTTTCAGTTGCTCAGTCGTGTCTGACTCTTTGCAACCCCATGGACTGTAGCATGCCAGGCTTCCCTGTCCTTCACCATCTCCCGGAGCTTGCTCAAATTCATATCCTTTGAGTCCGTGATGCCATCCAGCCATCTAATCCTCTGTTGTCTCCTTCTTCTCCTGCCCTCAATCTTTCCATCATTAGGGTCTTTTCTAATAAGTCAGCTGTTCACATAAGGTGGCCAAAGTATTAGAGCTTCAGCTTCACCATCAGTCCTACCAGTGAATATTCAGAGTTGATTTCCTTTAGGATAGATATAGAATACCTGCAAGCAAAGAATGGTTTTTTTAATGTCTTTAACATGGTTGAAAGATGTTTAAAAAGTAATATTTTGTAACATGAAAATTAAACGAAATTCTAATTTCAGTGTCTATAAGTAAAGGTATAATGGAATACAGCTATGCTTGTTGATTTATATAACATCTATGTCTACAAAGTCCACAAAGCCTAGAATATGCAACTTTAATAAAAAGTTTGCTGACCCCTGTTATGGTGGAGGGAGTACCTTCCATGTGTTCATGAGCTGTGTTAACAGTCTGAAAGAAGAAGAGCTGTCCTCTCTAAGGGCCAGGGGCGTCTGTGTGGTTCATCCCTTATGTCCTCATGCATTGATCTTTAAGACATCTGATCAGATCAGATCAGTCGCTCAGTTGTGTCCGACTCTTTGCGACCCCATGAATCGCAGCACACCAGGCCTCCCTGTCCATCACCAACTCCCGAAGTTCACTGAGACTCACGTCCATCGAGTCAGTGATACCCCAGCCATCTCATCCTCTGTTGTTCCCTTCTCCTCCTGTCCCCAATCCCTCCCAGCATCAGGGTCTTTTCCAATGAATCAGCTCTTCGCATGAGGTGGCCAAAGTACTGGAGTTTCAGCTTTAGCATCATTCCTTCCAAAGAAATCCCAGGGCTGATCTTCAGAATGGACTGGTTGAATCTCCTTGCAGTCCAAGGGACTCTCAAGAGTCTTCTCCAACACCACAGTTCAAAAGCATAAATTCTTCGGCGCTCAGCCTTCTTCACAGTCCAACTCTCACATCCATACATGACCACAGGAAAAACCATAGCCTTGATTAGACGAACCTTTGTTGGCAAAGTAATGTCTCTGCTTTTGAATATGCTATCTAGGTTGGTCATAACTTTCCTTCCAAGGAGTAAGTGTCTTTTAATTTCATGGCTGCAGTCACCATCTGTAGTGATTTTAGAGCCCAGAACATAGCATCTGCTAATTCTGCATGTGCATCAGGATCCACCTGAGAGGAAGAATGTTCCAGAAGACTGCAATCATGAGCTTAAGGATATTTATCAACAGCATCCCCTTGCTCCTGAGGCCTTTACCAGTTTTGTTCTTGTGGAATCAGTGCCTTTTCCTGTTCTTTGCTTCTCATCCCCCTAGGCTGCTTCTCACTAATTCATAAAAATTATAAACATGAGTATTTTAGAGTTTTGTGCATAAAATATTCAAATTTCCCCAGTTCTACTTCTCCTCAGTCTGTTCTTTATTACTCCTGGTCCTTTTCCAGGAACTTGGAAAACAGCTTTTCTAAATATTTCTCTAAATATTTGGTTAGATCTGTGTGGCTTTATAGACCCAGTTTCAATAAGTTGCTCTCTTGGATTCAGGGACTAGGTACTAGCCTTGCCATCTTCCATTCATTTTTGGTTTAACAAATATTTATTGAATACCTACTATGTGCTAGATCCTGTGTTATTATCCAAATGTATAAGGATGAAAAAATGAACCAGATAAGGTCCCTGACTTCAGTGAATTCTCAAGTTCTTTAGTATTAAGCCAGGGCAGGCCCAATCCAGCAGCCTGAGCCTGGTAAAACTGATGGGGTGCTTGACTTTGCTAGCTTCCAAGCTCACATTCAGTAAAACCCACTCATTTGATGGATGGCTCCAATCTTTGGAAAACTCTAACTTTCTAAGAGCCAAAGTTTTCTTCTTGAAAGACACTCTAAGGATTTAAATAGACTCTTCTATTCTCATCTTCTAAGGACACAGAACAATTTTGCTTCCTCTTATAAGTGATAGACCTTCCGCTATTTCCCTGTAGGGCTTCTGTGGTAACTCAGATGGTAAAGAATTTTCCTGCAACACAGGAGACCCAGGTATGATCCCTGGGTCAGGAAGATCCCCTGGAGAAGGGAATGGCAACCTGCTCCAGTATTCGTGCCTGGAGAACTCCAGAGGAGCCTGGTAGGCTACAGTCCATGGAGTTGCAAAGAGTCAGACACGACTAAGCAGCTAGCACTTTCAACTTTCCACAGTTCTCTTTGTATCAGCTAGCTATTGTTTCAATTAAGCTGTGTAACAAACAAGCACAAAACCTGAGGGGTGTAGAACAAGTATTTGTTGCTCACACATCTGGGATGATGGACTTGGTGGGCTTGCCAAGGTTGGTGGGGCCCTCTTATATGTGAGGGGGTGGCCTGGCTGTCAGCCAAGATGATGATGGTGCTGCACTTGTCTTCCTCGTTCCTGTTAGCTATCCTAGGCATGTACTCAGGCTACCTAGTTCGTTCTGTTACCTCTGAGACTTAAGTTTCTGGACTATCCACCATTATGTCAGAATTTTTCTTAAAATGCACACCCACATCTGGACAACTCTCTTTTAGATGTGGTTTGACCAGCTGAAAATACAGAGGTATCATTGTAACTTATCCTCCAGACATATTGCTTCTGTTAATTGTTCATTTGGGCTCAGATGGAATGAGCTTATTTGGCCGAAGAATTGCACAGTTGGCTGTCATCTCATGTCAGCCTTGAAAAAAAGCAAACCTCTCAGATCTTTTTCCATATATACTGTTGCCAAGTCTCATCCATCCTGTTGAACAAAATCTTCAGTCCTTGAACTGTCAGTTGAGGTTCATAAAGGGTCTTTGAAATATGTATTGAATTAATTAAGTTGATTCATTCACTCAATACATATTTCTCATGTGCCTATGAGGTGCCAGGCACTGTGCAGGGAACAAGACAGTGCCATAGTCCTTGCTCCTGTGGAACTGATGCTGTAACGGCAGCAGGGTAGGGCAGAGGCTGAAGATTTAGCAGTCAGGATTAACAAGCTTTATCAACGTCGTAGCATTTTTTTGCTATGGAAGCATCTCCTTTCTATTTGGGAGTTCCTGTGGTTGATTAAAATTCCAGTGACTGCCATTTGATTGATATTTTGGTGAGATGTTGACACATCTGCTTGAACGAGGCATGAATAGTTAGCGGATGTGGAGCTGTTCACAAATTTCAAAGAGCAGGTTTCTGTTGGACATTGTGAACTTGATCGACATCACACGCATGGTGATGTTGATTTAGCAAGAGATCCCTACTGTTTTCAAGGAAAGCTCAAACGTCTTCCCCTTGTGCCGCTTGATGGGTGTAATGTGTGAAGAATTTTAGGCAAGGAAATGTGTTGTGAATACATAAGCCTATCTCAGAGGAGCCTCCTGTCACCCACACTGCTGGGTATGCCTATGCCAGAGCCAATTAAACACCCTCCGATGGTTCTGGGTGCCCAGTTACTCTTGCCCTCTATCTTGTCCTGACTCTAACGCTGATCTGTAAGGACTGTGAGGAAGCATTGCCCCTTTTCAACTGACTCGGTATTCAAATGCAAAACAAGCCATCTTCTTTCATTCATTCAGCAAATATCAAGAGTCCACCAAATGCTAGGAATGCATTAGTAGGCGAAACAGACAAAACTCCTGCCCTTGATGATCTTATGTTCTAATGAGTAAACAAATGCTACTACTAATAAAACTAATAAATAAGAAAATTATAGTATATGTTAATTGACCATAAAAGATTGGGAGGAATGGCTGTAGGTTGTCATGTGAGACAGAGTGGGTGGTCAGGGTAGGCCTTGTTGAGAAGATAATATTTGAGCAAAGATTTGAAATAAATGAGAAGTTAGTTGTGCAGCTACTGGGAAAATATCATAACATGCAAAGATCATAGCCAGTATTCAAATTCCTGGGTCTTTTTTTTTTTTTTTTAATCACTAACTCTTCTTTCAGCTAGCTGATAAAGTTCACTGGCACTTTTTGAGTGCCCACAATCTGCTCAAGCTTTGGATACTTTACATATATTGTTGGGAATCTGCTTAGGAGGTAGGTTATGCTATCAATCCCTGTTAAAAGGTGAGGAATCAGAGACTCAGATGAATTCAATGAAGTCCCAGATCTTAAGTCTCAGCTGAAATGGGATTTGAATTCACATGACTTTGAACTCTTAACTCCCAAAGCCCTAGCATTTCCCCTCTTGCCCTGCAGTTTCCCTTATGTATGTGACCTTGGTGAGAATAGACTGGGGAATTACCCTTCAGGTCAAGCAATTTGGGGAGTGGCCTTGGAACTGAGAGATCAGGTTTCTGAGAGATAAAGTCATATCATTCACACACTGTGCAAAATCTACCTTAGTTAGGAGCCACTTTTTCTAGGAAACTTCTCCTAAACAACAAAAGTATTTGGTCTGATTATCCAGCTAGGGTAATAGAGCTCTTTGAAGAACCTATTTACTTTAAAGCAGCCCTCTCGAATGGAATTGTGTTTATCTTAACTGTCATTAGTGACGGTAGTTGGCGTTTATCTCTGATTAGTGATGGCTTGACACATAATAAACACAGAACTTCCTTGTGCTCTAATATTGCAAGTGTATCATCATGTGGGCTGTTGGGAAGTGGTGCTCATTTTTTCCATAGCAACAATATGAGGGTGAAGGAGTTGCCTGCCTTTATAAGGACTAGGCATTGAGTAGTCACCATGAACTATGATGTCATAAAAGCAAGGATAAATGTAAAATTATGTTCCAAGCCTATAAAAAGGGTTATATGTAGGAGTTCCAGGTACTATTCAGTGTACAGGTAGCACATTAAAAAAAAGTTCAGCTTCATTCTCTCATAATATTTAGAATTTATAATGGACATGAGTTTGAGCAAACTCTAGGAGATAGTGAAGGACAGGGAAGACTGGCATGCTGCAGCCCATGGGGTCGCAAAGAGTTGGACAGGACTGAGCGACTGAATACCAAGGAGAGGTGATTTGGAAAACTCAGATCTCTTTTTAAAAAGATATCCAAGGAAACTTAAACTGATGCTTTTTCTTTCAATAAGTAGCCCTAAATCAGACAGAGGCATTAAATAAAGCATGTACCTAAAAAAAAAAAATTACAGCTGCTCTGTGTGTATCAAATAATGGTTTGAATCCTTAATAAGGTGTGACTGACTGGGCAGAACCAGTACAATTTAGTCACTAAGGTGCTGAAACATTACTGGAAATAAATTTAAAATGTTGAGGAAAATTTGATTTAGTGGAATTCTCTCCAGGCACTACGTGATTGGAAGAGATCCTTGGGCATGCCCTGTTGGGTGAAGGTGGTGTGACAAAATGAAACCCCCAGGGGAGGTTCTAAACTATACCCTAAAGAAGATGAGTCCATCAGTGTGAGGCTTTTATGGGGGCTTCAATGGTGAGTTTAAGATCTGAATAGAAATACGGAAGAGTTGAACTTGCTTGGCACCAACATATTCTGTTTTTCTAACCCACCCCGTGCTGAACTCAACCTTTCCTAAAAATTGATGTCCAACAGATGATAGGTTTTCAGCTTACAGATTCTTACTTAACCTGACTGTGGTGCCCACATGTGCAGCCTGGTGGTTTGAGTTCCTTAAGGATACCTCAAGGCCATCGAGTTTATTTAAAGCTTTAAGATTAGCTACTATATCAGTTCAGTTGCTCAGTCGTGTCTGACTCTTTGCAACCCCATGAATCGCAGCACACCAGGCCTCCTTGTCCATCACCAACTCCCAGAGTACACTCAGTGATGCCATCCAGCCATCTCATCCTCTGTCATCCCCTTCTCCTCCTGCCCCCAATCCCTCCCAGCATCAGAGTCTTTTCCAATGAGTCAACTCTTCGCATGAGGTGGCCAAAGTACTGGAGTTTCAGCTTTAGCATCATTCCTTCTAAAGAAATCCCAGGGCTGATCTCCTTCAGAATGGACTGGTTGGATCTCCTAGCTACTATATACACATGAACAAAAAAAAAAAAAGAAAAGAAAAAGCCATCCAGAAACAGTACGTGCATGAAGGGCACTATGACACTTGGGTGACAACTCTTACACCATTTCACTCTTCTTTGAAGAGTCATAGAAAATGAATACAAACATTTTAAAGGGCTTCCCTGATAGCTCAGTTGGTACAAAATCTGCCTACAATGCAGGAGACCTGGGTTCGATCCCTGGGTTGGGAAGATCCCCTGGAGAAGGGAAAGGCTACCCACTCCAGTATTCTGGCCTGGAGAATTCCATGGACTGTATAGTCCATGGGGTTGCAATAAGTTGGACACAACTGAGTGACTTTCACTTTCAAAAGATAACAGAACTTCAAAACTCATCTCTCAGGGTTGTAAAGGCAGGAATGAGACAGCATTGTCCTTCCTTTCATCTTATGGGAATTTCCTAAAGAAAGGAGGGGGAGGGCCTGAGCCTTTGGCTAAGTCAATGTCTTGCAACAAATTAGGCAGTGATTTCTGATTATGTTCCTTTGCAGTTCAAATTCTTGTACTGGTTCCAGTTCCAGCAAGGTACAGTCCATATTCTCTTTTGCAGTCTTTTCCCAACCCATTTCCTCCCCCCTCATTCTTATCCCCTACCATCCAGTGCCCTTCTCTTTTCAGAGAAGAGGCAAGTGTGAAGCCCCCATTGGAAATCCAGCTCACATCACTTCTCTGAAGCCTCTGCTAGGCACTTCCGAGTGTCCACACCCCTTCCACGTTCACAAATTCTCTGCAAGAACTTCAAAGTGAAAGTGTTAGTCGCTCAGTTGTATCTGACTCTTTGTGACCCCATGGACTGTAGCCTACCAGGCTCCTCTGTTTATGGAATTCTCCAGGCCGGAATACTGGAGTGGATAGCTATTTCCTTCCCCAGGGAATCTTCCCAACCTAGGGGGTCGAACTGGGGTCTCCTGCATTGCATGCAGATTCTTTACCATCTGAGCCACTCGGGAAGCCCACAAGAATGTCAACTACGTTCTATTTAGGAAAGTTGTGTTTGTATTTCTCCTCCTTGAGGCACTAAATTCTATGAAATTTAGGCACCATTTTTTTTTATCAATTCCTTCAGTGTGTGGCATAATTATAGCTCATGAATGATTGAATTAATGTTACAAATGCTGTGAAGAAGCAGCATCCTGTATATCATCTTGATGCAAGCAGCACTTCTTTCCTTATTAAAATTACTTGATTTTTGATTGTTAACCTTCATTTCAACAAACATGTCTTCACCATCTAGAGTTATGATAAACATTGATTTACTAATGCAGAAAATTAGGTTTGTCAAATGCACATAGTTATTTTGGTTGGTTGATTTATTTCATATTATCCCTTAAAAGCACCATCATTTTGTAGCTGAAGAGAGGTAAATCTTGTCTAGTTTAGCAGTTCTGCAGAGCAAGGAGAGAGTTATGACGGTTATGGCAGTATGTTCTGGAAGGTAGGGTTTTAAACATTTGTGTTAAACACAGTACTCTGAGAATAGTAGGTGTCATTGCCACTAAAACAATGAAAATAAATCACAAGTCTAGCTTCAAGTCCTCTTACAGAAGTACCTTCCATTTCCTTCCTTTCTGATGCAGATGTAGAGAACAAATGTATGGACACCAAGAGGTAAGGGAGGTTTATGGGATGAAGTGCGAGATTGGAATTGAAACATGTAGATAACCAGTTGAGAAGCTACTGTATAGCACCAGGAACTCTACTCAGTGGTCTGTGGTGACCTAAATGGGAAGAAAATCCAAAAACAGAGGAGATATATGTAAACATATAGGTGATTCATCTCCTGGCTCAGCGGTGAAGAATCTGCCTGCCGTGCAGGAGCCACCGGGTTCAGTCCCTGGGTCGGGAAGATCCCCTGGGGAGGGCAAGGCAACTCACTTCAGTATTCTTGCCTGGAGAATCCCATGAACAGAGGAGCAGAGTCAGACACAACTGAAGTGACTGAGCACGCATGCACGACCTCATTCCCCTTGACAATCTTGCTTACTCCCTTCATTTCAACCATTGTCTATGTGCTGAGGACACAGTTCCTGTGTCAGGGCCTCCCAAGTATAGGCAGTACCAACCTCTCTCCAGGGCTTTGTCTCCTTTTTCCCCTATTTTACTGACAGTTCCTCACTTTCATTCCATCGGAAACATAACTGGTCTCCACATCAGCATCCCTTTCTTCCCTTAATAACCAATTTCCCTTTCTGGCAACACCAACTTTTCATCCATTTTGCTTGAAGGCATTCCCAGTACTCACCCCTACATCCAATCATTCCACGGTCCTGCACATACCACCCAAGTCCTCTCTCTCTCACATCCATCATCTCTTCCTTTCTATTCCTTCTGGCCTTTGTCAAAGCTCCTGTCACACAGGGGGATTATGTTACTCTCTTGCCCCTTCAGAACAACATTGAAAGACTTCAAATTCCTTAAATTCCTTTACGCTTCCAAGACCACACGGGTCTGACTATAATTTATCTTGTGTAATTATAAGGGCACAAGTGAAGGCAGCACTCTGTTGAGGATAAAAGTCCAGGCTTCTGAGGCATATACACATGAACAAAAGCCTCAGGCTTCCCCTCCCTCAAATCTAGTTCCCTTCCCTAAGCCTCATCCTCATTACTCCCCTCTTTACTGACTTTGCTGGTTACAGAAGAGTTTGGGTACAAAGCGACTTGCATTCTTTTCCTGACCAGGATATTTCAGATCCATGAGAAGACCCAAGTGGTGAGCTGAATCTATAGAATTTGTCAGGGTCTTCCAGACCCTAAATTGCTTAGTCCAGCCAGCCTAAAGGTAAAAGGAAATAAATAATGTCTTAGTACAGATAGCTTCCGTGTGGCTTAGATGGTAAAGAATCTACCTGCAATGTGGGAGACCCAAGTTCGATCCCTGGGTTGGAAAGATCCCCTGGAGAAGGGAATGGCAACCCACTCCAGTATTCTTGCCTGGAGAATCCCATGAACAGAGAAGCCTGCTGGGCTACAGTCTATGGGGTCACAAAAACTTGAACACGACTCAGCAACTGACATTTCATGGAGTTAAATCCATTGTAAATTACTCTTTCTTCCTGTGTGTCTCTCTCTCTCTGGTTTAGAAATGCCATACTGAAATCCAGTCTTGTTTCCTTGGTTGTATTTTCTATTTTTCATAACTGCATGGATTTTTCATTAAGTGTTAGAAAGTCTAGATTCCAATCAACTTTGCCACTGATTGCTTTGTAAATCTTGGTGAGTCAGGGCTAGTTCGTCAAAGTTGATGAAAATTTTAAAGTTCTTTGAGCGTGGTGATGCATGAGCAGAATGCAGATAAACTAATTAGGATGTATAGTCGCTGCACTTGTATGTGTGGTTTTGAGAAGAAGCCTGTAAATAAATATGGGGCTTTCAAGCCTTGTTTATGGTTTTCAAGTGGGAGTTTGTGTGCCCTATCTTGTGTGCCGAGCTATTCTATACCATTTTCTAAATCTCTCTTAATCTTCAATTCATATTTTTGAGCATTAAAATATGGAACAAGCATCATGAGAAAAAGAAAGAGAAATGGATACTCTTCAAAAATTGTACTGACATTGACTAACTAAACTCCTACCAGGAATTTGATCAACAAGAGACTGAAGCCATAGCAGGCTGGGAAACGTACCCAACAATTCTGTCCTTGATGCCTCCTAATTATACAGTGAAGAAACAGAAGGATGTCACAAGAGCATGCACTTCAATAAACATTTGCTTGAAATGGGGTATTTGAGAATCCTCAGAAATCTCCCCGAAGGCCTCTAAAAAGCATCTGTCTAGAAAAAATTCTGATGATAAAACACTTTCTGCACGTCTCACTTGCTTTTACAGGCAGTGTCACAATTGCTGTGGGTTTGGGGTTTTACTTCTCTTTTGCTTCTGTTGGGAGCCTCTGAACAGCTTGAAAAGTCACTGGAGTGAACTTGCCTCTTCCAGGTGCTGTCAGCACCGGGTCCAGGCCCGGGGCAAGGCAGAGGCCAGCCTCACGTCTATTGAAAAGTAGGTTCTCAGATCTCCTCTCCGCTTGGCATAATGATTAATAAACCACTTCCTCACTTTTTGGTTGCAACTTTCTGCAAGTGCTTTGCTTCCCTCTGAAAATGTTCTTATTGGGACCTCCCTGGCATTCCAGTGGTTAAGATTGTATGCTTCCACTGCAGGGGGCACGAGTTCGATCCCTGGTCAGGGAACTAAGGTCCTGCATGCTGCACAATGTGGCCAAAAAATGATAAATAAATAAAAGTGTTCTAATCTTACCATGTGGTCAGCATGTACAGAAAGTTTTCTGCTTCTCAACATGGTGAGGACAGCCAGGCTTTCTGAGTTGTTATTTTAGCTATCCTCTGTCCCCATTCAAAGAAGTCAGAGAGTATGTCAATTAGTAAAATTCCTACCAAGAGGTGAAAGGGAAAGAGAAATTGTCAATAAGACAGTTTTGATGAAATGTCTAAATAAAAAGAAAGTATTTTTTGACCTGCCTTGAAAAGTAGTATGGAGTCAATCATTCTGTCCTAAAAGAAATAAATTTAGCTGTTAAATAAATTGTGCAATCAGATAACAAAATCTCCAGCAAAATTTAAGGTTATTACCTTAGTATCTAGACTAGGGGTATTGAACACAGTCATGATTTTTGATGTGGAAACATTTTAAATGAGAATGTTCAGACTAGAGTCTGCAAAGATATGTTGATCTCTTCTGTGAGGCCAAGGGTTTGACAGAATGAACTTATTATTAGATAGATGCTTGAATATCTCTACCACAGAGAAAGGGCTTTCCAGGTCATTCAGTGGTGAAGAATCTGTCTGCCAATGCAGGAGATGTGTGTTTGATCCCTGGGTTGGGAAGATCCCCTGAAGAAGGAAATGGCACCCCACTCCAGTATTCTTGCCTTGGGAATTTCATGGACAGAGGAGGGCTACAGTCCATGGAGTCGAAAAACAGTCTGACACTACTTAGCAACTAAGTAACAACAGCCAAGGAGAAAATACTGTTCTCAATGGGCCACTGGGAGGGTTTTTTTCTTTCCCTTTTACCAGAACTGATAGACATTTTCTAGAAAAGATGTTCAAAATGATATGGGTCGTGATAAACACTGGAAGAATATTGTGAAAGGATTTAATTCCCCAATTGTAGCATTGTTTTCTAAATTGAGCATCACCAGTTCTACCGAGGATGGATTATTTTCCTCTCCAAATGAAACACTGGGAAGGACTGTCTTGTAAAGCTCAGTGTATTTCAACTGGGAAGGTTCATCTTCTGCCTTTTGAAGTTGAAGGTTCTTAGCATGAGCTGTGGATTGTAGAGACTTAGGATCAAATCCAGGGCTGTCACCTGTGACAAGGTGAAAGTCACATACTTTGCTAAACACTTGGTGTCTTTGATCTGTGAAACTTGGTCATATATTCAACAGACACTTATGTGAATAAAAGATGATATACATAAAGTAACCAGCACCATGTGGGTACACAGTAAGCCCTTGGTATCCTGGTATCCATTCTCCATGAATATTATCCTCCTCCATAGATAAACCCAGAGCACAGACAATCAGAGCCCTACAAATAGCTTGTAAAGTGAGAGGAGTGTCTTCCAAATGCAAACCACCAGCCCAGATGTTTTTTGATGGATTTTAATATTTTTCCTATACAGAGGGGCAGAACTAAATTGCTCTTAGTGATAGATATCAAGAAACAGAGCGAATTTCTTCTCTCCATTGTCCTGAATCAATATGACTGAGAAATTCTGGGGACATTCTGGCAAATCCAACGAGCCAATGTCTTGAAAGCAGCCATGCTTTGGAGAATAGTTTCTCCTTCTTGCCATCCTGCAGAGATACATGAACACTGCCTGTGAATGCCGAACACGGCTGTGCTCCAACTTCCCTCCCTAGAAACCGCCCATCTCCAAGTCAGGTTTAATACATAACAGCTTTCCTCACACTAGCAGGATCATCAGGTTTTCTTTCTTAAGTCATAGGATATCTATGTTGGAGATGGAAACAGAGGACCATTATGTTTTGCCTCCTTCCTCATTCTTGAACCAACAATCAGAAACTTTTTCATCAAGGTACTCTTGCCAATTCCCTCTAGGTCAGGAGTGCTGGACCCCCTTGGCAATCCCCTTCACTCCATCCTAGAACATGAGGACCTTGGGGACTGTGTTCACAATCTTTGCTCTATACAGGAGGAAATGGTAGAGCAAGGCAACTAAGTAACTTACTCCAGGCCCTTCAACTAGCAAACAGTAAAGCAATAGCTCACATTATGGATGTGAGGGTTAGACCATAAAAAAGGCTGAGCACCAAAGAATCAATGCTTTCAAATTGTGGTGCTGGAGAAGACTCTTGAGAGTCCCTTGAACTGCAAGGAGATCAAACCAGTCAATCCTAAAGGAAATCAACCCTGAATATTCCTTGGAAGGACTGATGTTGAAGCTAAAACTCCAATACTTTGGCCACCCAATGTGAAGAACTCACTCATTGGAAAAGACCCTGATGCTGGGAAGGATTGAAGGCAAGAGGAGAAGGGGTGACTGAGGATGAAGTGGTTGAATGGCATCACCAACTCAATGGACATGAGTTTGAGTAAGCTCCGGGAGATAATGAAGGACAGAGAAGCCTGATGTGCTGCAGTCCATGTGGTCGCAAAGAGTTGGATGTGATTTAGTGACTGAACAACAACAAGCTCACATTGTACTGAGTGATCATTCACTGGCCAAAAACTGGCCTTAAGTACTTTATATGTTATACTTACTTCTCATGACAAGCCTGAAAGTGAAAGTAAAAGTCACTCAGTCGTGTCCAACTCTTTGTGACCTCATGGACTATATAGTCCTTAGAAATTCTCCAGAATATTGGAATGGGTAGCCTTTCCCTTTTCCAGGGGATCTTCCCAACCCAGGGATGAAACCCAGGTCTCCCGCATTGCAGGCAGATTCTTTACCATCTGAGCCACCAGCGAAGCCCCATGACAAGCCTATTATCTCTAATAATATTACAGATAAGATCATTATCCCCACTTTACAGATGAGAAAAGGAGCCCAGAGAGGTGGTTAACTTCTCCAAGATGGTAGACCTCAAGTTAAAACTCAGACAGCTGACTCCAGAGGCTTCTCTCACTTTTTTGTTCTGCTGCCAGATCTGGGGAGAGAACTCAGATCAAGGCTATTTCCAGTTTCTATAGAGAGGACTCCTGGTTCCCACGTAAGTCTTGTTGCTCAAGGTCATTACAATAAAATATAAAGGTCTGCTTTTTTGTAATTCAGGAGCATTTATTCAGAAAATGTTTATTGAGTACATAATCTGATTAAAAGTCTGTGCTAGATTGTGTGTACCATAGAGACAGATGGTTTCTGCTTTGTCCTCAAAGAAATTAATATATTCTGTTCCAGAAACTTCACAGTTACTTGAATAGAGTTAGCATGACTGATGTCAGTTTTCACTGTAAACCACTGAGTCCTTAGAAAAATCTGAATAACTTGAAAGGCAAATTGTTTCTATGAAAAACAGGACTTCCCTGGTGGTCCAGTGACTAAGATTCCATGCTCCCAATGCAGAGGACCCAGGTTCAGTCCCTGGTCAAGGAACTAGATCCTACATGCCACAATTAAATATCCACGTGCCCCAGTGAAGATCCTGTGTGCTGCCACTAATACCTGGTACAGCCAAATTAGTAAATATTTAAAAAATAAGAGAATAATATATGAATAAGTAATGAATAAAGAATAATATATGAGTAAAGAATGTCAAATTAGATCTTGGGGAAACGGTGAAAGCGACTGGCTGCGAGCTCAGTTATGCCCAGCTCTTTGTGACCCTATGGACTATAGCCCGCCAGGCTCCTCTTGCATGGGATTTCCCAGGCAAGAATACTGGAGTGGGTTGCCATTCCCTTCTCTAGGGAAAGCAACTGAAGTGTGCCTAAAAGCTCGCGTGAGTTTGCAATGATTTTGTTTCCAAGTTGTTACCATTCTGTTCTCAGG
This sequence comes from Bos javanicus, assembly GCF_032452875.1. Lineage (NCBI taxonomy): Eukaryota > Metazoa > Chordata > Mammalia > Artiodactyla > Bovidae > Bos > Bos javanicus. Next base: position 60,778,234 of record NC_083873.1, read on the forward strand.
GAGAATCAGCCATCTAAGTCAAGATTTCCTTGGTTTATGCCTGGTGGTTTGATTGTTCTCCATCAGGGATTGACATTGCAGGAAAGAAGATTGGAAGTGACAACTCCCAGGAGAGATTTAGCTACTTCAGTATTTTTTTTTTTTCAAGCTGGTATCTGTCTTGTGTCGGTTTTTATTGTTCCAAAGAGTCTTATGGTTTTCAGAATTCCCCTTGTCTCATAGTGAAAAATACCATTTAGCCTTTACATCTTTCACTAAAAAGAATTCCGTGATGTTTTAGAAGGCCCATGTACCTGTTACCACTAGAGTGGTAAACAGTTAAATCTCTAAATCCCAGACAAGCAATGTTGAGAAAGGGAGAAGCAAGCCTCTTGGCTCTCATTGCTGGGACTGGAGTTGTGACCCGTGCAGGGGGAGCTTAGGACTCAGCGTCTTCCCAGCGCTGCCTGTGCTGTCCCGAATCTGGACCAGAGTAGGCGTCACATTCCCATTTGTGTCCCTATACTGTCACAGCATCCGAGATGGGGATGACAACAGCTACAAGGAACTCTGTTTGGGGACATTTACTGGGTGCCAGGCACAACACTGTATTCTTGGGAATTTCCTATTTAATCCTCACAAGAATATATGTAGATACTCTTATTCCTATTACACAGATAGGGAAACTTGTCTAAGGTCACAACATTAGTAGGACGGAGCCAGGGCTCAACCAATGTCTGTTTCACCCCATCCCTGAACTCTTAACCACTGAAGTGGGGATCCCTGGTGGAAGAGAGCACTGAGGTCATGCCATATGGATGGATGCAATTGTGAGGTTTTGAGTGGGGAAGGGAAGACTGAGCAGAGATGTGAGGAAATAGCACAATGCTGAAGGACAGTCGTGTGGAAGACACCCTGAGCTTGATGTAGACAGTTTCTTGGGGGTAGAATTAGAACCCATGAGGAGAAATGGTTGGGAACAGCGTGTTAGTACAGCATAAGTGTTTTCTATCACAGAGCTCCCCCACAATGGGCTGAAACGCATCCGAATTCAGTCCCTCGCCCATCACTGAAGCCTTTCACACGTGGGCTGGACAGCTCCCTGGGGAGGATACGACCATTGGCACTCCTACACTGCTTTGACACCAGGAATGTTCTTCAAAGTGCCCCCAAAGTACCCATCAGAATAGTTGCAGAACCTTCCACCTTCTCAGACTTCTCTGTTTTTAAACTTGTTCTCCATTTTAACAAGTTCAGGGAACTACCAGGGTCTCTGCCAAAGGGTCCTTTGTGCACAATCAGTATAAGCCTGACGGGTGTGCTCAGGGAGGCGAAGACAGAACCTGGAAGGGAAAGGTGAAGCTGGCCTGGGATTGGACCCTGGCTCAACCACCTGCTGTGTTCTGGTGGTTACCAAACCTCTCTGTGCTTTGGTTTCCTCGTGTATTATGCGTTAAATAGGATGATATTAAAACAGAAGTGTTTTTAGGATTAATGAGTTAACACATTTAAAGCCCACAGAACAGTGCCTGGCATGTTTTGGGTCATCAGTGTTAATGGCTAGTTTTATAAAGGTGATATGCTTTTGACTCGCTCTCTGCCAAATAAGTGAAACATTCATTCAGTCGTAACCATAATAAGCTTAATAGTAGCAGCAATAATAATTATACATTATAAGCCAGAATTAAATTCCAGAGCCCACACTTTTAACTCCTTACTTGGTGCTAGGTGCTAGCTGAAGAACTGTACCTAAATTATCTCATTTACCCCTCAGGAAAACCTGGTAGGTACATTTGATTGCATTTTACAGGTAAGGAACCTGGAACTTAGGTTGTGTAGCTCACCCAGTATCACCAGTTAGCCAGTAAGACATGATGAGAAACCAGGTTTTTCTATATTTGTCTTTGGACATATTTCTGCCCCAATGAATTAGTGATAACCCTTCAAAAAAGCTCCATAATTAAGTGGCATCAGAAATGATTACAGGTTGGTTTCACTTCATAGATGATGCCTTTAAGATTTGCAACTTTGACATTTACTCATCAGGCTGTCAAATGGCACTTGAGAATAAATGGTCAATAGGTCCCCATATTTATAACTAACAGTGACAGTGAAATTACAGACTCACCACAAAGAATTCTTCCCTATTGCTGTACAATGTCATGTGATCTGAAAATAATTTTTTAAAAGATGATCAAGACCCAGCCTTGGCCTGCTTATGTTACACAGTTTGAAACACCAGAATTGCAGGATAAGAAGAATTTCACAGTCCCACGGAATGGGGTGTCATGGAATTCGACCCATATGGACACTTGAGTTTGTGTATTTAAAACTGGTGACATAATGTTCTACTTATTTTTAGATCTAAATTTCTTCAAACACCAATGCTAGAAAAATACCCTAAAATGGTTTAGTTCTTCTGGCTTTCCTTCAGAAAGACTGACTAAGAAAAATATGATGCTGCTAAAATGGGCCAAAATGTCGATGAAATGCCTTTGGATGTTGTAGGATTTGTGATTGAATGTAAATTGTCTTCTTTGTCATAAATTAGAGCCAGGCTACAAGGCTAGGTGTTGGTGTATCTGGTAAAGAGCAAGAACTGTTGAAAAGGGATGCTTGACTTTGAAACTGACTGCAGGAATAAGCATTTAAAAGTATTTTCCCAAATTCTAGGTCTTTGAGACATGTTATTTACTTCCCTAGCCAGGTTACCTTGCTTGTCTTTGCTCACTGGCAATCTCACTAAATTTTTCTTCTCTTTTCTCTATTTGTGTTTGTATTTCCAGCTATTCATCCTGTTAACTTTACAGATAAGGGTATAATGGAAATACAAACTGAATGTAATAGAGAAATGTGCTAAGTAGCTTTTTAAAAACAGAAAATTGTACTTCTTAACATTGTACTAAAAAAGGAATTATCCACCCAGGGAAAGAGAGAAGAATTGACTATGTAAATGTCTAAACTCAAACCAGCATGTTGTCCAGTTGCTCAGTTGTGTTCAACACTTTGTGACCGCGTGGACTGCAGCATGCCAGGCTTCCCTGTCCTTCACCATCTTCCGAGCTTGCTCAAAGTCATGTGCATTGAGTCAGTGATGCCCTCCAACTGTCTCGTCCTCTGTCTTCCCCTTCTCCTCCTGCCCTCAATCGGAGCTTGCTCAAAGTCATGTGCATTGAGTCAGTGATGCCCTCCAACTGTCTCGTCCTCTGTCTTCCCCTTCTCCTCCTGCCCTCAATCTTTTGCAGCCTCAAGGTCTTTTCTAATGAGTCAGTTCTTGCCATAAGGTGGCCAAAGTATTGGAGCTTCAGCTTCAGCATCAGTCCTTCCAATGAATATTCAGGGTTGATTTCCTTTAGAATTGACTGGTTTGATCTCCTTGCAGTCCAAGGAAGATAGCTGGTTTAATAGCTGGTTTTGTTTCTCATAATAATGCCATATCACCTCTTAGTCTGCTTGAGAAATGTAGGAGTGAGACAGATAAAGATCACAGGCTCACTTTCTTACTGATAAGAGCTGAGTTGAAGACTGACTTGGGGCTGGCAAGTGTGCTTCAGCACTGAGTACACTAAACTCACCCAGGCAGAACTCGCAATGCAGATCCCCCCTGTAGGAGCTGTGCCTGTAAAACGTACAGTGTGGAGTGGGAGAGAAAGCATGCTTCTTGCCTGCAGGAAAAGGCGTGGCTGAAAATGCTGTCTCTCCCACAGTCAGCACTCCGATAACTCACAAGCAGGGTGACAGTAAATGCCCAGGAGTGTTAGTCTAATGGAGCTTCGCCGACCTGAAAACCTGAAGCACAGGAATAAAAGGTCTGCCATCAGTGTTAAACTATGAAATGAGATGCAGCCAAAATCTAGAACTTCTATTTTCAACCCTGGCTGCACACATTAGCTCCAGTATGTTGTGCTTATCTACTAGTATGAGTAATGTATCCTACATACCCAGATTACTAGAGATGGGTTGTCATGGTAATAAAGTCCAGAGCCATATTCAATACTGGGGACAGTTTCAGAGATAATGCTACATGAGAAGGACTCCAGAAATGCTACTGAAAAGCAGATTCCCAATTCTGCCTGTGCGTCGGAGTCACCTCTGAGAAGGAACCTGTTGATGAGAGCAGTCTTCCTCCTCCTCACCAGGAAAGGTTTTATGCAGAAAAGTCCCTACACTACTTAATCTCTCCAGCATTTCTCTGGTTTTTGTGAATGAATTTCTCCTCAAGGAGGAAAAGAGAAGACGAAAAAGCAGCAGGCATAGCACATGACTGAGCATAGTGTGAGCCCTCTGTCTGCACAATGGTGGGTGTGGCGTCCGGTGCCCATGTGGGATGTCACGTGTGAGTGTCTCAGTGTCTCAGTACCACAGCCATATCCTTGACAACATACTCTGTGATCCTCCAGGAAATGTTAGTTTCAGCTACATCACCTTGAACCCTGGAAAATGGTAATCCTGCCTGGGACTCAGTTCTATAGCCATTGCGTGCTACCTGAGGCATTCTGAATATAACTCTAACAGAACTTTGTCTCCCAAGGGGTTTAGGTAAATGTTCTCAAAGACTTGCCTCTGCTTAATTGCTGCAGAGATTCTACAGTTTTAACTGAAGCTGTTGATTGAAATTTAAGCCTTGCTTTCATTCTCTTCAGCCCATTCTCTTCTCTTCTCAGGTGATATGGTTTGCATTAGCGTTGCAGTGGAGCAGATAGAAACCCACTGAATTCCTGTTTCATGCATGCATTTAGGCAGAGGCAATAGTTCTGGAGACAGAATGAGTCATGATTTTGAACCTAAGCACCGCAGAAAGGAGGAATTTTCGCTTAGCACTGTCCAGAACATGTCCATTCTCTGGGCATCTTGTGGCATAAAGATGTCCCATAGGGAGTTCTGAACAATCTAAAAGATTCAAGGATCATAAATGTTTAGGCAAAGGTTAAAGCCAAAATGATGAATGATATTGCCCAGGAATAGACAGAAAACTAATCAACTGTCATTTAAAAAATAGTAGAGAGGAAGTTCCCTGGTGATCCAGTAGTTAGTACTTGGCTCTTTGACTGCTGTGGCCCTGGGTTCAGTCCCTGGTGGGGGAACTGAGATCCCACAAGTGGAGTGGCACAGCCAAGACTTCAATAAAAATAAAATAAATGGTAGAGAAAGGAACTCAGAAAAAAGACTGAGAAAAAAGAGCAGAGAAGTATTGGAAAGTGGACATAATAAGCATCAACGGGAAGGAAAATGTCTCAAGGAAGAAAAGGTGATGAGCTGTGTCAAATGCAGGGAGAGAAGTAACCCATTGTAAGAACTGGAAGGTCTCTCTTGAATTAAAAAGCAGAGGAGGATTGTTGATCTTAAGAACATTTGTACCAGATGGTGAGAATTGAAGTCAATTATGAAGAGAATCAAACAAGAGAAGTTAAGACTGCGACTGGGGCTGACTCTTGTGAGACTGAGAAGGAGGGGAGAGAATGAGTGTTAACCGAGGGAGACACAAAGTCCTTGCAGGATTTATCTGTAGAGTAGGAAAGTTTTTTGTCTTGTTTATATTACAAAGAGAAGATTAGTGAGAAAAAGAAGAAATAAGAGAGGATACAATAGGTAGGATGAAGTCTTGGAAGATAGGAAGGGATGACCTTGATAAGGAAGGAGAGACCTCTCATGGCCCCAGACCAGGGGAAAGGAGGTGAGCATGGGTGTGTAAATGAGGAATGGGGTGTGATGGTGTCATTTTGGTGCAGCAGGAGGCAAAGACATCTAAAAACAAGTGAGAGGAGTGTTTTAGAAAGCACAGAGAGAGAAGTGGGAGACTGAGTCAGTTGTTGCGGGGAATGGAAAAGGACTGATCTCAATGAGGACTCTGATAAGTTTGCGAATCCTGAATTTATAATAGAGCCAACATGTTTCAGTAAGTGTTCAGGGCTGAGAAGTTGGTGATATGGTCTAAGATCTAGTGCATTCTGAATATAAAATAGAATTTGATGGATACTGTGTTTGACCATGGAATGTGGTACTGGATTTTCCAAGATAATCACCATAGATAATGACAAAGTTCACATCTCTGAAGTGGAGCCTGGCCTTCAGGAAGGCAAAGTGGATGACTCCTGTGTGGTTTGATGTCAAGGATGTTGAAAAGCCAAATCACCTCAAACATTCACCCTTACCCTGAGTATTTATAGAAGCCTGAATGTCTATATACCTGCTTTATACCTGCCTTTATAATAAAGCCAAAAATAGAATGAGCCTGGTAATATTTTAATGCATAATTTCTACTGGAACGTGAATGAAAAATGAACAGGGCAGTTCTCAGAAATATTTATTGGTTGGTTTGCTGATATGGGTAGGAGCAAGTGGAGAGAATGAGTGTAAGCTCTGACCGTGAGAGAAAGAGAGAAACTTTAGCTGCTGAACTGAGTCAGCTTCCTCAAACTTTTCCTTTTCCATCTGTAAATGTAACACAATAGACAACATCCACACAGATGCAAGAATATGGTCTTGCAAATGCCCCACTCAAATTACTATAAATAGTATAGAAATGCATGCAGTTTTAGAATCACGAAGAAACTACATCGGATCAAGTAGATTACCACTGGAGTTGGCTTTATACTACATCTCGATGCCCCAGCTTAAAAATCACAACTTTTTACAATCCCATTTTTTTTTTACTTAAAGAAGGAAAATATGAGACACCTTAATTCCTGGAGAGAAAATAGGAGTGGAGTTTGAATGATATAGACCTTGACAGAGAAGTAAATAAAAGAGGGTCTGTGAATAAAACATTCTGGCAAAAGAAGGCAAGACTTTTAATAGATTTTAAATGAGCACCATTAAGAAAAATAACATGAAACAGATTCTTTAATAGGCAAGAAAGAGAAAACATAGAAACAAATAATGCAAGGTCAGATGGAAATGAACTGAAGTTAGAGTTGTGACAGTGTATAATCAGAATACTGCCACACAGATTTTGTGTTTTGATTTCAGTATCTTGACAGTTGGATAGGGCTTTGGCTTAGAACTGGGGAAGGACCTGGTTAATGAATCTTTGGTTGGTTAAGACTTTGCAATCATGAGGCATCAGGAGCATGGAACTTGAAGGAAGAGGCAGACATGTGTTCAAATAGTAGGATTCAGGCACTTCACATGGGTTATTGCCACTCACTGACATCATGGAAAGTCTTAGTTGAGAGGTTCTTTTTCCCTCAGACCAAGATAGGGTTGTCTACAGTAACGGAACAATTTCTACATCAGCAGTAGTGCAGATAAAGGAAATCTCTAAGTAACTTTAGCCTGTGCTGGGCTTTCAGATCTCCTCCAAACAAATATATGGCAGTCAGTCTCTGCTACAAAAAGATGGCTTTGAGTTTCACTATCGCATCCCCTCTTTCTACGCCAGTGGTGATACCAGTAACCAGTGAATCGGTCAGATTGCAGACAGCAAAAGAGGAATAGCCCATGTTGAATTGGCTCAGCTGTAACTGGAGAAACCCCGTTGCTGAAAAGTCAACAGCATCAACAATCAATTTAAAGAATCTTTTTTAAAAAGTACTATTTGTGATCTTTTTCTGGATTTAACTATAATATATAATCACTATAAGAACATAAAAATAAAAAATATATGGAAAATTATACGAATTATACATAATAGTCCACTCAGAGACTTTAGTGTTCTGGGTTACTGTCTTCTGTTTTTTTCTCTGTACATGAATTTGTCTACAAGTGATATAGTTAAAGTTATTACTGCACGTCCGTTTTCTATCCTGTGTTTTCCCTTGTCCTTGATCATGAAGATTTCTATGTTGTTAAGTGTTCTTTGAAAACCATTTTGATGTATGTTTTTATATGTATATGATGGCTGTATATTTTTCCCCATATGAATATACAACAAATTAAGTATACTCTCTTTGTTGTGTATTTGGGTTATTTCCATTTTTGTTGTTGTTTAGTTGCCAAGTCATATCTGACTCTTTTGTGACCTCATGGCCTATAACCTGTCAGGCTTCTCTGTCCATGGGATTTCCCAGGCAAGAATGCTTTCAGTTCAGTTCAGTTGCTCAGTTGTGTCCGACTTTTTGCAACCCCATGGATTGCAGCATGCCAGGCTTCCCTGTCCATCAACAACTTCTGGAGCTTACTCAAACTCATGTCCATTGAGTCAGTGATGACATCCAACCATCTCATCCTCTGTCATCCCCTTCTCCTCCTGCCTTCAATCTTTCCCAGCATCAGGGTCTTTTCCAATGAGTCAGTTCTTCGCATCAGGTAGCCTAAGTATTGGAGTTTCAGCTTCAGCATCAGTCCTTCCAATGAACATTCAGGACTGATTTCCTTTAGGATGGACTGGTTGGATCTCCTTACTGTCCAAGGGAGTCTTCTCCAACACCACAGTTCAAAAGCATCAATTCTTCGGCCCTAGAATGCTTTAGTAGGTTGCCATTTCCTTCTCCAGGGGATCTGCCTCACCCAGGGATCGAACCTGCATCTCCTGTATTGGCAGGCATATTCCACTTGTAAGTTATTATAAATAAACTTGTGATGAACAGTAGTGTATATGTCTTTTTTCCTGGCCTCTTTAAAGAACAAATTCCAATAGTAAAATTGTTAGATCAAAGAAAACCCACTTTTTAAGATTTTGGAAACATATTGTCAAGTCCCCTGCAAAGGCTGATGGCTATTCAGTCATTAATGCTAAGAATGACTTAAAATTTTTTAGGCCCTGGACCTTTGCTATAAATTCCCATACATAATATAATTAAGACAAATCTCTCCTATGTGCCATCTGTGAGGGATTTGTACCAAATTAAACAAACACACCTCTTTTTAGAATGCAACCCAGGAGGTAGGAATTACATAGGTTTCATTTCATTGACCTAGTTTTATTCCAGGCAGGTCTTAAATACAGTATCAGGTGTGATCTGGCAAGGACCATTGACTGAAAATTTTAAAAAGGCAAATTTTTTTAGACTGTGTCAGGGGACGTATCTAGATTTCAGTAGTACCCATGAGGGTTTGGGCTTCCCTGGTGGCTCAGACAGCAAAGTATTTGCCTGCAGTGCAGGAGACACACAGGTTCAATCCCTGGGTCGGGAAGATCCCTTGGAGAAGGGAATAGCTACCCACTCCAGTATTCTTGCCTGGAGAATCCCATGGACAGAGGAGCCTGGCAGGCTACAGTGTATGGGGTCACAAAGAGTCAAACACAACTGAGTAACTAACACTTTCACTTTCACCCGTGAGGGTCTATATTCATACTGTAGGTAGAGTAGTACATCTCTGGGAGAATAGTACAAGCCATAATCCTATCTGTTTATCCATAAGAACTGTCATTGCTTTAATTCATTGAATTTAAGTTATCAAGACTTCAAGTGTGGCTTTAGATCTCTAATATGCTATTTCCTTGGGGCTTTATGAGAAAATATTTGTGAGACTGTATAAGGGAGGAAAAAGGGCATTTGCGAAGAGGTTTGAGTCCCAGCTCTACCACTGTGGCTGTAAGACAGTGGGGGAGTCATTCTACCATTCTGGGTCTTACCTTTAATTTCCTTGACTGTAAATTAGGAGAAAAATGAGTCACCTTGTAGGGCTGTAGTGAGAATAAGAATAATATCCTTGAAATACTTCACACAATTTTGCTTCTAAATTTTTTTTTATCTTGCAGATGCACTCCCATATGTGTGAAATCACATATATTATTTATTGCTGCATATTTTAAAGTAGCAAAAGATTGGAGAACATCAGTAGAAGACTAATTATTCTGTAGCTGTTGTTACCACTTTAAGTGTAAAGACACTAACAAAATTAGTGTTTCTTTAACATTTCTAATTTTCAAAGGTATCGTGATGAAAAAGTGAAGTTTTGCCTGTTAGCTTGAAACTGTGTCATTAAATTGTATTTACTAGGTAAATATCTGTCTCATTCTAAATTCAGTTAGTCAGGAAGTAGTTATTATATGCCAGCATTATGCCATGGTTTCACATACTCATTAGAGGTTCAGAATTTTTAAAGGGTATTCATTTTGGCATATAGTCTCTTGGAAATAATTTTCAAATGTTGTTTCATCACATGGATATGAAATTCTGCCTTATGCATTTGAGAACACCACATTCTTGGTCTTATAATTTCTTGGCATGCAACTTTATATGATAAATACAAAGCTCATATTGGGGATGTCTTGTTAGTAGCAGGAAGATGTTTAAGGTTAAGGCCTGAATATATGAGATTATTAAAACGTATTTTGGCAAGTGTGGATTTCATTTCATAAGTGAAATAATTTGTGGCTTTTGTCCCAGAGTTTATATACATGAATCAAGAATGAGTCTATCTTGGAGGTAGGGGATATTTGCTTCTTGCAGTGATGAGATGGCCCAGTTTTAGCAAATATTCCCAGGCTGTTGGCCCTCACAGGAGATTTCCCTACTAAACTTTTGGGTTTCAGGTCCAGCCACTGTAACTGATACTGTTGATATTACGATAGCTGCCCCTAAGTAGTAGGACCGCCTTTCTGCAACTGTTTGTTCTCTGACGGGGGGGTTGGGGGGGGCGGGAAAGACAGGCTTCTTTCAGCCATTTGTTGTCACTTACTGACTTCAAATGAAAACTCACTTGCCTAGTTGGACAAAAAGAGAATGATTAAGGTACAAAATCAAAGGAGGGTAGGAGATGCACCTTGACTTTAATAAGTATTGTATTTACAAAGTGCTTTTTAGTTCTGACTGCATACTCTATTCATTTACAACAGTTCTGGTGGGATTTATGTGTATTTCTGAAACTTCCATATAATCTGAATATGCTCAACCTTAATTCTTTCCAGTCTCACGTTTCTGTATGTTTTTATGATTAAGAATGCTTTAAACTTACTAAATCTGTATTTTTCATATTACTTTTAATTTTAAATCAACTTATTATTTCATCTTACTGTGAAAGCAATACCTGGGTTTTTTGTTTTGTTTTTGTTTTCAGAAAAAAAAAGGGAAAATAATTACAACCTTTCTGGATGACAATCTGGAAATATCTATCAAATAAAAATATGCAGATTCCTTTGACTAAGCAATTTCACTCCTAAGTATTATAGCCTACAGATGCACTCCCACTTGTGTGAAATGACACATATATAAAGTTTTTCAATGCAGTATTTTTTGCTCCCAGAAGTGATTAGAAATAACCTTAGTTCCATCAAAAAGGACTGGTTAATAAGTTGTGGTCATTTATGGTTAGGATGACCCTGCATCTAGGTTTGTCTGAGATAATCCTGCTTTATGTCTGTGGTTCCACTCTCATAGCATCCCTTTTAAAAAAGTGTCTTAATTTGGATAGCAAATTATATGTTTATCCTAATTTGCTCATGTCATGGAATACCATGTAGTCATAAAAAAAAGGGATGACACTCTTCATCTATTAATTAATAATAATTTTTAAAAACCAAAGCACACCTACTTTGAGTTAACAAAAAGGTGGGAGAGGATGTAAAACATATGTGCATAGATTTGTATACACACAAAATACTTCTGGAAAAATATATGAGAAACTGGAATATCAGTTGCCTTGGGAGTGGAAATCTGGGTGACTGGAGGACAGAAATAAGTAGGAAACTATATACCCTTTTGTGTATTTTTAAATCATGTGAATAAAGCATCTACTCAAAACACTCAGAAGAAGAATTTTAGAAGGGAGGAAATATTATGTGTCTATTTCTATAGGAAAATTTCTACAGAAATCACACATCCTGATGCTAACAATGTTTATTCTGAGTAGTTCCCCTGCAAGTCATTTTCTGTCATCTTTTAAAATATCTGTGTAATGTGGACTTCAACATTATACTGCCTAGATTCTTTGAATCATTTAAATGCCTCCCATAAGCATATACCACGACAGTTTCCAGCATGAGTACACACCACAGTTCTATTGAAGCAGTCCCCTGTTGTTGAACATTTATGTTGCTTCGTTTTTCATTTTAAACAGTGTTCCAGTGAGCTTTCTTTTACAAAGTTTTTTGTGAATGATTCACCTTTATGTCTTTAGAGCATATTCCTGAAAGGTGACTTGCTGAATCTGAGAAGTGCAAAATCCTAAGGCTTTTGGCACTTATTTCTAAATTGCCTTTCTGATGGGTAGCGGGTAACTGGTTCACACTCTTGCCAGCTGAATAAGAGACTGACAGTTCCTTCTTACCTTCCCCTGCACCAGATCTTAGCATTTCTATTCTTCTTGGACAATCCTAGGGTAAAATTGGCTTTTATGCTGTTTTAACATGCATTAAAAAAAAATTAGGTTAAAATTTCCCCCACATATTGGCCCTTTGTATTTGTTACAAGTAAAACTCACAAAAGAAAAGTAAACAGTTCTTTTAGTGGGACAAAAACCTTAAGAGAATGCTCTGGAAGGATAGGATTTTTGTTTTGTTTTGTTTTTTTTTCCTTTTTGCTAATTCAGCTACTTAGAGTTAACGCTGCTTTTAGAAATATCCAATCTAAAATGATTATGTAAGTCTACAGGCAGCTACTTTGTTACACCCAGTGATGCATTTCTCAGTGCCAGACCAGTTCACCACATCCTGATACCTGTCCTGTAGGAGTCTTGTCCAGTTACAGAAGGCGATAGGCATAATCATAGCTCACTTCTGGTTCTTACACAGTGATATTTTGCGGAAGTTTTTTTAACAAACCACAGAACATTGTGCCCTTAAACATGGGGTGGGAGAATCTTTTGTGCTAGGATGGTTTTACCTTAATCTGATTTTCTAATGCCGCTGAGTCAGATGTCTCAACACAGTCACATGGTCCATCTGGTGTACAGACGGTCACCATTAATCCAGCAGTTATCTGCATCATGTATATATGTCCAAACATCAAACAAATCAAACTCTTTTGATGTCTTTCTCAATCAGTCTTTAGTTTCAAAGATATTCTCAAAACTGCTCAACAGAACAGCAAAGTTGCTTTAAGTCCCCCTTCTCCTCCCCACTGCCACCCCCCACCCCACCACCATTGCACACACTCACAGTGTTTTAAGGGAATTAAAGCACTTGACTTCAAAAGACATGGCCTGGGATGGCTGCCTTTCTCTAGGATCCTCTCTGTGCAACACACAAGAGCCTGTGCAATGTACACACAGCAGTACGTCCATTTCTTTCTTTAAAGCCATGCAACATAGCTTGCGGGATCTTCATTCCCCAAACAGAAATTGAACCCACATCCGGAGCCTTAACCACTGGACTGCCAGGGTAGTCCCCATGTGTCCATTTCTTTACCGCTGTATGGTCCAAGGAACAAGATCTCACTGGGATGTTCTTATCTAGTAGGGCTACAGAGAGCTGCTTCTTAAGGGCAGTATTTGATGAACGACCTGACATTTTTAGGAAGGCATTGTGTAGGAAGGGAAAGCACACCAGGCTCATTTAATTTCCTCACTGGTAACACTGCAAAGCAGGTAGGTGTGATTTATATTTTACAGATCAGGTAACTGAGACCCTGCTAAAGCTGAAACTCCAGTACTTTGGCCACCTGATGCGAAGAGTTGACTCACTGGAAAAGACTCTGATGCTGGGAGGGATTGGGGGAAGGAGGAGAAGGGGCGACAGAGGATGAGATGGCTGGATGGCATCACTGACTCGATGGACGTGAGTCTCAGTGAACTCCGGGAGTTGGTGATGGACAGGGAGGCCTGGCGTGCTGCGATTCATGGGGTCACAAAGAGTCGGACGCAACTGAGCGACTGAACTGAACTGAGACCCAGTCCTATGAAAGAAGGAGAGAGTAGTTTTTAATTCCAAATCTCTTGCTTTTCTCACCATGTCATATTCGGTGTCCTGTAGAACAATTGTTAAGTGAACAAATTTCATGTCAGCTTTCAAAGATCATAGTCAAATAGATAAAAATAGGTAAATGTCCTTGAATTATTTAATGCCATCTCATTCCCTTGAATCACATACTTGATCACAAAGAAAGCCTTCAAAAACTGAAAGAGAGGAGAGAGATTTATGAAGGTATGCTTCTTGATTATGATGTAGTGAGAGCAGAAAGAAAAAGCAAGAAGATAATTTTAAAAACCTTATCCACTTGCAAATTATAAAACACACTCTTTGATAACCCTAGGAGCAGAAGGAAATCAATGAGGAAGTTAAAGTTACTGGGAAAGAAATGAAAAAAAAAAAGAATATTTCTTTATCAAAACTTCTAAGCATAGTAAAAACTGTATGCAGAGGAAACGTTTTATTCTTTTGTAAAGAATAAAGGAAAAATAGTTCAGCTTATTACGTACAAAATAAAAAGGAACAAAAAACCCTAAAAAATTAGTAAGAGAGGATTAATAGATGAAAGCTGAAATTAAAGAGAGAGAATAATGGATGAATAAATCCAAAAGCTCATTCTTTGAAAAGATCAGTGAAATATATAAACCCCTCAAAAGCCCAATTAAGGGAAAAACATGATAGCAGAAACAGATGAAATAAATAAAAATGACAAAGCAATAAATTCAAGGAAAGTTACAATCATGTTGAGATGTATATACACAACCGTTTAGTAAGAGCTGTGAAAACTAGTGGAAAAGGATGATTTCTTAGCAAAATGCAAATGATCAAAATTGACCCCGGGAGCAGTGGAAACCTTGAAGATACTGGATTATCATAAAGGGACTAGAAAGGTAGTTAAAAACTACCATTGATAAGAACCCTAGAAACCCTAGATGGTTACAGAGCTGACGCTTAAAGAATAGATAGTAACAGTATTTAAACTATTCCAAGTGAATTAAGGAAAATTTACTGCAGACATGAGGAGTACTAGTCACAGTGCTAATCCTAAAATAGTGGATTACACATGGGGGTGAATTCATGCGTGAAAACTCATGGCATACACAGTGGGGAAGTCGTAGACTCTGACCGTAATACAGAGTGGAGTGTGCATGTTGCCAAACATCATGGTCCAGGCAGTACCAAAGGAATGTGGCCCAGAGTCATGGGGAAAATTTAACGAATGATGGTATTTAATCTATCTTTAAAATAGATAACTTCAAAGACTAGGCGTGAACTAGAATTTTAACTTGTCTAAACATTATTTATAACTGATTGACATTTTTGGTTTGTGAATCATCATAAACTAACGAGGTTTATGTCTTTATATGCATGCTCAGTAGCTCAATCATGTCCAACTCTTTGTGACCCCATAAACTGTAGCCCTTCAGGCTCCTATGTCCATGGGATTTCCCAGGCAAGAATACTGGAGTGGTTGCCATTTCCTTTTCTAGAGGATCTTCCTGACTCAGGGATCAAACCTGAGTCTTCTGCATTGGGAGGCGGATTCTTTACCACTGAGCCACCTGGGAAGCCATGTCTTTATATACCAAGAGGCAATGCGATAAGAGGTAAAGAACAGAGGATCTGGGCTCTGACTACTTGGATTTATTAGCTGTGTGCCCTTGGGGAAGCTATGTTACCTCTCTGTACTGCACTTTCTCATCTAGAAAATAGGAATAATAATAGTACCTCCCTTGTAGGGTTGTTGTGACGAATAAGCACATGAATACATACAAATTGCTTAGAATAGCGTTTGGCACAAAATAAGCACTTATCAAGCCAATGATAAAAATGAGAATGGAAATGATGATGTTTGTAATTAACTTATAATACCACCATCATCTATATTGTTATTTTTGAGAGCTATCAGGAAAGACTATGGGCTTTGAATCAGACCACTTTACCTCTTAGCTTTGTCATGGACACACTCACTTACCTTTTGCTTCCTTGTGGCAAAATACACATGACACAAAATTTACCATCTTAACCATTTTTAAGTGTACAGTTCAATAGCACTAAATACATTCACATTATTGCACGATCATTACCACCATTCATCTCCAGAACATTGATATCCCCAAATTAAATACCACTTAAACAGTGAACTCAACTGAACTTATTTTAGACATCGTATTTCCCCACATCTGTTAAGGTAGACATACTTAGAACTAGGTTGCTAGAATTAAAGATGTTATAAATTTCAAAGTCCCAGACATCTTACAGGGCCTCAGTACTTTTTTTTTTTTTTTTAATAAGTCTTTATTGAGTTTATTTCAGTACTCTTTCTGTTTTATGTTTTTCTGAGCTTTTGGCTATGAGGCATGTGGGATCTTAGCTCTACAACCAGGGATCAAACCTGCACCCCCTGCATTGAAAGGTGAAGTCTTAACCACTGGACCACCAGGGAAGTTCTAGCCCCATTGATACACTTTCAAAACCCAAGTGCATAGGAGAGGGTCCTCTGCAGCCGATTGGTGGTCTCCACATTTCTATGCTCACCCTCCCACCCAGTGTTATTTTTCCTCAGGTACCTTGTTTTGTGAACATTAAGAGCATATGCAACGTGTTAACTCTTTTCAGATGCCAAGAATGTGCTAGGTGCTGTTTGCAAGAGATAACTTGCCCATTAGATTTATTGTATAAATTAGGCCCAACACTAACTTGGAAAGAGGAAACTAGTATCCCTGGAAAATTTATTATTTTGAATATCCTTTTTTAAAAATGTTCCTTGAAGATGAAATGTGGTTTCCACTTGTGCATGATTATAAAGTCAAGAATCTAGAGTTATTCGAAGACAATCTTTTCTCCACACCTTTTTTGAATTACAGAGACAAAATTTGGAATAGTACAGGCAGCTCCAACTTGGGCTAAGAACCTGATAAACTTGAAAGAATAAAAAGAGTGGCTGTGATGTTTTCACCAGATTTCTCTTTTGTGCTTCAAAAGCCTATTCTGCATACCTCTTCTTCCTTTGCACGTATGTTTTAATGTCAGTGGAACATTTTAAGTGAGCTTTTCCCCAGCCAAAGAATTAAAAATACTAAAACTCCTTTAGGACATGCTATATTTTGATGAGTGCAAAGGTTGCTTTTAGTTTTTTACCTTTTGGTATTTCCTTTCTTGCTGACTTTTTCACCTTCTCAGCAGAAAGGTTGTGACCTTTAAATATGATAGGGGGGAATGGTATTTGTATCTACTGGTATAACCCCTGCTTTGCACACTCATTTGCACTCTAAAAGCCTGTTTCTTTTTCTAATGTCATCCACATGTCTGACCTAGTCTATGAAGTACTTTGTTCTTCGGGTCACTCCTAACTAGTAAATCGTTGCTTAACTTGCAGCCCTATAAAGACAAATGTGAAATGTATCCTTATTGTGGAGCTTAAAGGGGACACAGACGAAGCCGACCCTGGCTCTTTGAGTCTTGCTAGCCTGGCATGCCTGGGGGGTTCACATGGCCAATGTAGGTACTGATGGGAGGGTCTAACCAAAGGTTGATCATTTTAGACTACAGGCTACAACCTAAGTGTGATGGCTGTTGCACTCTTATTTGTGTGTGATCTGAAAGTACAAACCATGTTTTGGTAGTTCATCTGGCTCAGCATTTCTTAAACCACGTTTTGTGAGATATTAAAAGATGTCTGGTGACAAAAAGGTTCTGAAGTCCATATGTTTTGGAAATGCTGAGTTAAAATTAAAGAAGTTTCTTAGTGAGGAATTTCTCACAACTGTTAGCCTGAGCTTTATGAACTCCAACTGGGGCTATTTTATGTAGCATTTTCCAAGTTTTATTTGATCCAGAACCTCTTTGGACATACACTCTAGGACAAAGATTCTCATACTATTGTGTTAAAGAACAGGGTTTATTATTGTTGGGTTTTTTTGTTGTAGTAAAATATAGAATACATTAAATTGACCATTTTTACCTTTTTCAGGTGTACAATCTAGTGGCATTAAGTGCATTAACACTGTTGGTGCAAAATCACCACTAACCATTTTCAGAATTTTTTCGTCGTCCCAAACTATAATTCTGTCCCTGTTAAAGAACATCTCTCCATGCCTCAGAACTCCCAGCCCCTAGCCTGGGAGTCTCTATGAAGTCTGGGAGTCTTTATGTCTCTATGAATTTCCCTATTCTGGGTACCTCATATAAGTGGAATCATATAGTATTTGTGTTTTGGTGTCTCACTAATTTCACTTAGCATAATGTCTTCAGGGTTCATGCATGTTGCACTGCATGTCAGAATTTCCTTCCTCTTTAAGGCTAGATAATGTTCCATTATACGCATAGTCCACATTTTGTTTATCCATTCATTTGTTTATGGACAGACAGTTTGAGCTTTGATGTATGGATATCTGAGTCCCTGTTTTCACTTCTTTCACTTATATACCTACAAGTGGAATTGCTGGATCATGCCTAACTTTGTGTTTAACTTTCTGAGAAACTGCCAAACTGTTTCCCATAGAAGCTACACTATTTTACGTTCCCACCAGCAATGCACAAGGGTTCTAGTTGTTCCACATTCTTGCCAACACTTGTTATTTTCTGTGGGGTTTTTTTTTTTTTAATAGTCATCTTGAAAAAAGTGAAAGTGAAAGTCGCGTCCGACTCTTTGTGACCCAATGGACTATACAATCCATGGAATTCTCCAGGCCAGAATATTGGAGTGGGTAGCCTTTCCCTTCTCCAGGGGATCTTCCCAACCCAGTGATCGAACTCAGGTCTCCCGCATTGCAGGCAGATTCTTTACCAGCTGAGCCACCAGGGAAGCCCAAGAATACTGAAGTGGGCAGCCTATCCCTTCTACAGGGGATCTTCCCGACCCAGGAATTGAACCAGGGCCTCCCGCATTGCAGGAGGGTGGTATTTCATGGTGGTTTTTATTTGCATTTTGTTGTTGTGTGTTTAATTTGTGATTCAGTTTGGGCTGATGTGTGATCAGCAGCAGCAGCAATGATCCTAGTGCCATTAACTGCACAGGTCACACAATATTCAGGTTGGACAACATCCAAAATGGTGTGTACTCTGTTCAGTGAGATGTGTCCAGGGGTCACAGACTTGGATGTGGTTAGAATGCCAAGTTGTTACAGATGTTTCTAAATGCTGTTTTCCAGTCCTTCCTTTTTCTCATCATGAACCAGTACCAAGCACACGGTAGTCCACAGATCACTGTTTGACCATCACTGCTGTAAGAAATGCTGAAGTTACATTACGTGTCAAATACATGAGTATTACTTAATGAAGTATGGTAGATAATTTAAGCAGTTTTATTCTTACATAACTTAAGACTATTTTTTATTCAATTACCAAATACAATTCATAAATTATGCTGAAAAACCAGCTGGCCATAGAACATAATAAAGTTGGTTTTGGTCTGGAGAGAGTTTGGTCACTTTTTGGTGGGGTAAACAGCCTTGAAATCTGGACAGTTTCTTTGATAGGCTGGCATCTGAGTTCTCCTGAGATAGTACTGTGACATTGACCCTTAAGTAGGCTTGAATATTAAGTCCTTGAAAGGAGAACCAGCTGCCGTGTGGACAGTCAGAATCCAGAAAGAGAGAGAGAATCAAGGTGCTGGAGCTTTTGGGTTTGGGAACTCTATTTCTTAAGTGTTCTGACACAAGAAGAGCTAGGCTCCAATTGCTGTATTGATGAGGAACTGTGCTTGTAAAAACTCTTCCAGCAGAGTTAGTTAAGCAACATGAGCATGCCTCGTTCTGTGGTTGGCCATCTTTGGCATCAAGCCTGTTACCTCCGGGAAACTGAGGCAGCATGGTGACTTAGTGCAGAGACCCTTTGAAAAGAACATCTTTAGAGAAAAACTAAATTTGATCTGTTATATTTGGACTGTGAAAGATGGTAGTGGTAGTTCCATCTTCTACTCTATAAGAACTCTAAGATAAAAATCCACATCTGGTCTGCTTTTGTGAAGGTAGCCAGTGTTGCTGGTTTTGTCTGCCCCAGGTCCCCTTCCTAGGGGACACACATTCCTAGGGGATCACAGTCTCCTTTGGGAAGCTGTTCTGGCTCCTCTTCCTCCCCACCATTGATTTAAATGTTTCATGATCTCTTTTAACTTGTCCCATTCGTCACTGTGGGAGGGGACCTGACCCCAGGCACACCAATAAGGGTCTTTTCCTTTTCCTGCTATTTTTTCAAACTGCAAATGAAAAAGTCAGTGCTCTCAGGTGGTAACAATATTCATGTATGAGATCGGAAACTAGGGGATCCATGTGAAGGAAACCTGTGTGTGGTGAAAGCAAGCCAGCCAGTGTGCAGAGCAAGTGGATGGGAGATGAAGCAATGCCAGGTTCCCAATAGACGAAGCCCTGGTTTCCTGTTGTTTCAAACAGTCAGCTGCCCCTGTACCTCCTTGTAGCTGGGATGCACTGGGCATCCCATAAAAGCCTGCATCCATCTGGGCCTCTCTCACTTACGAATAAGAGTCCCAGTTCTCATCAAGACCCTTTCCTGCCCAAAGCATTTAGCACATTGCCTTTCATACTTTTTGTTGTTGTTTAGTTGCTAAGTTGTGTCCAACTCTTTGCAACCCCATGGACTGTAGCCCACCAAGCTCCTTTCCATGGGAGATACGCAAGAATACTGGAATGGGTTGACGTTTCCTTTTCCAGGCAAGAATACTGGAGTAGGTTACCATTTCCTCCTCAGGGGATATTCCCAACCCAGGGCTCAAACCCACATCTCTTGTTTGGCAGGCAGATTCTTTAGCACTGAGCCACCTAGGAAACCCTTGCATACTATACGTATGCAATTAATATTTTTGAATAAGTATAAAAATTAAAGATAATAGAGCCTAACTGCTGGCTATTTGCTCTTCACTCTGACACTGACCCGCATTTCACTCTCATTGATGAAAACATGTTAACAGATTGCTTGCAAATGTCTGCAGTTGTCAACTTTATATTCTTTTTTTTAAAGTGTTTAGATGCAGAATGTGGGAAGGGTGATGCAAAGGGTTTAACTCTTGGGAGCTAATGACATCTATCTGTTGGTGGGAGAAGAAGGTGAGGTCATGGCAGAGAGCTTTTAGAAAGCAGAGGAGGTTTGTGAAACCCTCTGCAAGGATGGGAGAAGGGCTGGCCAGGAGCCCCAGAAGGATGACCAAGTGGGCCCACTGAGGCAGGAGCTTGGAAAGGTATAGCAGTTCCAGACCCAGCAAAGCTCCATCATTTCCAGTAGCACCAGGAGCAGAGAGCTAGGGATTTAGGGTGATCAGTAAATAACACTCCTCTCTTTCCCTCCCAGCTGAGACATAAACCGAGGAGTCAGATAGAGATGAAAACATCAGCTTTACTTCTTATGAAACAAATAGGAGAGCGTGGGTTTAGAGCTGCAACCAAGTGGGTTTGCTAATCCTTGCTCCTGAATTAAACAAATTTATTCACCCATTCACAGCACAGCTGGACAACCACAGGCTTCACCCCGCAGAGAGAGGCCCCTTCCCACACAGCAGAGACAGACAGGACATATGTGTCCTATGGACAGGCCGTCTGCCACAGAGAGGAAATCCCAAGCTAGCTGAACCAAGCATGCCCTCCCCATTCCTTCTCCCAAACCAACCTAGGGGAGGAAGAGTGAGGGGCCAGGAGTGTTCTTCCTCCATGGAGAAACATGAGGAGTGGGCATACCTGTTCCCCGCCTCAAGCAGAGACAAAGGTGGTTGGCTGAGCCTCCAAGGCTCATGTCCAAGGTGAACTGTCCCACCTCTGCATTTCCTTTTCCTGGTCATTGCTCCTGAGGGGAAAGGCGGAGAGCGGGGGCTGTTGAAGGTCCAGGCAGTGGAGCAGCTGAATAGTCACCCTGGTTTGGACTGGATCAGGAAGGAAATAAGGGAATGAGAGGAGAGGGAAATGAACTGAAAGGAAAAGACAGGGTCTAGAGATGAAAGAGCGGAGAAGGCAATGGCACCCCACTCCAGTACTCTTGCCTGGAGAATCCCAGGGACGGAGGAGCCTGGTGGGCTGCTGTCTATGGGGTCGCACAGAGCTGGACACGACTGAAGTGACTTAGCAGCAGCAGCAGCAGAGATGAAAGAGCAGGTGTGTGGGAGAGAAGGAATGAGAAACCTGGGAGGAGAGGCACTCCGGCCCAGGAGCAGGATATTGGAAATTGGGATTCCAACCGGGCAGGTGTGGGTGGTAATTAGGACCCTAAAATAGAGTTTATGAGTAAAAACTACTGGAACTGAGGCAGTCAGACTACAAAGCCAGGCTGTCAAACAGGTTGCTGTGTAGAACGTAAAGTCACCTAGAGTGCTGACTGTAGTCAACACAGGACCAGAGTTCCCCACAACTGATGGAAATGGTGAGCAGGATGGAAGATCATTATAGCGAAAACTGATGGCTCAGACCTTACTCTCAACGAGGATTCCTCATGAGGAGGGTAACGTCAGTGGTCTGGGAGGGCAAAGCAGCTCTGGGGCAAGCAGTGTTCCATGTCTCTCCTTACCTGCCACTTCCCTAAAATAAACAATCAGCCAGCCTTCCTTTGACCCACCATACCTTTTCTTAATCTCTTCTCTGCTAGACTTCCCAGAAGTGTCTCTTTGTGTTTTCTCTATTGTTTTTATTCTAATTTCCTAACTTCCTGCAATCTGCTTTTTACTCTCTTATTCCATTGACGTTGTCCCCAATGTCAGTAATGTCCTTCTAATCAGAAATTCCATTCATTGATTACTTAACGGTTTTATTCTAATAATAGAAATAAATATCACAATGGAAAACATTTATTGTGTTGAGCATTGTTCTATTTTAAGCACTTTACATATATTTTCTTATTTAACTCCACAACATCTTTATGACATTATATGTATCCCCACAATTATGGTCATTCATTCATTCCATGCATATATCTTGACTGTTTAGTTTTTGTATATAAGAGATCATTCTATATTGATTTCTAACATCCACAGTGATAACAGATGCTGTATGATTTCAATACCTTTAGACCCTGAAATTTCTGCACCTTGTTTTATGTCCCTGGGTATGTTCCAGTGTCTCCTAGTTTATAATCTATGGGAACTTGAATGAAATTTGTATCCTTCTGTTATGTGGAAATTGTATAAATCTTAATTATGTTTTAAAAAAAGAAAGGATCATTCTAGATAATACCTAGGTAAGAAAAGGAGCAGTGCATAGGCCCTGGCAGGGATCTTCTTGGTTGGTTGAGGATCAGCAGGGGAGGAGCTATGCCTGGCTTCAGGGGAGGGGAGCAAGGTGGGGGTGGGTCAGAGAGGTAGTGGGCCGCGGCTTCTGTAGGGCCTGGTAAGTCTTTGTAAGGACCTGGGCTTTCAAGAGCAAGCTGAGGCAGAGATTATGTAAGCAACTTGCCCAAGGTCGTTCAGCCTCTGAGTAGCCAACCCAAATACAAGCTCCTGATGAACTGTGGCTCTTGGAATATGGAATGTTCCAAGCTTCATTTATTATTTCTGTTTCTCACAAATCTCCCCCCTTCCTCTTATTTTTTAAGATGGTCTTAATGGCTGAAAACTTCATCACTCCAAACCCCTCTTCTTCTCCTCACTCTCTATTCCTGAATCCACTTAACTGCCAAGCCAACAGTGGGTGCTTGTACTCTTCCCCTTTTCTGCCCTTACTGTTGGGTTGGCCAAAAAGTTCATTTGGGTTTTTCCATTTCATCCTATGGAAAATCCCAAATGAATTTTTTGGCTAACTCAGTACTTCGGAATGAGTTCAGGCTTTTCCACATCTCCCAGAGCTCTTATAATTTTGAACGGACCCTCTCCTCCACCCAGGGGCTCTCTCCTGCTGCCACCCAACGTATTCTCCTAAAATAGAGGTCGATCACAGGACTCTTTCTGTCCTTATTACCTGGACTTGATTCCCCAGTGCCTAGAGAAGAGTGCTTCACAAGCCTTCACAAATCCTTCACAAGGCTCTCACGAACTCTCCCAAGCTTACCTTGCAGAGCTCTCTTCCCCTCCCCATTCTCTCCTTGCAACTCACTGTGCTTCTGCTCACTTCCCATCCATAACATTTTTTCTTCTTCTGCAAGCAGCAACCCAGCGGCCACCTTCTGGGTCAGACTTCCCCAGCATTCCCCCAGGCAGAGTGAGCTGCCTTTGCCTCTCAGTGGAAGGCCTGGTATCCTCATTAAGTGCTCCTGGCAAACTCAAGTGTGTTGAAAGTCTGGCGAGTACTGATTGTGGCTGGACATCTGCCAATTAATGGAGCCAGGCTGGAACCCATGCAGGTTAGGAGAGTGACCATGAACTCACGGCAGGTACAGGAAATCCCCAGATTCTAATAATTGTGGGGTAAGTTCCTGCAGATATTTTGGTAATGTATTCCTTAAGTTCTGTTAGAGGGAATTTGTTTGCTTCAAATGCAGGAAACCTAGCAAAAACCATTTAAAAAAAAAAAAAAGCCTTAGAGATAGAATGGAAAAGTAACATTGCTATTAGTTATTGATTTTCAAGAAAAGTCTGGATCTTCTCTGATATGCTTGCAAATCTTTCTGAGCTACCGTAATCCTTATTAAGATTTTTGAAGCAAATATTTACTATAGAAAATGGGTTAAGATAATAAATTCACCAGATGTAACGTCAGTTTACATTGTACTCCCTCCGCCTAGTCTTCTCCTTTATAGAAATGGAAAATTATACAGAGGCTTTATATATATATAGCATTTAAATTTTTTAATTATGAAAATATCATAACACATCTATAAGTGACTTGGAAAATACAGAACAAAGTTACATATAGTTCCACTGTATATTACAATTATTTTTCAAGTACATAAATTAAGATTTTTAGCTGGAGTTTCAATATCAAACTCTCAAAAACTAATAGAATGAATAGTCAGAAAAGTAGAAGGATATAGTAGACCTGAAAAGTCCTATGAATCAACTCAACATAATTAAGATGCATACAATGTTTACACAACAGCAGGGTACAAATTCTATTCAAGTTCCCAAAGATTATAAACCAGGAGACACTGGAACATATCCAGGGACATAAAACAAGGTGAAAAATTTCATGGCTTAAAGTATTGAAATCATACAGAGTCTGTTCTCTTATTACTGTGGAATTATGTCAGAAATCAATATGAAAAGATATTTGAAAATAATCCACACATTTTCAAGTGCAGTGTGACATTTACCAAGAGAGATCTTTGACTCTCTCTAACCTTGTAGCCTCAAGGTTACAAGACTGAAAAACCAGAGGATGATTGCAGAGAAGAAAGCATTTATGTGAGAAATTAATATCAAAGAGACTTTAAAACCCCCATGTATTTGGAAATTAAGTGTACACTTTTAAATGATAGGTGTATCTAAGAAGCCCAGGTATTGTTTTTTCTCCAGAGCTCCAGATGTGATTCTAATGAGCAGCCATGTTTAAAAACTGGACTATGTGATGATCTTTTACTTTTATCTAGCTTGTTTCACTTTTTCTGTTTCATACTCAGTGCTCCCATTTAGTTTGTTTTCCAATTTCTCTTTCTCTTTTTCTTTTAAAGTTCTTTCCCAAGCCTTTATCAAGCACAGCAGAAAAGCTTTTGTATACAGTATGTATAATAGAATACATGTTTTAGAAAACTTAATATTTTTGCCTAGCTAAAATATTTATGACATTTTGATTCCACTTGTTTGACTTAGAATGAATAGAATGCTAGATTTCTAATTTATATTCACTCAAAACTTTGACATAGTTCGATTTATTGTAGCATCTAGTATTACTGCTAAAAGTCTAGAAAGCTGCTTATTTTACTGATTCTTTAAAAAAAAAATTGAGGCTTGAAACTTCTAATCCAATTCTGAAAATATATATTGTATTTTAAATACCTAGCAATATAGACGTCTGGGTTCATTTGAAACCCAAATGAGCGTTACATCCATTTTCTGTGAACTCCAAATCCATCATCATGTTGCCCTTTCCCTGTTGGCTATAAAGGAAATAAAGCCAAGGAGATTGGGTAGAGCAGGAGGCTTCTCAATCCCTGTCTGGTTTCTCTAGAGATCCACTAAGGGCTGGTGCCTTCCTCAGAGCCAGAGGGCTACACGTTGCTCCGCAATGGATCAAGGGAAAGGAGAAACCCCTTGCCAGTTGGAAATGACAGCTGAGAAAGCGAAAGGTAGCAAGGTCCTTGCTGCCTTCTGAAGATAGTAGGGAGACCCTAGGTGAGACAGTGATGTGTCTCAGGGGTGCACGGGAATGAATTGCAGGCTTGCCTTTCTTCCCTCTCACTCTTGCCCCTCCCTCCTGAGGTGCCTCCTTGGGCCATGGAAGCCTCTTCTATGGCCTTTGGACTCTTCCATCTGACTGCAGCCTAGAGCACAGGCAGGCCTTTCTGAATAAGCTTTCCAACTGAGACAGTGTCCTACTCAGCCCTTAGGTTCCATAGTGTAATTAAGACCCCTCTTCAGTTACAGTTTGGATTAAATAGGTTTTTCTGGCCTGAACTGGCAACCACCATGCAAAGACTAATTCTGTGAGTTAATTACAAATGATAACCTACAAGCCATCTTCTTAGAAATGGACTTTTGGTACACAGCTTACACCTGGGTTTAAGGCAGCCTGTGTAAGTCAAGTTGGCTATTTATAAAACTAACTAAACAGTAATTGCAACTACCCTTTTAAAAAAGAAAAAAAAAAATCTCCCATGTAACCGGCAAGGGCTATAAATACTGGTTTTTGTGGATGGATAGAGTTTTCTCACTTTCTCTGGTCCCTTCTTAACCTGAGTTGACAATAAAGCCATAATAATACATAACATCCATATAATGAGTGTCTGGAAACACTAGAGACAATGGGCTATGTTCTCAATATGTTTGTTGTTGTTCAGTCACCAAATTGCATCTTACCCTGCAACCCTACTGACTGGAGCACCCAAGGCTTCCCTGTCCATCACCAACTCCCTGAACTTGCTCAGACTCATGTCCATTGAGTTGGTGATGCCATCCAACCATCTCATCCTCTGTCGTCCCCTTCTCCTCCTGCCCTCAATCTTTCCCAGCATCAGGGTCTTTTCCAGTGCGTCAGCTCTTTGCATCAGGTGGCCAAAGTATTGGAGCTTCAACTTCAGCATCAGTCCTTCCAATGAACACACTGATCTCCTTTAGGATGGACTGGCTTGATCTCCTTGCAGTCCAAGGGACTCTCAAGAGTCTTGTCCATCACCACAGTTCGAAAGCATCAATTCTTTGGCACTCAGCCTTTTTTTACGGTCCACCTCTCATAATTCTGTCCTCCATATAAGATTAATGGCATCCCCCACTTCACAGATTAGAAATCCAAAGATCAGAAATATTAGGGACCACGCCCAGGGCCATGTAACTAGTATGTGGATGAGGCTGGGATTCTAACTGGAGTCCTCCTGACTCCCAAAACTGGTATGCTGTGTTCCATGGTGCATTTGTTCCCTCGTTTCCATTGTCTAAAGAGACAATTTTTCTTAAACCTCTCTTTACGTGTATCTTGAACAAATCCAGCTATAGGATAGATCATGAAAATTAATCCTAAAGATAAGATACTTCTAAGTCCTTCTCATTTCATCTACCAGAATTTTGTAGGTTTTTTTTTTTTTATTCTTCTAAGTACCTAGAATGTAGTGCTTAATTTGTTTTAAATATTTAGTGACGTGAAGTCGCTTACTCGTGTCCAACTCTTTGTGACCCTATGGATTGTAGCCTACCAGGCTCCTCCGTCCATGGGATTTTCCAGCAAGAGTACTGGAGTGGGTTGCCATTTCCTTCTCCAGGGGATCTTCCCAACCCAGGGATTGAACTCGGGTCTCCAGCATTGTAGGCAGACACTTTACCCTCTGAGCCACCAGGGGAAGTACCTACTATATGCTGGGGAAACTCTGGAGGTGGAGACCATCCTGGCCTTCCTTTATCTTGAATTTGGAGCAAGAAGGGAGGGAGAGAAGCATCAGGGTTTCCTCAGAGAAGAGGCCTTGAGGAGGGCTGAAAGCTCAGGCCTCAACCCAGGCCCACAGATTAGTGACATGGGAAACCCCTGAGCCAAGAACCAGGAGTGAATGCATAATCCTTAGGTAAACAGAGGTATAAACCTATACATTACTATTGGTTGAGCACAAAATGGCCTCTTTCAGGAACTTTATGTTCCGCATCTGTGTTGAATTGAGACTCATGTTACTGCACTTTCCCATTAGCCAGAAATAGAAAACTTTCCATCAGTAGTGCTGGAGCCTTTACCTCAGAGACTTTGCAACAGTTGTCTCCGAGGCAACTGTTATTTTTCCCTTCAGTTATAGGAAACTGGTTTTGCCAGTGAACTCACAACCCTATGGAGTTGAATACATTTCTACACATTTAAAAACCTTTTCTCTAAACTTTTTGGGAAAGTTTTCAAATGTATAGATGGCATAATCAGTACTGGAATACTGGTTACCTAGAACAAGGCCAGTGGACTACAGCCTGTGGGCCAAATCCAGCCCGAGGCCTGCTTGTGCGAGTGAAGTGTGTGGGGAGGCTGACATTTCCACTCGTTTGTGTATTTGTCTGGCTACAGTGACAGAGTTGGGGCTTCATCGATGGCTCAGCAGATAAAGAATCTGCTTGCAATGCCAGAGACACAGGAGATGAAGTTTTGATCCCTGAGTCAGGAAGATCCCCTGGAGAAAGAAATGGCAGCCCACTCCAGTATTCTTGCCTGGAAAATCCCATGGACAGAGGAGCCTGGAAGGCTACAGTCCATGGGGTCGCAAAGAGTCAGACATTAGTGAGCAACTAATCATGCACGCAAGGTAGAGTTAAGTCATTTTGACAGAGACCACCATATGCCCACAATGCCACATTTACATCTTTGCCACCCTTTGGACTATAGCCCACCAGGCTTTAAAAAAAAAAAAAAAGGCCAAGTTTTGAGATCTGTATTTGCCAATTATTAGTTTTTTGCCATACTTGCTTTATGTCTTTCTCTATAATCGACAGATAGCATCCTCTCTCTCCCTATCTATTTCCATCTCTCCTATCCATACACGTGTGTGCATCCTAAGTCAGTTCAACTGTGTACGACTCTGTGCAACCCTATGGACCATAACCTGCCAGGCTCTTCCTGTCCATGGGATTCTCCAGGCAAGAATACTGGAGCGGATTGCCACGCCCTCCTCCAGGGGATCTTCCCGAACAGGGATTGAACCTGCATCTCCTGAGCCTCCTGCATTGCAGGCAGATTCTATACCACCAAATCACTGGGGAAGCCATGCATGCACACACACACATTTTATTTGCTTGAACCATTTGAAATTATGTTATAGACATGATAACTTGTCCTTGAAAAATCCATATGTTTGCCTAAAAATAAAGGTATTCTTTCATATAACCACAACACCATCGTCATGCCTAAGAAAATTAACATTCATCCAATAATGTTATCCAACAACAGTCCACTTTTAAATTGAACTTTTATAGTCTTTATTATACTTTTCCTTTCTGGATCTAAGATCCAGAGGTCATATGATACATTTGGTCATCATGTCTCTTCAGTCTCCAATTTTTTTTTTATCATGACATTGACATTTTTGAAGAGATTTTTAAAAACTTCTTTTGAAGCCTAAGAACTAATGAGTTTGCAATACTATACTAGTAAGAGCTAAATAGAATAGTCATTGCGGTAAATCAGTGTCTCCACGTCTTTCCCAGGATTGAGACACAGTTGTGTTGCTTGGCTTCAGAAGCTAAGACACTAGGTTGTTAGTTTTGCTTGGAGTTGTAAATGTGGAAAAAACTCAGCGTGAAGAGCAAGGCAGATGGGAATTTGCGGGATGCATTTTAAGTAATTAAAGGCACAGCCCTCCCTGCCCGCTCTGGTCGCTGCCCTTGTTAGCTCTTGGCTGAGGGGGCTCTTCCTTCTGGCTTTTCTCCTGACTGGGGTCTGGCTCCCCTCCAGCATCATCAGGTTGCAGCACGAAACTGGAAGGAGACCTGCCATTATTTAAATCTCACAGCCCAAAATGTTCAGCCCGACTGGCAACACAGCGCTTCTGTGTTTGTGGTCTGTGTACTGAAGATAGAGCAGTGCTCAGGGGCACTTCTGCTAGTTCACGTGGGAAGAACACTTTTGCACCTTCCTTGAAAATCTCATGTGCCACAGTCATGCGCCTCTGATGGGACCACGTGGGGGTCACTGGTCTGTTCCTATTATTGGGGTCCCAGATGATTCCTAGAGAGTTCTGAGACCCATCCTTTAATTTCCTCTGGGTTAGAAGCCCTCGGAGCTCATAGGCCAGAAAGATTGTTGCATGCCCTGCAAAAGACTCACCTGAACATCTACAAACCTCTGGAAGCAAAATAGAAAAACTCCAAAGAGAAATTGGATAATTTTAAAACATGTAACGTGATTGGAGAAGAGACTGTGAAGGGTATGGATAACTTCAGACTATAACCAGCTCATTGTCAGTCTACAATATGTCTTGTACATGACACAGGTCTTATGAATGATGGTACTTCTTACCCACTGAAAAAAATCCGGGGACACAGGAGCGACAACATACTGGGGTGGGCCAGACTCCGCTGGAGGGAAGTGAGATTGGAGTATCTCCTCGTTGGTTTCCCTGTCTCCTGCCTTGTTCCTCTTAAGTCCTTCCTTTGCACACCTCCTCCCCAAGGCCTACCCCCAACAATCTACTTCTGCTGCAGACCTGGGCATTTACTTCTCACATTACCACCCCTCTGCCCTCCATGGCCTTCAAGGGCCCCTTTGATCAGCCCCTGACTCCAAAGCCTCCTCTTCCTTTGGTACCAGCCTCAGATTTGATGCTTGATTTCCTCATGTCTGTCATGTTTTTTTGCACCTCCATTCTTTCCTGGCTGTGCAGCCTTCATTCCTTCACCACTCACTGGTTGGAGTGAAGTGAAAGTCACTGGTCATGTCTGACTCTTTGCAACCCCACGGTCTATACAGTCCATGGAATTCTCCAGGCCAGAATACTGGAGCGGGTAGCCTTTCCCTTCTCCAGGGGATCTTCCCAACCCAGGGATCAAACACAGGTCTCCCACATTGTGGGCCAATTCTTTACCAGCTGAGCCACAAGGGAAGCACAAGAGTACTGGGGTGGGTAGCCTATCCCTTCTCCAGGGGATCTTCCTGACCCAAGAATCGAACGAGGGTCTCCTGCATTGCAGGCAGATTCTTTATCAACTGAACTATTAGGGTAGCCTTAATGATGCTTAATTGTTCCATGCCTCACACTGCTTATCTATAAATAAGGATGATCATCGTACCTACCTCATAAGGTTGTGCAGGAATTAAATGAGCTAACATATGTAAAGTTCTTAAAAGTATGCTTGGCAGTTAGTAAAGGCTATATAAAGGTTAGCAATTTATTGCTATTGCTCTTGTTATTTTGAGCCTAGATGTATTAATTTTTATTGCTGCATAAAAATTACTATAAACTTAGCATCTTCAGTCAATATCCACTGACTGTCTTAGTTTCTATAATCAGAATATTGACATGGTGTGACTAAATTCTTTGCTCAGGGTCTCACAGTGCTGAAATTGAGGTGTTGGCAGGGGCTGAAGTCCAAGCTGAGCTTCTTCCAGGCCTCTTCCTAGCTCATGTGGTTGTTGACAGAATGCATCTCTTTGCAGCTATAGAACCTATGGCCAGCAGGAACTCTGACTTCACCTACTTTGTAAAGCTCCCATGATTAGGTCAGGCACAATCAGGCCATCTTTCTTTTGATCAACTGAAAGCCAAGTGGTTAATGACATAATCACAAAGTGGTAATCTACCATATGCACAGGCTCCACTGGCACTCAAGGGAAGGAGATTGTATAGAGTGTGTCCCCCAGAGGGTGAGATTCTTGGGGGCCATCTTATTAGCAGAATCCTGCCTACACACTGGTCATTGAGAAATACAATGATTTTTGTTCACTTTGTTAAATTGCACTCTGAATATATGATTTATTTACCACCACCATGACTTCAGATTTTTGTAGCATCTGTCTTAGAGCATTTAGATAGCATTTGCTTCCCTGGTGACTCAGCCAGTAAAGAATCTGCCTGCAATGTGGGAGACCTGGGTTCAGTCCCTGGGTTGGGAAGATTCCCTGGAAAAGGGAATAGCTACCCACTCCAGTATTCTGGTCTGGATAATTCCATGGACTGTATAGTCCATGGGGTCACAAAGCGTTGGACATGACTGAGCAAATTTCACTCTCATTTCACATTGATCCAGCTCCTGAAACCAGTGTTCATCATTCCTTTCCTGAAGTTTGAACTACCTGATGGAACCAGTTAGCTCGTCTTTTACAAAGTCTTTTACGAAGACATAACTGATGAATCTGCAGCTAATGTCCTAGAGTTCCTAAAGGATGACTCACAATTTGCCATCCCTTCCAGAGCCATTTGTTTATTCTTAATGACTCCGAACAGATGAAGACCAGAGCCTTTCTCGGCTGTTGTATGTGTCTGCTACTCTGCCGGGCCAAAGTCAACTTGTACCTGATAGACAAATGCATCACCATGAGGAAAGTCTTTGATATTATTTCCAAAAGATTTCCTTGCCCCCTCTTTTTCCCCTTCCAGTTAAGTCTAGATTCCCCCCACCAATTTAATTCAGTTTACAGTCCACAAAGAGGTATTATTGATCAAAACCCGCTGATGAAGGATGTACTTTTTGAAGATCAGTTAAAAAGAAAAACTCAAAGATGACTCTTAGGTAGTAAAACCTATTTTTTTTTTTTTAAATGTTGAACCAGATTCTAGGCAATAAGACATGGACAAAACTCTGAAGCAATAGAAGTACTGTGTATTAAGTTGCTTCAGTCGTGTCCAACTCTTTGTGACCCTGTGGACTGTAGCCCACCAAACTCCTCTATCCATGGGGTTCTCCAGGCAAGAATACTGGAGTGGATTGCCATGCCCTCCTGCAGGGAATCTTGCTGACCTAGAGATCAAACCACTGTCTCCTGTGTCTCCTGCATTGGCAGGCAGGTTCTTTATCACTATCACCTGGGACTACTCCCCTCAAATCACTAAGTTACACTTTTCTTTAAAAAAAAATTTTTTTTATGTATTTATTTATTTTTGGCTGTGTTGGGTCTTTGGCACTGCAAGCAGGCCTTCTCTAATTGTGGCAAGCAAGGGATACTCGCTTGTTGCAGAACACAGGCATAAAAGTGAAGGCTTAGTAGTTACCTCTTAGGATGTGCAATCTCCCCAGATCAGGGATCGAATCCTTGTTCCTTGTATTGGCAGGTAGATTCTTAACTACTGGGCCACCAGGGAAGTCCTAAGTTTTATTTTTCAGTGGCATTTAACTTAAAGTTTTACACCAATGTGAAAGGTAAAGGGAAGAACAATGAATTTGATATAGCTGTGGGTTCAAAAGTTTGCAGTGTCTGTTTACTCCAGGATTTCCTAACAAAGTATGATTTTATTATCTAACAAGCCATGACTCACATCTGACTCTGACTGCCCTAAGGATTGTCTTCTCTCCAGTGATTTGGACTATTAAAGAGGAAAGATTGGTTCATGAAATAATATTAAATAATGTAAACTTAGATTTCTTTTCTTTCTTCCAGGACAATATCATATTATTCTTGAGAGGTTGTAAAGAGCTCGGCCTTAAAGAATCTCAGCTTTTTGACCCGAGTGACCTGCAGGATACGTCCAACAGAGTCGCAGTCAAGTAAGTCCTGCACGATTTATGTTCAAGGGAAACCCATTTACGGTTTGATTTGCGGTTTTGCGATGATGTTGTAAGGACTAAGAGGCAGAGAATTGGGCATGCCTAATAAATTAGAAATGTGAAGGTGAAAATCCAGCTTTCAGAACAAGCCACATTGGCCTTCCCTTGAGCCTAACTTTCATTCTGATCAAACATAATTTTTTGAAATGCAAAAATCATACATATAGAGTTAGAATTTTAGAGACAAGGAGGAAAACTTTTAGGTGAAACTTAACAGAGGGAGAGGCAAGGGAGAAGTATGCGCAAAATCTATTTGGGTTAGACAAAAAGCTTTTATTGGCTCCAGTTGGGCATATGAATAGGCTCTTGGAAGACTGCAAACTCCTAAACAGTTCTGAACTCTTGTTTATTATGCAAAGAAGGCAATAGATTATGGAAAAATCTCTTCTCCATTTACATTTGTAACTGTTTTCTCATATGTGTCAGTGATTAAGTTCTCTGAAGATGGATCATTGGCCATTTGACTGTTGTTGACTGTATCTACTCAGTGAGCCATGTTTGGGGCCAAAGAATTCTTGGGAAAGAATGTTTTAGTAAAAGAAAAGGCAAGTGTGCTTCTCTGTAAAGAAATAGCTGTGAGCAGGGTAATGAGATGAAGAGTCCTTTTGAGATGGTGGAGGTAACTTTTCTGTAGTTTAAAAGTTCTTCAGACTCTACCAAATTCATATAAAACATTTTCCAAGTTAGTCAAACAGTGTTTGGCATTAATATGCTTTAATAATAAGCTTAGTTACATACATAGCATCTTTGGGTTGGATGTACTTCTCCTTTTGATTACTTTTGGGTCATTTTACCATAGAAGGGCAGAAGAAAGAGAGACACCAAAATTCAGAACTGTAAATTTTTTGGTATTTGTCTGCTTATACTGGCTTTTTTTTTTAATGATGGGGGAAAATATGGAAACTACTAAATGAAATCAAATTGGAGTTTATATTGGATTTTATGATTTATGACTAGGAATAAGGGAGAGTCATCCATGATTGACTATATAAAAATCACTTCTCTGTTGTCAGTGTGCCTTCTTTTTACATATAATTGACATGTGTTGTTGTTGTTCAGTCACTCAGTCATATCCGACACTTTGCAACCCCATGGACTGCAGCACACCAGGCTTCCCGGTCCTTCACTATCTCCCAGAGTTTACTCAACCTCATGTCCATGGAGTTGGTGATGCCATCTAACCATCTCATCCTCTGTTGCCCCCTTCTCCTCCTGCCCTCAATCTTTCCCAGCATCAGTGTCTTTTCCAATGAGTCAGCTCTCCGCATCAGGTGGCCAAAGTATTGCAGCTTCAGCTTCAGCATCAGTCCTTCCAATGAATATTCAGGGTTGATTTCCTTTAGGATAGACTGGTTTGATCTCCTTGCTGTCCAAGGGACTCTCAAGAGTCTCCTCCAGGACCACAGTTCAGGAAGATCCCCTGGAGAAGGAAATGGCAACCCACTTCAGTATTCTTACCTGGAAAATTCCATGGACAGAGGAGCCTGGCAGGCTACAGTCCATAGGGTCACACAGAGTTGGACATAATTGACATACACTATGATATTAGTTTCATATGTACAACATAGTAATTCAGTATTTGTGTATATTGCAAAATGTTTACCACAGTAAGTCTAGTTAACATCTATCACTATATAAAATGTATTTTTCTTGCAATGTGTACTTCTAAGATCTTCTCTCTTAGCAACTTTCAAATAAGCAATATTGTTTTATTAGCTATAGTTGTCATGCTGTACATTACAACCGCACTATTTATTTATTTTATAACTAGAGGTTTGTACCTTTTGACCTCTCTTTAATATTTCTCATGGAAAAACTTTAGTTAGGGGCAAAAATAACAGAATAAAAGTTATGATATTTGAATATGGAGAGCACCATAAACCTCATTTTAGTGCTCACATGCTCCATTTGTTCTGCACCTAAATCCAGCCTGTATAAATCATTATTCAGCTTAGGAAATTGTTTCAGGTTCTGCCTCATCTCATATTTGTAGTTTCACCTGGGTGGCAAGTGACCAGAAACAATAGTAACTATGTGGCATGGTAGGTAATCATTAGTCACACACATATTGCTTAGAGGGTGAAGGAAAGTTCACTTAACAATATTGGCAGCTGCATTCATTTTTTTTTTTTTTTTAAGTCACTCTAAACCAGTATGTTACTAAACCAGGAGAACTCTGAGACTGATTAGTTTTAGAAATTTAGAACTCATATCACCTTAATTGCTTTTCTGTAAAAGCCTGGGCATCAGGAAACCCAGGGTCTGCCTCTACATATGCTACCCCTTAGGTCTATAATCCAAGAGCCTTTGCTTCAGTAGGGCTCTGTGTCTTCATATGTAAACTGGAATTGGACAGAATATTCTTATGGGTATGATTCTAGCTAAAGCTTGCTCAGTGCAGATCTGGGAAGGTGGGTCAACCACCTTCTAAAGAGACTTTAATTCAAAGACACAGAAAGCAATCCAAAGGGAAAAAAGTCTCTTAGACCAGTGGCACACACTCACTTCTCAGTTACTAGGCCATCTTCCCCTTCTCCTGTTCTTTCCTCTGTCCTTTTCTTGCTTTTGCTTCTTTTCTCCGTCTCCTTCTCTTCCCAGTGCCTCCCTTCCCTTCTTTATCATATCTTTCCACTTATCTCCCATTTTGTATTTCTTCTTATTTTCTTCCCTTTTAAGTTTTTCCTTCACTTGAGGTTATTAATTTTGTTAAGAAACACTTGCCCATCGCTTTCCCCTATGACTGATATTTTTCATTCATTCAGCAGATTTATTGAGCAGCTCCTATATGTCTGATCCTTTCTGGTCACTAGAAAATAGGCCTTCTGTTCACATGGAATTATATACCCTGTGTCAAGAAATGAGAAGTAAATAAGCAGATTTTTAAAAATTGCAGGGAGTGGTAAGTGCTGAGGAGAAAATAGTAATAAAATAAATGATGTAAAA
Source organism: Bos javanicus (assembly GCF_032452875.1). Classification (NCBI taxonomy): domain Eukaryota; kingdom Metazoa; phylum Chordata; class Mammalia; order Artiodactyla; family Bovidae; genus Bos; species Bos javanicus. Next base: position 60,814,629 of record NC_083873.1, read on the forward strand.
GATAGTGACAATTACAATATACATATATATATATATATCAATATATCAGATCATTGTGTTGCATACCTTAAACTTATAAAATGTTTTATATCAATTATAGCTCAACAAAACTGAGGGGTAATAAAAAAGAAAATGTGTCAAGAATAGTCTCTCTGAAGGGATAGCATTTCAGCTGAGGACTGAGGCATGAAAGGAAAGCAAGAGCCAGCCATGCAAAGATCTATATGGTATTCAGGGCAGAGGAAGGGTAGGTAGAAAGGCTAGGAAAGAAAAGCAAACTTGATGTCTAGAAAGAGAAAGAAGAGTGGCCAGCCAGTGTGGTAGAAGGGTAATGAGCAAGGATGAGTGTGGTTTGAGGAGTTGTCCACAGGCGTTATAGGAGGTTGAATTGGGAATAATTATAGAGAAAGAATTTTTATTTCACTGTATGAATATTTAGAACCTAAAGAACTTTATATTGAAATTATGCCATAAATTCATTTATGGTACTTAGAAAATCTGTAGCATTAAGGAGGATTGGGGCATGGAATGAACTATCTGCTTCACAACTTTTCTGTAAGTGATGCTGGTTTAACTTAGTACTGTCTGGGGACATTTGTAACACATGTGGATTTCATAGCTCTGGTAAATGAAAGTAGAAACTGCTATATTTTTCTGCTTTCCCCTCTGAAAGTTGAGCCAAGCATTCGCAGAGATGGAAAACACCCTGTTGACACCAGTTAGTACTGAAAGCAATAGGTAGAGGGGTGGATCCCAAGAAGAAAATTCTGATGCTTTTTTTAAAAATTGGAGTATAGTTGCTTTACACTGCTGCATCAATTTCTGCTGTACAGAAAAGTAAATTGGCCAACATGTACATAGATAATTTTGATACTTTTTCAAATTGTCTTTTTCAAAGTACTCTTTAGCTTTCTTTGTAGGTAATTTTTCTTACTCTTTTTTTTTTGAGAAGTAACTTGAGTAGACAAAGAAAGAAAGAGGGAGAACCTGCAAATGATTACTGGGTGTGTAATTTTGTGCACTCTACCTGTAATGGGTGCCAGACAACCTTGGTGAGAAATGAAAGCATAATCCAAAAGGGCTTGCAGCAAATATCATTCTAGAGAACTGCAGCAACTGGATGCAAAGGAGGAAGCCTTTGGGTTGCTCCCGAGGACGTCTCTGAAAAATTTAGAAGCATTTTCACATGGTTGTTATGTGTGAGTCACTCAACAAATGTTTTGTGAGCTCCTAGAGTGTGCCAAGTATGACTTTTTTTCAGAACTGGGTCACAATTTTAGTCAAAAAATGTTCATTGTCAGTGCAGAGAAAGTCTTATGTTCCCTGTTCTTAAGTTTCTCACCAAAAATTCAAATCTTTAATAGATTTTTGTTTGCTTTCATCTAGTTCTGTTGTTGTTGTTCAGTTTTTTTAAATCCTAGCAAACACCTAAGCAGTTAATGACATATCATCCTTTCTGTTAATGGGGGGAATATGAAACATGCTCCTAATCCAATCCAGGTTGGACCACTGCTTCTTGCAATGTGAGTGTCTGTTGATGGTTTATATCCTGGATCTGGACTATGTTTTTTCCATTCCCTCCAATCTCAGTTGGCTTAAAATTGGGCATCTGTTCATTAATCTGTACTTTGGGTCAGAATATGCAGCAGTTAGGTAATTGTGATCTAAATATCTGAAGAAATTCTTGACTAGTTTTTTCAATAGAATTACATTCCCCCTCCCCAACCCCCAACTGAAGTTCTGTGGAAAAAAGAAATGTAGCATTTGTTTTCCTAGTATTTATTTGTTGACATGCTAAAGAAAACTTAGAATAATTTAGAAGAAATTCTTATATTTCACTGTATGAATATTTAGAAAGTACCACCAAGTAGCTTTTTTGTTTATAGTTTGAGAATAAATGTTTCTGTATATTTAAGAATGCGTGTGTGTATATTTGAACATAGCATGCATATTTTCCTGCTAATGGCTAATTCCCAACACTAATTTATGTCCATAGCAGAAAAGAACAAATATTTGGATAGTATTGCCTCTTCTACATATATTTTTCAGGTCTATTTAATTAAGTAGTTTTAGACCTTTGTTAAAAGTACTTGTATAAAGAAGATTTTGGAAGTGTAGTCAGATTTCAGTTTGACAGTGATATATAACCTAGGCAAAATTTTACTTGAACAGTTCAGCTTTGAGTATACAAATATAAACAGTCCTAGTTTTAAATGGAATTCTTCATTTTCCAGATGTTACAAAACATTCATCTTTCCATGGTGTACTATGGAATTTTAATCCCATCTTATCCTTCCTTATTTTGTTTTCTGTGTAATTTTATTTAGTACCTGAAATTACTAATCGTAGGCCTTAAAAATAATATATTCTGATGATTTCATTGTATTTGTTAGCTCTCACATATATCTTAGAGATGTTGAAATGAAGATCACAGTGAAGAAACTGATCATATTTTCTTTTCCTTTTTCCTAATTAGGAGTCTTGACTATAGTAGGAAGCTGAAAAATGTAAGTGTTTTAGCTTCACTTTCTAAAGCTTTTCTCCTTCTAACATTGGTGGTTCGGGCATAAATTTTACCTCATAAGTTCAGTGCCTCTCGAATGCCTAGCTAGAAAGAATCATTCTTAGAAAACAAGTATATGTGCCTCTGATAGAAAAATTAATGTCAGTGATAGAAATAAAAATGGTAGTTTTTTTCTGGTTGGGGGGAATGTCTCTTTAATTAGATAAGAGCTCCATCTGAAATAAATGAAAGCTTGCACTCTATTTGTAATTTGGTTTCTAAAACACAGAATGATGTGTCTGAGCACTAATATTACTTCCTTGCCGTGGGTAAGCACAGATGGGGTTATTAAATTAAGCAGTTGGGCAAGTTGTTTTTGGGAAAATATTAGTATAATATAAATACTGTTGACTATTGTGGGCCTGTACCTTTTGTGTATTTTTTTGCTATTAATCTTTTGAGGTTTTTATTAGCACTTTCCAAAATCATCTTTTTCTAGTTAGATCTTATTTTCCAAGGGCAAGTACATTACTGCTCTTTTAAGTTTAAATTGAAGAGTGTACAAAATGATCTTCTGTCTATAAAATTTTAAAATTGGCTGTGACCCTCCACTTTTAAAAAAATTTCCAGGGTGCTATTATATTTGACTGACATTCTCATTCTTACCTCCTTTTTCTTCCTCTGTAAAACCACAGTTATGTGCATTTTTCATCATACAATTTTAAACAGAAACCCCATAATCTAAAACACAACACAGTCCTGTCTTTTGTTCTCCTATTACACTTTTCAAGAGAGCCTCATACCCTTAGCACACATGAGTTATTTTATGGGCCTAGTTCATGTCCTGACATCTGTAATTGTCTGTACTCTAGAAATTTATTTGTAAGTAATCATTTAAAAAAGAATTTCTGGAAGTTTTGAAGGATTCTTAAACTAACATTTTCCCACAGAGGTAGAAAACCAAATCACATCTTAGCAATGATGCACATAACCATATTTTGGGCCTGTTGCCATCTGGAAGCTTGTACATATATCATGCTGTCCAGAGCATTTTCTGGCCTAGCAAATAGAGGGAGGGACAGTAAATACTTCCCAGCCTAGCTAGAGCATTAAGACCAAATGTGAAAACAAAATCATAGTCTTAGCTTTTCCATAGGCTTGAGATCCCGGTCATTCAACTTTATGGAGCTCATCTTCAGATGACCCCTGTGGGGTTCTGTGGGAAAATCAGTATAAAGAGAATTCGCTTTTGTGGACAGTTTCTTTGGAAAAACAGGACAGAATTAACTTAGGACTGAAGCTTCAGACCAGTGAATATTCATAGACATTCTTAAACATTCAAACAATTGCTAATTGGCAGTAGTCTTGCCCAGCCCAAAATTTCCCATCTCAGATTAATAGGAATCTAACTAACTATACCCCAGAGCTAGGTCTCTGCAGAATGTATTCTTCATTACATTGCTGTCCTCTGACTTTAATTAGATATATTTTGTTGATCTTGTTCTGGAAACCACTAATTATGTTTTCTCACTCCTTTGAAAAATTTTTACTAATGGCCTTAGCAGAACCTCTGTGCCCGCAAGTAGAAATTATGGGCCTTTTAAAAGTACCACTCTTGAAAGGAATTGACAACCTGTTTCATTGCTTGTCTGGGTAAAGACTCCAGAGTTTCTGAAAATTTTTGCTTCCTGGTTTTGAAACCTTCATGACATGAAAATAGTTTTGGAAGATTTATTTTTCCTTCCTGCTCACATTCTCACAACCAGATTCTTCCTAAAACTAGGGTCTTATTTTCACTACTGAATCATGTTTGTGTTGACTGACGCAGCATTGGGTTCCTAGTAAAACAATTTTACCTAGAATGGATACCTCATGGAAGGTGGTTTTTGTAAATTAGCGCTTCGCATTCTCTCTTCCTGCTTTCCTGTTCAAGGAGCGTTACTGACTTCTTGGTTGAAAAGTAATTCTTTGTGCATGGTTCTGTATCACAGGTACTAGTGACCATTTACTGGCTGGGCAAAGCGGCGAACAGCTGTGCCTCATACAGTGGGACTACGCTGAACCTGAAGGAGTTTGAAGGCTTGCTGGCTCAGATGAGAAAGGTAACTTGGCTTTTCTTCCTCATCCCATGAGGTTTAGATAATGTGGGGAAGTAACACATTTGCTTGCTTTTAAGATCATTACAGGTCCGCATGATAAAATCGCACAGGCCAAAGATGTCATGTGTCTCACCAACGACAGCTTTGCCCCCTATACTCCACACCTACCTGAAATTTTATTCCCTTCTGAGAATGGGAGGGCTTATCTCTATCCAACTTGAATTCCCAAAGAGCAAATTCAGTCTGTCAGTATATGACTCTGGGTGCCAAAGAGTTCAGTGCCTGCTTTCTTGGGGAAATAATGCCTGAATGAAACAACACAGTATTATACAAAAATGAAGACTTGCTCTGCACTTTGATCCTAAAGGTCATTTTGCTTACCTGTCAGAGCCTTGGTATGGGTGAGGTAACGTTGGCCAAGTTCTTGCCTTGGTCTCTGAAAAATTAGAAACATACTCTTCTAAGATGCATATCTTATGACCATTGCATTTGAATGACCTGAAAATTGGGAAAACATTGTAATAGTGAGAGCTTTGTGTATTTAATTATGAGAAAGACTGACCTAAGGTAGGGATTTGTCCAAGAAAAAGTAGTGTGTTTTGTGTGTGGCTGTTTTGTGTGTGCCTGTTAAAGATGCAGCAGTAAATAAGAACTCACCCAAAGTACTAGGATATGGCATCACCCGGGAGCAGCCCCACCCAGCATCCTCAGTGAGTAGGTAAGACTCATTGGAATCAGTAGCACCCATGGGTTTTGGATGAGACCTGTAGTGCAGCCAAGATAACTAAGGCCTTCCTCCTCTTTCCTCTAACATGAAAACTAAATGCACTCATGAGACCTCGGTGAGAGACAGTCTGTATTTTATAGTTTTGCTTTTAATACTGAAAGCAAGAATTTGCTGCAATTTTCTAACAATTTATTCTTCTTTCCTTAAAGCAAATAGTTCTGACAGTTCTTTGTGTTTGGCTAGAAACAGGCTGGCTCATGAATGTTTAAATGGACAAAGCTTTCATATTGGTCATAACACATATAAACAAAGTCCTTTAAGCTCAATTCCTTGAAAAATAAACACACCGCTCAAACACATTGTTTCTTAGTCTTAACTCTTATTTGTCCTTTAATCTTCATCTCACTCAAAAGAGTTACTTAGGCAAAGTACAAAGGTAAGCTTTAGTCTGGATTTGTGAAATCTAAATGTTTATTGTTTTTTGTTAAATTTGGACTTGGATAATGATAGATGGATTATCTGTTTTAAACTATTTAAAAGCTCTGCCTCATAGTTTCCCTGCTTGATTCTCTGGAAATATAATTTCTTCTCATTATTGACATTTCTTACTGCTAGTCTGGCTTCTTAAAAATCCGAGCATCTATTGGTCTCTGCAGCTGCAGAGTCTCTCCTGACTTCCGTTTCTTTTGAGATAGTTAGTTATTAACAACTTCCTTGAAACAACTTCCTGCTATTGTGAACAGCTGTTACCTTTTTAATGAATATAGATGTCACAGGACACAAGGGAGTAGTTAGTATCACTGGACAAAGCGTAACAACTAAAAAAAACCAGCTGTGATGCTCCCATATCTCTATGTAAACTAGAGAGTAACTCACCTGAACTTCACTGGTCTATTTGATAACTGGAAATATTAGATTGGTTTCTCGAGTAGTCATGTATGGATGTGAGAGTTGGACCGTAAAGAAGGCTGACACAGAAGAATTGATGCTTTCAGGCTGTGGTGCTGGAGAAGACTCTTCAGAGTCCCATGGACAACAAGGAGATCAAACCAGTCAGTCCTAAAGGAAATCAACTCTGAATATTCATTGGAAGGACTGATGCTGAAGCTGAAGCTCCAGTCCTTTGGCCACCTGATGTGAAGAACTGACTCATTGGAAAAGATCCTGATGCTGGGAAAATTGAGGGCAGGAGGAGAAGAGGGCTACAGAGGATGAGATGGTTAGATAGTATCACTGACTCAATGCCCATGAGTTTGAGAAAACTCTGGGAGATAGTGAAGGACAGCGAAGCCTGGTGTGCTGCAGTCCATGGGGTCACAAAGAGTTGAATACGATTTAGCGACTAAACAACAATAGTGTGTATTATCTCATTTTGTGTATTACTCATTTTATCAATTAGGATAGAGTTTGGTTGGTAAATGCAGAAAACTCTACCAATGGCTTAGATTAAATAGAGTCTTATGTCAAACTCCTGTAAGTAAGATCTGGACATGAGCTGTCCAGGACTGGTGTGGAGGTTCTGTGACTGGCTGGGGCCTACTGTCCTTTTACTCCATGATCCTCAGCTCATAGCCTTTTGATCCAAGGTAGCCACGCAAGCTTTAGCCTGCACGTCCTCCTCTTAACCAAGAAAAATCAGGGACAAGAAGAAGAAAGCTCTGTGCCTTACTTTCAAGACACTTCTGGGAAGTCATGCACTACACTTCTGCTCACATCCTGTTGACTTAAACTTGGTCACATATCCGTTGCTAGCTGCAAGGGAAGACTTGAGGAAAGTAGATTTTATTTCATCTAAAAACTGCATGTGGACTTTGCTGGTGGCTCAGGGGTAAAGAATTTGCCTGCCAATGCAGAAGACATGGGCTCGATCCCTGATCTGGGAAAATCCCACGTGTTGCGAAGCCTGGGAGCTACAACTACTGAGTCTAGGTGTCACGGCTACTGAAGCCCGCATGCCCTAGAGCCATGCTCCACACAAGAGAAGCCACTGTGATGAGAAGCCTGTGCATTGCAACTGGAGAGTAGCCCCTGCTCACCACAACTAGAGAAAAGCTCACGCAGCAACAAAGATCCAGCACAGCCAATAAATAAAACATTACAATGTCCTGCCTCCCGCTAAAAAATAAAAAGCAGATTATGGGTATTTTCACTGGGAGAGAACTGGGAAACAGATACTGAGAGACAACTGGAATCTCTTCTGCACATATTCAAGCTGAAGTAGATTTGAAATTTAAAGCTTTTCTTTCACAAAGGCTGCTGCTGCTGCTAAGTCACTTCAGTAGTGTCCGACTCTGTGCGACCCCATAGAGAGCAGCCCACCAGGCTCCGCCGTCCCTGGGGTTCTCCAGGCAAGAACACTGGAATGGGTTGCCATTTCCTTCTCCAGTGCATGAAAGTGAAAAGTGAAAGTGAAGTCGCTCAGTCGTGTCCGACTCTTAGCGACCCCATGGACTGTAGCCTACCAGGCTGCTCCATCCATGGGATTTTCCAGGCAAGAGTACTGGAGTGGGCTGCCATTGCCTTCTCCGTTCACAAAGGCTATTTATTTCATATTCATTTAATTCATATTCATGAGATTTATTTCATATTCATTTTTTTCTAGTAGGAGAAATGTGCAAAAAATGATTACGGTACAACTTGTTCTGTAGTGCACTAATTACATGTGGACATAGGTGTTCATAGTAGGTTGCTATTGCATTAGACAGTAAAGGTCTCTGAAGGCATGGTGATAATGGCCTTTCACTGGGCCTGGATATGTCAGAGGTCTTCCAAAGGAGGGGATGCCTAAGCTAAACCAAGGGGAGTTACTACAAGAATAGTGAGATTAAAGGAAGAGCTGAGGGGATGAGGGTGGCCCTAAAGATCTCAGGGTCTGGAACTATGTTGACCTTCTAGGTTCTTTCTCTCTCTTTCTTTCTCTCATCTCTTCCTGTCTGTCTTTGAATTCATCCTTTCCTCCTATAGTTAGACATTCTGCCATAGCAGAGACTATGGCCAAAAACAGAATTCTCTGCTTCTAGCTCCTTGCCCAGAAAGGCAAGGAATTCTCCTCCCTGGCCCCAGCTGAAAATTCCTGGGGTGTACTCTGGCCCAGTGTGGGTGCTATTTCTGAGCTAGTCAGTGTGACCAGGAGCAAGGTATACCATGATTGGCCTAAACTACTCCTGTTTCAGACGGTGAGGGGTATTAGCAGAACATGGGGAGAGAGGGGGGAGCTGGATAAGCCAACAAATATAAGACCTTGCCCTAGATGACAGCCACCATCAACTTCTCTTCCTGTAATCTGCTTAATTTTTCCTGATACATACAGTCCAACTTTGTCTTCATTTATTGGTGTTTCTGTTTGCTTTTTTTCTTCCCTGCTAGAGTGTAGGGCCCAAGATGGACAGGGTGTTTCTCGAATTTGCATAACATTATGTCCCCAGAACTGAGACAGTGCTTGGCACATAGAAGATGCTTGGTCAGTATCTGTGGAATGAATAACTTCCCAACCAGAGCGTGGTGGGTGGAGACAGCTGAAAAAGTAGAACCTAAAACACTCCAGAATAGAATTTAACCGCCTTATAAATCAAAAGAAGCAGAAAATGGTGAGTAGTAAAACAGAGGTGTCTGGAGTTTCTCAGAAAGCGTAAGTCATTCACCAACCCTAGCTGGTTCTCATTATCTCTGACTAAGGAGGATAAGAAGAGGACAGATGAGTGAAATAATCCAAAAATATTGTGGAAGCTAGTAGTTCCCACCCCATTCATTAACACACTTTTACTGGAACAACTGACAGTTAGCACACTGGAGAGCCTTAAGTCTTATCCCCTCTCCTTGGAGTGCTCTCTGCAGAAGACAGGAGGCAGCTACTGGGCAGCTAGATGGGAAGCATAGACAACATAATAGACATGAAGAAAGGAGCATTTAGACTGTGCAAGCCTTTGTGTTGTTCATATCTTCTAACCCCTCTCGCAAAGCTTGCCTTTGAGTGACTTGATGGAATCCAATAAAATTGTTCATCCTGCTAACATCCACATCTTTGTTTCCAATCTCTTGCTTCGCCCTGAGGTTTCTATGGCCAAGGATGGCCACAGGTGGCCTGGTTTACATTTGTCAAGCTGCCGTTCAGCTTCCAGCTCTCACTTGATCCAAGGTTTTAGTCTTGGCTTTCTATGAAGTCATGAACAGAATGGCCTTTCTATTTTTCTTTCCCATAACTACCTGTGAGAAAGCAACTGAAGCTCCAAGAAGCATGTTGAATTTTGGGTTTTTTTTCCTTTCTTTTCTCCTGTGGTTTGTAGGGTAGGGTAGGGGAGACATTTGGGTATCTGGGAAAGGTTTCCTGATATTTGTTGTTGTTCAGTCACTAAGTCATGTCCAACTCTTTGTGATCCCAGGCACTACAGCATACCAGGCTTCTCTGTCCTCCACTATCTCCGAGTTTGCTCAAAATATATCCATTGAGTCAGTGATGCTATCTAACCATCTCATCCTCTGTAGCCCCCTTCTCCTCCTGCCCTCAGTCTTTCCCAGCATCAGAATCTTTTCCAATGAGTCGGCTCTACGCATCAGGTAGCCAATGTATTGGAGCTTCAGCTTCAGCATCAGTCCTTCCAATGAATATTCAGGGTGATTTCCTTTAGGATTGACTGGTTTGATCTCCTTGCAGTCCAAGGGACTCTCAAGAGTCTCCTCCAGCACCACAGTTTGAAAGCATCAGTTCTTCGGCGCTCAGCCTCCTGTATGGTCCAGCTCTCACATCCACACATGACTACTGGAAAAACCATAGCTGTGACTATACGGACCCTAGTCGGCAATGTGATGTCTCCTTTTTTAATACACTGTCTAGGTTTGTCATAGCTTTCCTAGAGACCAAGTGTCTTAAATTTCATGGCTGCAGTCACTGCCCACAGTGATTTTGGAGCCCAAGAAAATAAAATCTGATACTATTTTCTTGAAAATCCAGTTTTGTAATGCTGTACCAAGCAGCTTGTAAAATTTGTGTCATTTCTAGATGTGGGCTTCCTAAGTGTTTGTCCTCCCTGATGGGAAATTGGGCCCAAGGCATCTAGTTATGGGATATAAATGGAGAAGGAGATAGAAGAATATCAGTGTTTATATAAGATTATGTCCTTAACTGCACTTATAAATTGTGTATGATTTATATATTGACATTTACATGCCAAATGAATGCATAGCTAACATTTTTTGAGCACTTAAGCATCAGGCATTTTTCTGAATGCTTTCCATGTAGTAATACATTTAACCCTCCCAGCAACCCTATGAGATAAATATTATTTGCTCCATTTTACTGATGAGAAAACTGAAATTGGCCAAGGTCAAATAACTAGCCCAAGGTCAGACAGCTGACAACGGGTGGAGCCAGGATTTAAACTGTTAGCTGAGCTTCCAAGACCATGCTTTTTACCTACTCTAAACTGTTTCTTGCAGCAGGTATAGGTTGGGAATCTAGGCATAAACAGCATTTAGTGAGGGGCACTATCCAGGTTAGCATCATCCAGTATAAGCATGGGTCTTCCCAGATGGCACTAGTGGTAAAGACCTGCCTGCCAATGCAGGAGACATAAGAGACACAGGTTCCATCCCTAGGTTGGGAAGGTCCCCTGGAGAAGGGCACGGCAACCCACTCCAGTATTCTTGCTGGGAGAATCCCACGGACAGAGGAGTCTGGTGGTCTGTAGTCTATAGGGTTGCAGAGAGTCAGACACGACTGAAGCGATTTAGCATGCCAGCATAAGCAGGCAGTAAGTATACAGCAGTTGGAAGAGGTGATGCTGATGATGACAGCTGTCACTTACTGAAGTTCATCAGATGTTGTCGTCAGCTTTTGCCATTTGGTAGTTGGAGACAGAGTCCTTTGTCAGAATCACAGCTTGGCTGATTACTGCGTGACCTCAGTCAAGTTACTCGAACTCTCTGATTCTTTTCTATAAAATGGGGACAACCCCAACCACATCACTGGGGAGTAGGTTGTATGGATTGAATAATAGAGCCTACAAAAAGCATCAAGCACAGAGTAAGTGTTCAATAACATTAGCCATTTGGCCTGTTCTCAGTGAATAAATAATCCAAGATAATTACTTGCATTTCCAAAGAAATTAAATGCAAAACCGTATCCAATTTAGATATATAATTTTCAGTTAGTCATGAGTTCTTCCTTTTCCTGCTAAAAGTCAGGCCTGGCTTTTGTACAAGTCCTGGTTAACTTTTGACCTACAAGTAAACTACCTTCATTTCCATAACTGGAATTTCTGCCTTCCTCCAGAGGGTCGTGTCAGCTGAACTCACCCAGGCCATATTCAGGTCCTCACTGTGGTGGCTGCAGTTCCCCTCTCCACACTTCCCCTTCCGCTCTCGCTCACTCTGAGTCCTGATGCAACATGTGTGTGTGCCTTGTGAATGACAGGCACTCTGTCCCCCCAGAGGGCCCTCCACTGGGGAGAGTCAGAGGATCTAACTAAAGTCAGAGTCAGAGGTTATAACTGATAGAAGCCGCTGGACACAGTTCCTACAAAGACACTGGCTGTGGTGTGCATATAAGTCAGTGTAAACAGTGTTTAAAAATTGCTAACATGGAGTATATTTGTTTTTTTCCTTTCTGTGGGGAATGTGGAGGGCACCTGCCTGAGCATCCCAGGAAATCTGCAGTGGGACCTTCCAGTCTTTGTGGATGTCATTCACAGCCCTGATTTTAAGCAACAGTCTGGGAGAGATTAAACTGAGGTTTATCTTTGAGTGACCGGAGTTATTTCTGTTTTCGTCAGCTTGGACTCTTGTAATTAATGCTAAGACACTGGCGGGAACAAGGCTTTTATTATAATATGAGGGTGAGGATGGCTTTGACTGACCTTTCTTCTGCTGGAGTTTCAGTGTTTTAGTATGTGCTGCTTGCGCTGGAAAGAATTTATAATCACAGGCTGTCAAAGACAGCCATTGTTTTCACTGCTCTGAACATGTGGGTCAGCCACAAGTGCTTTCAGCTCCCCCAGCGCCAAGAGCTGGCCGAGAGCGAGAGCATGCCTGGATTCTTCTGAAGCATCAGGAAAAGCATTTTGCATATTTTTCACTGCTTTTTTTTTTTTTTTTTTAACTTTTTGCCCCAGAAAAGACAGCTCCCTTTCAGAGCAGGAATTTCCCTTCAAGGTAGCAGAAGATGGAGCATACTGCTCCAGGATTTTATGAAACTGATTCTGCTGCAAAAACAAATGCTGTGTGCCTTAGCCAGACAGCATAAACAGAAGCAGTTGGGGCTGGGTCCCGGAACAGACATGCAGTTATGGATCCCGAAAAACGGGTCAAGGTTAAGGTTTTCATTTTTCTTTTCATCTTTTATTGTATTCTTGTGAATCCAAACTTGATCTTTTATTCTTATTTCTCGAAATTTTTTTTTTAACATTGTGGACTACGAGATGCCTGGGGATTTTTTTTTTAATATGTGATTTTCTGATTGAGAAAGTTGTAGCAGGGAAGGATTGAAGAATGAAATGTTGACTTGCAGATGATAATCAATGTGATAACTGCTTGCTGTAGCCTTTCCACAGTGATTCTATATGCAGGATTTTTTGGAGACTGCTGGGGACTGATTTTCCTGATATCCATAGGCTCTATGTCTGTTGCAGTAATGTCTGTAATCCTTTTGTTTTCTTCTTGAACAGGAGACTGATGACATTGAGAGCCCTAAACGTAGTATTCGAGACAGTGGCTACATCGACTGCTGGGACTCCGAGCGCAGCGACTCCCTCTCTCCCCCTCGACACGGCAGAGATGATTCCTTCGACAGCCTGGATTCCTTTGGCTCCCGTTCCCGGCAGACTCCTTCGCCAGATGTAGTCCTCAGGGGAAGCAGTGATGGTAGGTTGGAGCCTTAATAAACTGCACTTCTTAGAATCAAACACTAACAAAAGCTGCCTTGTTCCCAGCCGAGAGATTGGCACTGGGAAGGCGGACTCCATACTTACCTTGCGGTAACTCTAAACTGGTAGGGAAAAAAAAATCTCTTAATGTTGTTTTTTGGTGGTCCTTAGAATTTGGTTTGCCTTTGCCAGCAGTTGGTTTGAACATTGCCTCAGTGAGCATATCTTCTGTTGGAAAATGTGTTACATCATTCCTCCCTGGGTCTCAGTGAATCAAGACGCTGTACAGACCATTAGCTCATAAAGTGTGCTGGAGATTTATATGTTTCAGGTACGAGGAAGGGAAATGCTTGAGTGAGTACCACACTGTACAAGTGAAAATGGATCAACTTCCAGCAAACTGGAAACACACTGCACACACTTATGACAGCTCTGAAGCTTGGGACTGTGAAACTTTAATTGGCATGGTTTTGCCAATATTAGATGCTTATACCTGACCGTTGACTAGAGCGATGCAGGTGGTCCTTCATGTATTGAACACAACCCAGACTGCTTGTTTCTTCAGAGGCTGGGTTTCATTTAAATCTCCTGGATTTTATATCACCTGAAAGGAATGATCATTTTTCTTTACAAAAATGTATGGTCATGCAACCTGATGTAAATTTAATGCATATTTTTTCAGAAGCTGTTTACCTTACTGATCTTGTGCCTTTGTGCTTTTATTAATAAGAAGGGAAGATAGCTTGGCTCTGCATGTATAAACTTGGAGAAAGACTCTCAGGGGAATTCTTTTATTTGTGTCTATTTCTTTTTACTAGAAAAAGAAATAATTAGCTTCTGATTGAAGCTAATATTTCTAGAGACTATAAGTCTTCTGTCTGAGATGAAAATTTTATTTTATAGCTAAAAGACCCCTTCCAGTTATAAAATTCTATGTCACCAAAGTACTTGGGTATTTAATATGCCCAGGTCCTGAGTTCATTACTCGACCTCTGGTATCTCATTTAATGCTTAGCACAGATTATGAGATACCCAGTATGTGAGTTAGTTCTCCCACAGGGCTATGAAACACTCCTTAGCCATATTTTACAGATGAATCTTAGGTTAAGAAACCATCCTAACATTGTAAGTGCCCCCAATCACTGTAAGTAGCGTGACAATGTTAGCCTCGAGAAGTGTGAGTCCAAAGCTTATACCCTAAAGCTTAATTTACTCACACATCTTTCTGTTTGCTTAATAGATTTTTCAGATTCTAGCATGACTGAACTAATGCTTTTGTTTAGTACTTAAACTTGCCAGCAAATAGATTAGCCTCAGGGCCATATCGTATGTGACTCCTAAAGAATTCCATGGTGCATTGTGAACTGGTTGAAAAACATTTCTACAATTGTACATGACATCGTAAGTCCCACCCACAGTATTAGAAGTTACAATACCAACTGCATGATCTAATTGAACTTTAACATAACTGAAAGGGAGATTTACTTTTATGAAACATATCATAACTAAACTATTGCATTCATATTATTTTGATTGTTTTAAAGAATTATCATTGTCTCATCCTGGTTCCTAATAACTGGTAATGTGGATCCTTTATTTATTCTGTCACCAGCTTTGAGGGATTCAGAGCTTATAATGGGCCACATCTTGAAGGGATTTGAGATGGTAATTACTAATATTGTACTAATATGTGCTGAGGCATAATTTCATTTGCAACAATTAAGATTGATAAGCCAGAGTCTTTTCATAAGTTTTTCCCATGTAGAGAAAAACATGAAATTGAGCTTCACAAAACACTGTCCGTGAAAGAGCATCTTAACACACAGATTTCACCAATCAGCCTGATACCTTCAGGCTCATATTCTTGTAAACTAATCAAGACCTAATGAGGTTTTAAAGAAAAACAACACTTTTTATCTGCCTTTAAAACTGTGGTATAATTTTATCCAAATTGATGTTGTATTTCATTAGAGTTTATGGTATATTTTTTAAGTGATGTAATCAAGAAGATTGCTAGTGCTAATAAACACTTTCAAATTTAGAAGAACTTTTTTTTTTTTAATTCTTGAAAATTTACTTCCTAGGACTCATAATCAATTAAGGAAAGTCTTACCATGAAATTTTCCAGCTCCTTATTGGGTTGAGAGAGTTTTCATTTTATTATTACTGAGGCCCACAGACCCATTCAGTAGGGACAGTCAAGAGCCACACACGTAAGAGGTGCCGTGATTCTGTGGGTTGGACGCAAGAGCCACCTGGTAAGGAAGCTGTGGGTCACCAGGGTCAATTCAGCCACTCTGTCTTGCTTGACAGGTACCCAGTTCCTCCCTCGCTTTCACTGACATGCCTTCTGAGGCGAGCTCCACTGAAGAGGAAATACAAAATCTTCCACTCGGGTGCTTTTAAAATTAAGAACATGTTTTATAAACATAATGCATTTTGTTAAATGAATATTCTTATCTCTTATATAAAAGGTTAGTTAAGGGAGAGACATAAGGAATGAGAGAAATTAAAGTACTGGAGGAAGATGAAAAAGCAAAGGGTTGGTGGTGTATGTGGTAAAGTAAAAGGGAAAGTTAGTTGCTCAGTCACGTCTGACTCTCGGCAATCCCTGCCCGGCTCCTCTGTCCATGGAATTCTCTAGGCAAGAGTACTGGAGTGGGTTGCCATTTCCTTCTCCATGGGATCGATCATCCCTACCAAGGGATCGAACCCAGGTCTCCTGCATAGCAGGCAGATTCTTTACCAACTGAGCCACTAAGGAAGCCCATATATGGTAAACATAGATTTAAAAAAAGAAAGACTCCTAGTTGTTGGAAGGGAGAGAAATGTAGTCCCAGGAGAAAGGAAGGATCAGACTTTGATAAAAGGATGTCATCATGGTCATGTGCACTGTTGGGCATAGATGGAGAAGCGACCCTAGTACATTTTCATCTTTTCGGGATTAAATCAAAATCTTTTGAAGTCTTGGCCTGAGATAAGAAGAGTTCTAACACTTGGGTGCTTTACATCTCAGGTAATCCTGACAACAACTGATGAGAGCTGTATCATCACCTTATTTCCAGTGAGGACCCTGAGGAACAGAGGGCTTAAATTCCCCAGTCACATGGCAGGGCGATGGTGGAGCTGAAATTAGACCCTGGTCTCCAAGTCCAGAAGGTTACACTGCTTTCAACTAAGTCACGTTGCCTCTGGGCATTTGTAAATTAACTCTTTTTGAAGTGTCTGTTGAAGACATTTATCAAAGAGTAATTGGAGAGAAGGGGAAGGTGATCTGTTTATGTGTTAAACAACCTATTTTGAGACTCTCAGTGTATTATAGGTAATATGTTTTTAGATATTGTACCAAAATAAGTTTCATAGATTATAGGGTTTTAGAACCGAGTGAATAGAGACAGCTCTATTCCATGCTAGGCCTTCATAGTTGACTGAAGAATCTTTTTATTTCCTTCATTTATTCAGCCAAGTCCAGGTTTTCCCCTCGTCAGGATGCTTTAAGCAGAGGGCATTGTGCCCAAAGTTAGAAAACTGCAATAGTGCAGATGATGATGATGATATCCTTTTATCAAATTCTGATCCTTCCTTTCCCCAAGGCTGTGTTTCTCTCCTTCCAGCAACCGGGGGTCTTTCTTGGGCTGGAATCTGGAGAACAGAAATTGGAGTCTTGAGCTGTTACTTACCAGCCTTGAAAAAGGGGCTCTTTGGGTCTCTTTGAGCCTCTGTTTTCACCTCTGTATCATGGGGAAAATATCAAATAGGGAAACAAGTCCAAGTGCTTGGCAAGGTAAGGTAGTGTTAGTGTTTGGTATAAAGCAATTCACCGAGGGCCCTAAGTATTTTATCATGATACTGAGACAGATATACGTGATAAAAGACTTGGGGTGAGAAGGGAACTAAGTTAGGAATCAAAAACCAACAAGTCACGAAATGGTCAAAACTCCAGAAGGGAGGTTAAAAGCCAGTGACATGAATAATTCATAAACGGAACATTTCATCTGCAACAATGAACAACTTGTTTATGGTCAATGCTTTTAACTTTTACCGTTGTTTAAAAGCCATTAAATCATTTAATCTCCAGGGCAAGTTATTTCATTCCTATTTTTACAGAAGAGGATGAGCAGGTGTATTAGAGACAAGCCTGGGAGCCCACAGCTCATCAGTGACAGATCCAAAGCTATTGTAGCATCAAGAGTAATCAGTGTTTGTTAAGCACTTAGGAGCAGTAGTTTCACACGTATCTGATCCTCCCAACAGTGCTACAAAGTAGGTGATACTATTATCCTCACTATATTATAGACTGGAAAACTGAGGCTTGGAGTGGTACAGTGACCAAGGCCAAAATAACATAGCTAGTGAGTGGCAGAGCTCAGTACGAAGTGGATCTGACTTAACCACCTGCGCTACCCACTTCGCTAGGCTGCCACATCTCTCGACCTTCAGTTGAAGGTTCTTTTCACAGATGTAAAGAGGTCAGTTTCTGTTTGCTGTCAGTGGAGTTGGACCTCTTTATACGGCACTCATTAAGAGTTTTCAACCAGCATTCAGATGGTGGCTGCCTGTCACAGTAGGGCGTGTTTTAATGACGGTTTCAGTCTAATGGATGTTAGAAATCTGATGAGATGAGACTCAGGAAGCAAGGATACAGCATAATTTAGATACTGCCCAGTGAAAGACTGATGTTGGTAACGTTGAATTCCTTTGTGTTGTATAGAATGCTTTTTAAGCTAGACTAATACATTGACTTGTGTGATCGTTTGAGTATATCCACTGTGTGCACAAACCGTGTGATAAGTACTGTGAAGGGTACCAAGCCCTGTTCTCAAAATATAAAATAGAAAGTATAAAGTGCCAGAAGAAAAACAGATCATCGGGCCGTAGTGTTCACAGGAAAAAAAACTGCCTCCAGCTCTGGGTACCAGAAAGGGCTCTGATATAGAGGAATATGCATTTCTTATAACTCAAGCCATTTCCTGGAAGGCAAACTCTTGGTATAATCCATACTGATCATTTTTCTGAATTCCTATAGTTCTTATATGTTTGTGCTCCTTGATTATAACTAATATTCTCCAGGTGTTTCATGAATTGGTTAAAGATACCTCAAAGACAAAGGATTATAAATCTTTTATAATTCTTATTTGTCAGAATATCTAGTGCAGAGTAAGATGTGCAACAACAGGTGCTGTGTATAAACTCCATAAATTTATTTTTTCTTCTGAGACTTGCAGAATCTGAGCAGGCGTATAGTCCTATTGCAAATGTGTTGTTAATTGTAACTCTCAGACACAGCTAAGCTTACTTTTTTTTTTTTTAATTTTGACTTTTTTTCTTTCCTGATTAGAATTGAGAGCTTTTTCCAGAGTGGGCTAACTTCGACTGATACTCTAGATTTGTTTAACCACATCCCCCATACCGTATACTTGCCATTTGGAATTTTATTGCTAGCCCGGCACACTCTCTCAGCCCCCGTCCTCTCTCCCCAGGGAGGGGGAGCGACTCTGAATCCGACCTGCCCCATCGGAAGCTGCCTGATGTGAAGAAGGATGACATGTCTGCGAGGCGGACGTCCCACGGTGAGCCGAAATCAGCAGTGCCTTTTAACCAGTACCTCCCCAACAAGAGCAACCAGACAGCCTACGTCCCCGCACCTCTGAGAAAGAAGAAGGCGGAGCGAGAGGAATATCGGAAGAGCTGGAGTACCGCCACCTCCCCCCTGGGTGGGGAGAGGCCCTTCAGGTAAGACCTGGGCTATGCTGCTCCTGTCCTGGCTTGTGATAATAGGAACTACGGGCCCCTGGATGTGAATGAGCCCCAAGAGCCACTGTAGACCATTGATGTGAGATTACAGATGGAGGTGGGAAGAACAGACCTTCAGAGACAGATTGTCACAATAGGATAGAAGCTTCATGAAGGCACCTACAACTGTGCCTGGCACACAGTAGGTATTCAACCAACACTGGGCTAATGAGTAGATTTTTGAAACCAGCTCTGTCATGAGGACATTGAGAACAGATCTGTCGTCCATATCCTTCTCGGGAAACTGTCTGACTCCCAGTCCTGTTAGATCAGGTATAATAAGACCTTTTATCTACACCAAAGTTTATCTGGACATAAGCGCAAGCATTATATAAGGGATGCATGAACACGCTTGAGTCATAGGTAGAAACAAACAGTCATAATGAAATGGAAGAAGCATTGGACTTCTCATCTCTTTAGGGAAGCAAGCAGTCTTTCCCCTAATCTCTGATTATGTTTTTGTACTTCTTCATTCATTTATTCAGTACGAATATATTTATTGAGCATCTACCATGTGCTAGGTAGTAGATCTTTTAGGCTTTGGGGACCCAATAGAAGGTAAGATAGAGTCTTTGCCTTCAAGAAATTTACAGTCTAATAAAAGAAACTTATAGTCTGGTCTAATCCTTTTAGCAAAACCATCCTGATCATTGCTTGGTTATTTCTTATAGTCTACCTTTATTATCTATGATTTTCCATTGAGTAAACATTTTATTAAAAGTTGTAGTTATTGAACAAAACATGAATTTTGCCTTTCTGGCAGAAAAGGTTTTTGCCTATCAAGTTTGAAATAGCTTTCAATCAGTATAGAGATTATGATGCGTTGTATTAATTAACAAATGGCTACATTTAATTTTCTTCACATTACCAGAATAGTATTGCATACTATGATTTTTTTTTCAAGTGGAAGTAATATCGGAATGACCAGGAGCTGATCTATGATCTGCTCCCCAGCCTAGTGTGTTAGTTTGGTCAATTATGTTGTCCAACTCACTAGCTATCCTGAAACAATAGAGGAAGAGGAAGGTGAAGTGGGGTCTCATTGTGAAGAGGACCCCGTCAGCCAAATGGACACCAGTGGGAAGCCTCCTGATGGTGGGTCAGAACTACCCACCAGTTGTGGGAAGGAGCAGCCTCCTCCAGAGGGGGCTGTGGTGGCACCAGCTCCCAAGTCTGAAGAGAAAGCTGCTGCTGAAATGCAAAAGCGCAGAAGGCTGGAGCAAGCCGGAATCAAGGTCATGCCCGCAGCACAGCGCTTTGCCAGGTTAGCTGTGCAGGCCAAAGACTGGCCTGGCTGGCTTTGTGCATGCCCGGAGCTTTGGAATCTGTCTGATGTGGTGGAGTTTCCATCTTGTTTTCCCACTTCCTGCTTTACCCGTTGCATCATTATTTCCTACTTGGAGCAAATAGAAATAGCTAATCATCTTTGCCTTCAGGCCTGTCTCTGCTGAATTTTTGGTTACTTTAAATGGAGGTAAAGAGTGAGCTTCATGCTGCTTGAGTAGACCTTATTCTGGTCAAGTATGTGTGGTCAGTCACTTGTGGGCTACAGGATATATCTGGCAATAACATCTTATTTTTCAATTGTTTATGGCTTGTTAATTTTCACACTACTCCTAAATGGCTCTTATCTTCCTTTACACATCACTAGAAAATAGTTCCTTTGGCATGGGAAGCACTGTCTTTAGGAAGAGTGGCTGGCTGACAAAAATCTGCTTACTTTCTTTGTCCCAAGGGAGTAGTAAGTACAATTAGGTTTATTTGACTCATTTCTAAAACTTGTTGATTCAAAAACGAAGGATGGAGTAATTACTTCTCTTAATTGTAACAAAGGCACTGGTATACAGTCTTGGTGGCCTTGAGTTACGAGAGAGATGGAGACCTTCAGCAGCTGAAGTCACAGAGAAGTATAGTTGTACAGTTTCACGTGGTGTTTGCAGAAGCTGATTAATTTTTGTCATGTAATAGCCACGAAGATCCTAACAAATGATAGTGAGACCAAAATTTATTGGACAAATTGTAACTCATAACAGTTGGACAATTGAAATTCCTTTGCCACTTGCTCTTTCATTGAATCCTGAAAGGTAGGTAATATGCCCATTTTTTTCAAGCAGAATAAACTGAGGATCAGTGAAAGTAAGTTACTTAACAGCCTCTGAGCCAGTTACTGCTGACCTGGTGGCCACTTTCAGATGTTCTCTGACCACTGCATCCCCGCTGCCTCCCACACATTTGACAGAACGTTTTCCATCCCTCTGTACAACTCCGTGTGTGGTTATGCTGTGGTCTAGATCTTCACTGAAAATTCCAGAACTGGCTTATATGGATTTAATCTTAGAGTAGCTTTGTATTGATAAAACACCAAGGATATAATTCTTCCTGTCTGTGGTATCCCACAGATAAACATGTCTGTCCTAAATGTGTATGTGCTTCTAGAAAACTCTGACATAAAACTGTGCTTGTGCTACAAGAAACTCTCGGGGTTTCTAAAATTATAAAGGGTAATGTCATAACATCTTAGAAATAAATCCAGATATTCTTTAAATTGCAATTCAGAGACCTTTTGAGACACATGCTGTTTCAGCATCATTTGAGCATCTATGTATATCAAAGACCAGGCTAGGTGCTGAGAATATCAAAATGGAGTATATCCTCTTACCAGTTTTCAGCTTTTCCTGCTTCTGTCTTCAAGCCTGGGGCACTGTGGAAATAAGTAATGTGATACAGATAAGAGAGTGGATTTATTAAAAAAAAAAAAAAACGCTTTAATCTTAATTTCCTTGACACACATACCTTCATTTTTATTACATCTGCGAAGTCTGCAACTAAAAGTTACCAAAGACACCATCATCTTTTTTTTATTATTTTTCTTGTTATTTTCAAAAATTGCCAATGTTTGAGTTTTAAAATCTCGTTTTTAAAAAAATCGATTTTTTTCCATGATTACTAATGCTATTGACTATTATAGCATGTGTATTGGCTACTCAGGTTGTTTTTTTTCTGATAAAGTCCCTCATATCTTCTGTCATTTACTTTTGTGCTTTTAAAAAAAATGTTTTATTGGGGTAAGAACACTTGGTATGAGACCTACACTCTGAACAAATCTTTAACTGCCCAATACAGAGTCGTTAACTATAGGTACAATGTTGTACACCAGATTCCCAGAATGTATTCAGCTTGCTTAACTGAAACTTTATGCCTATTGATTAGCAATCCCTATTTCACCCTCCCTCCATCCCTCGTGACCACCGTGCCATTCTTTGATTCTCTGTATTTGACCATTTTAACTACTTCATGTAAGTGGAATCATGCCATTTTTTTCTTTTTATGACTGGCTTATTTCACTTAATGTCCTCGAAGTTCATCCATGTTGTCACATA